>NW_027045345.1:0-319213 GCF_963576615.1 Watersipora subatra | reverse complement strand
TGGAAATTTACATTTTTCAGTTTTGTCAGACGTTTGTAATATTCTCACAATAAGCTAATTAGCTCAATTGGAGCATTTCTAGCATGTTTGGTTGAAATTGGAAATTTACATTTTTCAGTTTTGTCAGACGTTTGTAATATTCTCACAATAAGCTAATTAGCTCAATTGGAGCATTTCTAGCATGTTTGGTTGAAATTGGAAATTTACATTTTTCACTTTTGTCAGACAATTGCTAATATTCTCACAATAAGCTAATTAGCTCAATTGGAGCATTTCTAGCATGTTTGGTTGAAATTGGAAATTTACATTTTTCAGTTTTGTCAGACGTTTGTAATATTCTCACAATAAGCTAATTAGCTCAATTGGAGCATTTCTAGCATGTTTGGTTGAAATTGGAAATTTACATTTTTCAGTTTTGTCAGACGTTTGTAATATTCTCACAATAAGCTAATTAGCTCAATTGGAGCATTTCTAGCATGTTTGGTTGAAATTGGAAATTTACATTTTTCACTTTTGTCAGACAATTGCAATATTCTCACAATAAGCTAATTAGCTCAATTGGAGCATTTCTAGCATGTTTGGTTGAAATTGGAAATTTACATTTTTCAGTTTTGTCAGACGTTTGTAATATTCTCACAATAAGCTAATTAGCTCAATTGGAGCATTTCTAGCATGTTTGGTTGAAATTGGAAATTTACATTTTTCAGTTTGGTCAGACGTTTGTAATATTCTCACAATAAGCTAATTAGCTCAATTGGAGCATTTCTAGCATGTTTGGTTGAAATTGGAAATTTACATTTTTCACTTTTGTCAAACAATTGCAATAATCTCACAATAAGCTAATTAGCTCAATTGGAGCATTTCTAGCATGTTTGGTTGAAATTGGAAAATTACATTTTTCAGTTTTGTAAGACGTTTGTAATATTCTCACAATAAGCTAATTAGCTCAATTGGAGCATTTCTAGCATGTTTGGTTGAAATTGGAAATTTACATTTTTCAGTTTTGTCAGACGTTTGTAATATTCTCACAATAAGCTAATTAGCTCAATTGGAGCATTTCTAGCATGTTTGGTTGAAATTGGAAAATTACATTTTTCAGTTTTGTAAGACGTTTGTAATATTCTCACAATAAGCTAATTAGCTCAATTGGAGCATTTCTAGCATGTTTGGTTGAAATTGGAAATTTACATTTTTCAGTTTTGTCAGACGTTTGTAATATTCTCACAATAAGCTAATTAGCTCAATTGGAGCATTTCTAGCATGTTTTGTTCAAATTGGAAATTTACATTTTTCAGTTTGGTCAGACGTTTGTAATATTCTCACAATAAGCTAATTAGCTCAATTGGAGCATTTCTAGCATGTTTGGTTGAAATTGCAATTTTACATTTTTCACTTTTGTCAGACAATTGCAATATTCTCACAATAAGCTAATTAGCTCAATTGGAGCATTTCTAGCATGTTTGGTTGAAATTGGAAATTTACATTTTTCAGTTTTGTCAGACGTTTGTAATATTCTCACAATAAGCTAATTAGCTCAATTGGAGCATTTCTAGCATGTTTGGTTGAAATTGGAAATTTACATTTTTCAGTTTTGTCAGACGTTTGTAATATTCTCTCAATAAGCTAATTAGCTCAATTGGAGCATTTCTAGCATGTTTGGTTGAAATTGGAAATTTACATTTTTCACTTTTGTCAGACAATTGCAATATTCTCACAATAAGCTAATTAGCTCAATTGGAGCATTTCTAGCATGTTTGGTTGAAATTGGAAATTTACATTTTTCAGTTTTGTCAGACGTTTGTAATATTCTCACAATAAGCTAATTAGCTCAATTGGAGCATTTCTAGCATGTTTGGTTGAAATTGGAAATTTACATTTTTCAGTTTTGTCAGACGTTTGTAATATTCTCACAATAAGCTAATTAGCTCAATTGGAGCATTTCTAGCATGTTTGGTTGAAATTGGAAATTTACATTTTTCAGTTTGGTCAGACGTTTGTAATATTCTCACAATAAGCTAATTAGCTCAATTGGAGCATTTCTAGCATGTTTGGTTGAAATTGGAAATTTACATTTTTCACTTTTGTCAAACAATTGCAATAATCTCACAATAAGCTAATTAGCTCAATTGGAGCATTTCTAGCATGTTTGGTTGAAATTGGAAATTTACATTTTTCAGTTTTGTCAGACGTTTGTAATATTCTCACAATAAGCTAATTAGCTCAATTGGAGCATTTCTAGCATGTTTGGTTGAAATTGGAAATTTACATTTTTCAGTTTGGTCAGACGTTTGTAATATTCTCACAATAAGCTAATTAGCTCAATTGGAGCATTTCTAGCATGTTTGGTTGAAATTGGAAATTTACATTTTTCACTTTTGTCAAACAATTGCAATAATCTCACAATAAGCTAATTAGCTCAATTGGAGCATTTCTAGCATGTTTGGTTGAAATTGGAAATTTACATTTTTCAGTTTTGTCAGACGTTTGTAATATTCTCACAATAAGCTAATTAGCTCAATTGGAGCATTTCTAGCATGTTTGGTTGAAATTGGAAATTTACATTTTTCACTTTTGTCAGACGTTTGTAATATTCTCACAATCAGCTAATTAGCTCAATTGGAGCATTTCTAGCATGTTTGGTTGAAATTGGAAATTTACATTTTTCAGTTTGGTCAGACGTTTGTAATATTCTCACAATAAGCTAATTAGCTCAATTGGAGCATTTCTAGCATGTTTGGTTGAAATTGGAAATTTACATTTTTCACTTTTGTCAAACAATTGCAATAATCTCACAATAAGCTAATTAGCTCAATTGGAGCATTTCTAGCATGTTTGGTTGAAATTGGAAATTTACATTTTTCAGTTTTGTCAGACGTTTGTAATATTCTCACAATAAGCTAATTAGCTCATTTGGAGCATTTCTAGCATGTTTGGTTGAAATTGGAAATTTACATTTTTCACTTTTGTCAGACAATTGCAATATTCTCACAATAAGCTAATTAGCTCAATTGGAGCATTTCTAGCATGTTTGGTTGAAATTGGAAATTTACATTTTTCAGTTTTGTCAGACGTTTGTAATATTCTCACAATAAGCTAATTAGCTCAATTGGAGCATTTCTAGCATGTTTGGTTGAAATTGGAAAATTACATTTTTCAGTTTTGTAAGACGTTTGTAATATTCTCACAATAAGCTAATTAGCTCAATTGGAGCATTTCTAGCATGTTTGGTTGAAATTGGAAATTTACATTTTTCAGTTTTGTCAGACGTTTGTAATATTCTCACAATAAGCTAATTAGCTCAATTGGAGCATTTCTAGCATGTTTGGTTGAAATTGGAAATTTACATTTTTCACTTTTGTCAGACGTTTGTAATATTCTCACAATAAGCTAATTAGCTCAATTGGAGCATTTCTAGCATGTTTGGTTGAAATTGGAAATTTACATTTTTCAGTTTGGTCAGACGTTTGTAATATTCTCACAATAAGCTAATTAGCTCAATTGGAGCATTTCTAGCATGTTTGGTTGAAATTGGAAATTTACATTTTTCACTTTTGTCAAACAATTGCAATAATCTCACAATAAGCTAATTAGCTCAATTGGAGCATTTCTAGCATGTTTGGTTGAAATTGGAAATTTACATTTTTCAGTTTTGTCAGACGTTTGTAATATTCTCACAATAAGCTAATTAGCTCAATTGGAGCATTTCTAGCATGTTTGGTTGAAATTGGAAATTTACATTTTTCACTTTTGTCAGACAATTGCAATATTCTCACAATAAGCTAATTAGCTCAATTGGAGCATTTCTAGCATGTTTGGTTGAAATTGGAAATTTACATTTTTCAGTTTTGTCAGACCTTTGTAATATTCTCACAATAAGCTAATTAGCTCAATTGGAGCATTTCTAGCATGTTTGGTTGAAATTGGAAATTTACATTTTTCACTTTTGTCAGACTATTGCAATATTCTCACAATAAGCTAATTAGCTCAATTGGAGCATTTCTAGCATGTTTGGTTGAAATTGGAAATTTACATTTTTCAGTTTTGTCAGACAATTGCAATATTCTCACAATAAGCTAATTAGCTCAATTGGAGCATTTCTAGCATGTTTGGTTGAAATTGAAAATTTACATTTTTCAGTTTTGTCAAACGTTTGTGAAATTCTTACAGTAGGCTTATTTCGCAATTCGAGCATTTCTAGCATGTTTGGTTGAAATTTGAAATTCACATTTTTCAGTTTTGTCAGACGTTTGTAATATTCTCACAATAACCTAATTAGCTCAATTGGAGCATTTCTAGCATGTTTGGTTGAAATTGGAAATTTACATTTTTCACTTTTGTCAGCCTATTGCAATATTCTCTCAATAAGCTAATTAGCTCAATTGGAGCATTTCTAGCATGTTTGGTTGAAATTGGAAATTTACATTTTTCAGTTTTGTCAGACGTTTGTAAGATTCTTACAGTAGGCTTATTTGCGCAATTTGAGCATTTCTAGCATGTTTGGTTGAAATTGGAAGTTTCATTTTTCAGTTTTGTCAGACGTTTGTAATATTCTCACAATAAGTTAATTAGCTCAATTGGAGCATTTCTAGCATGTTTGGTTGAAATTGGAATTTTACATTTTTCAGTTTTGTCAGACGTTTGTAATATTCTCACAATAAGCTAATTAGCTCAATTGGAGCATTTCTAGCATGTTTGGTTGAAATTGGAAATTTACATTTTTCAGTTTTGTCAGACGTTTGTAATATTCTCACAATAAGCTAATTAGCTCAATTGGAGCATTTCTAGCATGTTTGGTTGAAATTGGAAATTTACATTTTTCAGTTTGGTCAGACGTTTGTAATATTCTCACAATAAGCTAATTAGCTCAATTGGAGCATTTCTAGCATGTTTGGTTGAAATTGGAAATTTACATTTTTCAGTTTTGTCAGACGTTTGTAAAATTCTTACAGTAGGCTTATTTGCGCAATTTGAGCATTTCTAGCATGTTTGGTTGAAATTGGAAGTTTCATTTTTCAGTTTTGTCAGACGTTTGTAATATTCTCACAATAAGTTAATTAGCTCAATTGGAGCATTTCTAGCATGTTTGGTTGAAATTGGAAATTTACATTTTTCACTTTTGTCAGCCTATTGCAATATTCTCTCAATAAGCTAATTAGCTCAATTGGAGCATTTCTAGCATGTTTGGTTGAAATTGGAAATTTACATTTTTCAGTTTTGTCAGACGTTTGTAAGATTCTTACAGTAGGCTTATATGCGCAATTTGAGCATTTCTAGCATGTTTGGTTGAAATTGGAAATTTACATTTTTCACTTTTGTCAGACGTTTGTAATATTCTCACAATAAGCTAATTAGCTCAATTGGAGCATTTCTAGCATGTTTGGTTGAAATTGGAAATTTACATTTTTCAGTTTTGTCAGACGTTTGTAATATTCTCACAATAAGCTAATTAGCTCAATTGGAGCATTTCTAGCATGTTTGGTTGAAATTGGAAATTTACATTTTTCAGTTTTGTCAGACGTTTGTAATATTCTCACAATAAGCTAATTAGCTCAATTGGAGCATTTCTAGCATGTTTGGTTGAAATTAGAAATTTACATTTTTCAGTTTTGTCAGACGTTTGTAATATTTTCACAATAAGCTAATTAGCTCAATTGGAGCATTTCTAGCATGTTTGGTTGAAATTGGAAATTTACATTTTTCAGTTTGGTCAGACGTTTGTAATATTCTCACAATAAGCTAATTAGCTCAATTGGAGCATTTCTAGCATGTTTGGTTGAAATTGGAAATTTACATTTTTCACTTTTGTCAAACAATTGCAATAATCTCGAAATAAGCTAATTAGCTCAATTGGAGCATTTCTAGCATGTTTGGTTGAAATTGGAAATTTACATTTTCAGTTTTGTCAGACGTTTGTAATATTCTCACAATAAGCTAATTAGCTCAATTGGAGCATTTCTAGCATGTTTGGTTGAAATTGGAAATTTACATTTTTCACTTTTGTCAGACGTTTGTAATATTCTCACAATAAGCTAATTAGCTCAATTGGAGCATTTCTAGCATGTTTGGTTGAAATTGGAAATTTACATTTTTCAGTTTGGTCAGACGTTTGTAATATTCTCACAATAAGCTAATTAGCTCAATTGGAGCATTTCTAGCATGTTTGGTTGAAATTGGAAATTTACATTTTTCACTTTTGTCAAACAATTGCAATAATCTCACAATAAGCTAATTAGCTCAATTGGAGCATTTCTAGCATGTTTGGTTGAAATTGGAAATTTACATTTTTCAGTTTTGTCAGACGTTTGTAATATTCTCACAATAAGCTAATTAGCTCAATTGGAGCATTTCTAGCATGTTTGGTTGAAATTGGAAATTTACATTTTTCACTTTTGTCAGACAATTGCAATATTCTCACAATAAGCTAATTAGCTCAATTGGAGCATTTCTAGCATGTTTGGTTGAAATTGGAAATTTACATTTTTCAGTTTTGTCAGACATTTGTAATATTCTCACAATAAGCTAATTAGCTCAATTGGAGCATTTCTAGCATGTTTGGTTGAAATTGGAAATTTACATTTTTCACTTTTGTCAGACTATTGCAATATTCTCACAATAAGCTAATTAGCTCAATTGGAGCATTTCTAGCATGTTTGGTTGAAATTGGAAATTTACATTTTTCAGTTTTGTCAGACAATTGCAATATTCTCACAATAAGCTAATTAGCTCAATTGGAGCATTTCTAGCATGTTTGGTTGAAATTGAAAATTTACATTTTTCAGTTTTGTCAAACGTTTGTGAAATTCTTACAGTAGGCTTATTTCGCAATTCGAGCATTTCTAGCATGTTTGGTTGAAATTTGAAATTCACATTTTTCAGTTTTGTCAGACGTTTGTAATATTCTCACAATAACCTAATTAGCTCAATTGGAGCATTTCTAGCATGTTTGGTTGAAATTGGAAATTTACATTTTTCACTTTTGTCAGCCTATTGCAATATTCTCTCAATAAGCTAATTAGCTCAATTGGAGCATTTCTAGCATGTTTGGTTGAAATTGGAAATTTACATTTTTCAGTTTTGTCAGACGTTTGTAAGATTCTTACAGTAGGCTTATATGCGCAATTTGAGCATTTCTAGCATGTTTGGTTGAAATTGGAAATTTACATTTTTCACTTTTGTCAGACGTTTGTAATATTCTCACAATAAGCTAATTAGCTCAATTGGAGCATTTCTAGCATGTTTGGTTGAAATTGGAAATTTACATTTTTCAGTTTTGTCAGACGTTTGTAATATTCTCACAATAAGCTAATTAGCTCAATTGGAGCATTTCTAGCATGTTTGGTTGAAATTGGAAATTTACATTTTTCAGTTTTGTCAGACGTTTGTAATATTCTCACAATAAGCTAATTAGCTCAATTGGAGCATTTCTAGCATGTTTGGTTGAAATTAGAAATTTACATTTTTCAGTTTTGTCAGACGTTTGTAATATTCTCACAATAAGCTAATTAGCTCAATTGGAGCACTTCTAGCATGTTTGGTTGAAATTGGAAATTTACATTTTTCAGTTTTGTCAGACGTTTGTAATATTCTCACAATAAGCTAATTAGCTCAATTGGAGCATTTCTAGCATGTTTGGTTGAAATTAGAAATTTACATTTTTCAGTTTTGTCAGACGTTTGTAAAATTCTTACAGTAGGCTTATTTGCGCAATTTGAGCATTTCTAGCATGTTTGGTTGAAATTGGAAGTTTCATTTTTCAGTTTTGTCAGACGTTTGTAATATTCTCACAATAAGTTAATTAGCTCAATTGGAGCATTTCTAGCATGTTTGGTTGAAATTGGAAATTTACATTTTTCAGTTTTGTCAGACGTTTGTAATATTCTCACAATAAGCTAATTAGCTCAATTGGAGCATTTCTAGCATGTTTGGTTGAAATTGGAAATTTACATTTTTCAGTTTTGTCAGACGTTTGTAATATTCTCACAATAAGCTAATTAGCTCAATTGGAGCATTTCTAGCATGTTTGGTTGAAATTGGAAATTTACATTTTTCAGTTTTGTCAGACGTTTGTAAAATTCTTACAGTAGGCTTATTTGCGCAATTTGAGCATTTCTAGCATGTTTGGTTGAAATTGGAAGTTTCATTTTTCAGTTTTGTCAGACGTTTGTAATATTCTCACAATAAGTTAATTAGCTCAATTGGAGCATTTCTAGCATGTTTGGTTGAAATTGCAATTTTACATTTTTCACTTTTGTCAAACAATTGCAATATTCTCACAATAAGCTAATTACCTCAATTGGAGCATTTCTAGCATGTTTGGTTGAAATTGGAAATTTACATTTTTCAGTTTTGTCAGACGTTTGTAATATTCTCACAATAAGCTAATTAGCTCAATTGGAGCATTTCTAGCATGTTTGGTTGAAATTGGAAATTTACATTTTTCAGTTTTGTCAGACGTTTGTAAAATTCTTACAGTAGGCTTATTTGCGCAATTTGAGCATTTCTAGCATGTTTGGTTGAAATTGGAAGTTTCATTTTTCAGTTTTGTCAGACGTTTATAATATTCTCACAATAAGTTAATTAGCTCAATTGGAGCATTTCTAGCATGTTTGGTTGAAATTGGAAATTTACATTTTTCAGTTTTGTCAGACGTTTGTAATATTCTCACAATAAGCTAATTAGCTCAATTGGAGCATTTCTAGCATGTTTGGTTGAAATTGGAAATTACCATTTTTCAGTTTTGTCAGACGTTTGTAATATTCTCACAATAAGCTAATTAGCTCAATTGGAGCATTTCTAGCATGTTTGGTTGAAATTGGAAATTTACATTTTTCAGTTTGGTCAGACGTTTGTAATATTCTCACAATAAGCTAATTAGCTCAATTGGAGCATTTCTAGCATGTTTGGTTGAAATTGGAAATTTACATTTTTCACTTTTGTCAAACAATTGCAATAATCTCACAATAAGCTAATTAGCTCAATTGGAGCATTTCTAGCATGTTTGGTTGAAATTGGAAATTTACATTTTTCAGTTTTGTCAGACGTTTGTAATATTCTCACAATAAGCTAATTAGCTCAATTGGAGCATTTCTAGCATGTTTGGTTGAAATTGGAAATTTACATTTTTCAGTTTGGTCAGACGTTTGTAATATTCTCACAATAAGCTAATTAGCTCAATTGGAGCATTTCTAGCATGTTTGGTTGAAATTGGAAATTTACATTTTTCACTTTTGTCAAACAATTGCAATAATCTCACAATAAGCTAATTAGCTCAATTGGAGCATTTCTAGCATGTTTGGTTGAAATTGGAAATTTACATTTTTCAGTTTTGTCAGACGTTTGTAATATTCTCACAATAAGCTAATTAGCTCAATTGGAGCATTTCTAGCATGTTTGGTTGAAATTGGAAATTTACATTTTTCAGTTTGGTCAGACGTTTGTAATATTCTCACAATAAGCTAATTAGCTCAATTGGAGCATTTCTAGCATGTTTGGTTGAAATTGGAAATTTACATTTTTCACTTTTGTCAAACAATTGCAATAATCTCACAATAAGCTAATTAGCTCAATTGGAGCATTTCTAGCATGTTTGGTTAAAATTGGAAATTTACATTTTTCAGTTTTGTCAGACGTTTGTAATATTCTCACAATAAGCTAATTAGCTCAATTGGAGCATTTCTAGCATGTTTGGTTGAAATTGGAAATTTACATTTTTCACTTTTGTCAGACAATTGCAATATTCTCACAATAAGCTAATTAGCTCAATTGGAGCATTTCTAGCATGTTTGGTTGAAATTGGAAATTTACATTTTTCAGTTTTGTCAGACCTTTGTAATATTCTCACAATAAGCTAATTAGCTCAATTGGAGCATTTCTAGCATGTTTGGTTGAAATTGGAAATTTACATTTTTCACTTTTGTCAGACTATTGCAATATTCTCACAATAAGCTAATTAGCTCAATTGGAGCATTTCTAGCATGTTTGGTTGAAATTGGAAATTTACATTTTTCAGTTTTGTCAGACAATTGCAATATTCTCACAATAAGCTAATTAGCTCAATTGGAGCATTTCTAGCATGTTTGGTTGAAATTGAAAATTTACATTTTTCAGTTTTGTCAAACGTTTGTGAAATTCTTACAGTAGGCTTATTTCGCAATTCGAGCATTTCTAGCATGTTTGGTTGAAATTTGAAATTTACATTTTTCAGTTTTGTCAGACGTTTGTAATATTCTCACAATAACCTAATTAGCTCAATTGGAGCATTTCTAGCATGTTTGGTTGAAATTGGAAATTTACATTTTTCACTTTTGTCAGCCTATTGCAATATTCTCTCAATAAGCTAATTAGCTCAATTGGAGCATTTCTAGCATGTTTGGTTGAAATTGGAAATTTACATTTTTCAGTTTTGTCAGACGTTTGTAAGATTCTTACAGTAGGCTTATATGCGCAATTTGAGCATTTCTAGCATGTTTGGTTGAAATTGGAAATTTACATTTTTCACTTTTGTCAGACGTTTGTAATATTCTCACAATAAGCTAATTAGCTCAATTGGAGCATTTCTAGCATGTTTGGTTGAAATTGGAAATTTACATTTTTCAGTTTTGTCAGACGTTTGTAATATTCTCACAATAAGCTAATTAGCTCAATTGGAGCATTTCTAGCATGTTTGGTTGAAATTGGAAATTTACATTTTTCAGTTTTGTCAGACGTTTGTAATATTCTCACAATAAGCTAATTAGCTCAATTGCAGCATTTCTAGCATGTTTGGTTGAAATTAGAAATTTACATTTTTCAGTTTTGTCAGACGTTTGTAATATTTTCACAATAAGCTAATTAGCTCAATTGGAGCATTTCTAGCATGTTTGGTTGAAATTGGAAATTTACATTTTTCAGTTTGGTCAGACGTTTGTAATATTCTCACAATAAGCTAATTAGCTCAATTGGAGCATTTCTAGCATGTTTGGTTGAAATTGGAAATTTACATTTTTCACTTTTGTCAAACAATTGCAATAATCTCACAATAAGCTAATTAGCTCAATTGGAGCATTTCTAGCATGTTTGGTTGAAATTGGAAATTTACATTTTTCAGTTTTGTCAGACGTTTGTAATATTCTCACAATAAGCTAATTAGCTCAATTGGAGCATTTCTAGCATGTTTGGTTGAAATTGGAAATTTACATTTTTCACTTTTGTCAGACGTTTGTAATATTCTCACAATAAGCTAATTAGCTCAATTGGAGCATTTCTAGCATGTTTGGTTGAAATTGGAAATTTACATTTTTCAGTTTGGTCAGACGTTTGTAATATTCTCACAATAAGCTAATTAGCTCAATTGGAGCATTTCTAGCATGTTTGGTTGAAATTGGAAATTTACAATTTTCACTTTTGTCAAAAAATTGCAATAATCTCACAATAAGCTAATTAGCTCAATTGGAGCATTTCTAGCATGTTTGGTTGAAATTGGAAATTTACATTTTTCAGTTTTGTCAGACGTTTGTAATATTCTCACAATAAGCTAATTAGCTCAATTGGAGCATTTCTAGCATGTTTGGTTGAAATTGGAAATTTACATTTTTCACTTTTGTCAGACAATTGCAATATTCTCACAATAAGCTAATTAGCTCAATTGGAGCATTTCTAGCATGTTTGGTTGAAATTGGAAATTTACATTTTTCAGTTTTGTCAGACCTTTGTAATATTCTCACAATAAGCTAATTAGCTCAATTGGAGCATTTCTAGCATGTTTGGTTGAAATTGGAAATTTACATTTTTCACTTTTGTCAGACTATTGCAATATTCTCACAATAAGCTAATTAGCTCAATTGGAGCATTTCTAGCATGTTTGGTTGAAATTGGAAATTTACATTTTTCAGTTTTGTCAGACAATTGCAATATTCTCACAATAAGCTAATTAGCTCAATTGGAGCATTTCTAGCATGTTTGGTTGAAATTGAAAATTTACATTTTTCAGTTTTGTCAAACGTTTGTGAAATTCTTACAGTAGGCTTATTTCGCAATTCGAGCATTTCTAGCATGTTTGGTTGAAATTTGAAATTCACATTTTTCAGTTTTGTCAGACGTTTGTAATATTCTCACAATAACCTAATTAGCTCAATTGGAGCATTTCTAGCATGTTTGGTTGAAATTGGAAATTTACATTTTTCACTTTTGTCAGCCTATTGCAATATTCTCTCAATAAGCTAATTAGCTCAATTGGAGCATTTCTAGCATGTTTGGTTGAAATTGGAAATTTACATTTTTCAGTTTTGTCAGACGTTTGTAAGATTCTTACAGTAGGCTTATATGCGCAATTTGAGCATTTCTAGCATGTTTGGTTGAAATTGGAAATTTACATTTTTCACTTTTGTCAGACGTTTGTAATATTCTCACAATAAGCTAATTAGCTCAATTGGAGCATTTCTAGCATGTTTGGTTGAAATTGGAAATTTACATTTTTCAGTTTTGTCAGACGTTTGTAATATTCTCACAATAAGCTAATTAGCTCAATTGGAGCATTTCTAGCATGTTTGGTTGAAATTGGAAATTTACATTTTTCAGTTTTGTCAGACGTTTGTAATATTCTCACAATAAGCTAATTAGCTCAATTGGAGCATTTCTAGCATGTTTGGTTGAAATTAGAAATTTACATTTTTCAGTTTTGTCAGACGTTTGTAATATTCTCACAATAAGCTAATTAGCTCAATTGGAGCACTTCTAGCATGTTTGGTTGAAATTGGAAATTTACATTTTTCAGTTTTGTCAGACGTTTGTAATATTCTCACAATAAGCTAATTAGCTCAATTGGAGCATTTCTAGCATGTTTGGTTGAAATTAGAAATTTACATTTTTCAGTTTTGTCAGACGTTTGTAAAATTCTTACAGTAGGCTTATTTGCGCAATTTGAGCATTTCTAGCATGTTTGGTTGAAATTGGAAGTTTCATTTTTCAGTTTTGTCAGACGTTTGTAATATTCTCACAATAAGTTAATTAGCTCAATTGGAGCATTTCTAGCATGTTTGGTTGAAATTGGAAATTTACATTTTTCAGTTTTGTCAGACGTTTGTAATATTCTCACAATAAGCTAATTAGCTCAATTGGAGCATTTCTAGCATGTTTGGTTGAAATTGGAAAATTACATTTTTCAGTTTTGTAAGACGTTTGTAATATTCTCACAATAAGCTAATTAGCTCAATTGGAGCATTTCTAGCATGTTTGGTTGAAATTGGAAATTTACATTTTTCAGTTTTGTCAGACGTTTGTAATATTCTCACAATAAGCTAATTAGCTCAATTGGAGCATTTCTAGCATGTTTGGTTGAAATTGGAAAATTACATTTTTCAGTTTTGTAAGACGTTTGTAATATTCTCACAATAAGCTAATTAGCTCAATTGGAGCATTTCTAGCATGTTTGGTTGAAATTGGAAATTTACATTTTTCAGTTTTGTCAGACGTTTGTAATATTCTCACAATAAGCTAATTAGCTCAATTGGAGCATTTCTAGCATGTTTGGTTGAAATTGGAAATTTACATTTTTCAGTTTTGTCAGACGTTTGTAATATTCTCACAATAAGCTAATTAGCTCAATTGGACCATTTCTAGCATGTTTGGTTGAAATTGGAAAATTACATTTTTCACTTTTGTCAGACGTTTGTAATATTCTCACAATAAGCTAATTAGCTCAATTGGAACATTTCTAGCATGTTTGGTTGAAATTGGAAATTTACATTTTTCAGTTTTGTCAGACGTTTGTAATATTCTCACAATAAGCTAATTAGCTCAATTGGAGCATTTCTAGCATGTTTGGTTGAAATTGGAAATTTACATTTTTCACTTTTGTCAGACAATTGCAATATTCTCACAATAAGCTAATTAGCTCAATTGGAGCATTTCTAGCATGTTTGGTTGAAATTGGAAATTTACCTTTTTCACTTTTGTCAGACGTTTGTAATATTCTCACAATAAGCTAATTAGCTCAATTGGAACATTTCTAGCATGTTTGGTTGAAATTGGAAATTTACATTTTTCAGTTTTGTCAGACGTTTGTAATATTCTCACAATAAGCTAATTAGCTCAATTGGAGCATTTCTAGCATGTTTTGTTGAAATTGGAAATTTAAATTTTTCAGTTTGGTCAGACGTTTGTAATATTCTCACAATAAGCTAATTAGCTCAATTGGAGCATTTCTAGCATGTTTGGTTGAAATTGGAAATTTACATTTTTCAGTTTTGTCAGACGTTTGTAATATTCTCACAATAACCTAATTAGCTCAATTGGAGCATTTCTAGCATGTTTGGTTGAAATTGGAAATTTACATTTTTCACTTTTGTCAGCCTATTGCAATATTCTCTCAATAAGCTAATTAGCTCAATTGGAGCATTTCTAGCATGTTTGGTTGAAATTGGAAATTTACATTTTTCAGTTTTGTCAGACGTTTGTAAGATTCTTACAGTAGGCTTATATGCGCAATTTGAGCATTTCTAGCATGTTTGGTTGAAATTGGAAATTTACATTTTTCAGTTTTGTCAGACGTTTGTAATATTCTCACAATAAGCTAATTAGCTCAATTGGAGCATTTCTAGCATGTTTGGTTGAAATTGGAAATTTACATTTTTCAGTTTTGTCAGACGTTTGTAATATTCTCACAATAAGCTAATTAGCTCAATTGGAGCATTTCTAGCATGTTTGGTTGAAATTGGAAATTTACATTTTTCAGTTTTGTCAGACGTTTGTAATATTCTCACAATAAGCTAATTAGCTCAATTGGAGCATTTCTAGCATGTTTGGTTGAAATTAGAAATTTACATTTTTCAGTTTTGTCAGACGTTTGTAATATTCTCACAATAAGCTAATTAGCTCAATTGGAGCACTTCTAGCATGTTTGGTTGAAATTAGAAATTTACATTTTTCAGTTTTGTCAGACGTTTGTAATATTCTCACAATAAGCTAATTAGCTCAATTGGAGCATTTCTAGCATGTTTGGTTGAAATTAGAAATTTACATTTTTCAGTTTTGTCAGACGTTTGTAAAATTCTTACAGTAGGCTTATTTGCGCAATGTGAGCATTTCTAGCATGTTTGGTTGAAATTGGAAGTTTCATTTTTCAGTTTTGTCAGACGTTTGTAATATTCTCACAATAAGTTAATTAGCTCAATTGGAGCATTTCTAGCATGTTTGGTTGAAATTGGAAATTTACATTTTTCAGTTTTGTCAGACGTTTGTAATATTCTCACAATAAGCTAATTAGCTCAATTGGAGCATTTCTAGCGTGTTTGGTTGAAATTGGAAAATTACATTTTTCAGTTTTGTAAGACGTTTGTAATATTCTCACAATAAGCTAATTAGCTCAATTGGAGCATTTCTAGCATGTTTGGTTGAAATTGGAAATTTACATTTTTCAGTTTTGTCAGACGTTTGTAATATTCTCACAATAAGCTAATTAGCTCAATTGGAGCATTTCTAGCATGTTTGGTTGAAATTGGAAAATTACATTTTTCAGTTTTGTAAGACGTTTGTAATATTCTCACAATAAGCTAATTAGCTCAATTGGAGCATTTCTAGCATGTTTGGTTGAAATTGGAAATTTACATTTTTCACTTTTGTCAGACAATTGCAATATTCTCACAATAAGCTAATTAGCTCAATTGGAGCATTTCTAGCATGTTTGGTTGAAATTGGAAATTTACATTTTTCAGTTTTGTCAGACGTTTGTAATATTCTCACAATAAGCTAATTAGCTCAATTGGAGCATTTCTAGCATGTTTGGTTGAAATTGGAAGTTTACATTTTTCAGTTTTGTCAGACGTTTGTAATATTCTCACAATAAGCTAATTAGCTCAATTGGAGCATTTCTAGCATGTTTGGTTGAAATTGGAAATTTACATTTTTCAGTTTGGTCAGACGTTTGTAATATTCTCACAATAAGCTAATTAGCTCAATTGGAGCATTTCTAGCATGTTTGGTTGAAATTGGAAATTTACATTTTTCACTTTTGTCAAACAATTGCAATAATCTCACAATAAGCTAATTAGCTCAATTGGAGCATTTCTAGCATGTTTGGTTGAAATTGGAAATTTACATTTTTCAGTTTTGTCAGACGTTTGTAATATTCTCACAATAAGCTAATTAGCTCAATTGGAGCATTTCTAGCATGTTTGGTTGAAATTGGAAATTTACATTTTTCACTTTTGTCAGACGTTTGTAATATTCTCACAATAAGCTAATTAGCTCAATTGGAGCATTTCTAGCATGTTTGGTTGAAATTGGAAATTTACATTTTTCAGTTTTGTCAGACAATTGCAATATTCTCACAATAAGCTAATTAGCTCAATTGGAGCATTTCTAGCATGTTTGGTTGAAATTGGAAATTTACATTTTTCAGTTTTATCAGACCTTTGTAATATTCTCACAATAAGCTAATTAG
Organism: Watersipora subatra; assembly: GCF_963576615.1. NCBI lineage: Eukaryota > Metazoa > Bryozoa > Gymnolaemata > Cheilostomatida > Watersiporidae > Watersipora > Watersipora subatra. The sequence continues at coordinate 302,796 of NW_027045345.1, read as the reverse complement.
CTCAATTGGAGCATTTCTAGCATGTTTGATTGAAATTGGAAATTTACATTTTTCACTTTTGTCAGACTATTGCAATATTCTCACAATAAGCTAATTAGCTCAATTGGAGCATTTCTAGCATGTTTGGTTGAAATTGGAAATTTAAATTTTTCACTTTTGTCAGACAATTGCAATATTCTCACAATAAGCTAATTAGCTCAATTGGAGCATTTCTAGCATGTTTGGTTGAAATTGAAAATTTACATTTTTCAGTTTTGTCAAACGTTTGTGAAATTCTTACAGTAGGCTTATTTCGCAATTCGAGCATTTCTAGCATGTTTGGTTGAAATTTGAAATTCACATTTTTCAGTTTTGTCAGACGTTTGTAATATTCTCACAATAACCTAATTAGCTCAATTGGAGCATTTCTAGCATGTTTGGTTGAAATTGAAAATTTACATTTTTCACTTTTGTCAGCCAATTGCAATATTCTCTCAATAAGCTAATTAGCTCAATTGGAGCATTTCTAGCATGTTTGGTTGAAATTGGAAATTTACATTTTTCAGTTTTGTCAGACGTTTGTAAGATTCTTACAGTAGGCTTATATGCGCAATTTGAGCATTTCTAGCATGTTTGGTTGAAATTGGAAATTTACATTTTTCACTTTTGTCAGACGTTTGTAATATTCTCACAATAAGCTAATTAGCTCAATTGGAGCATTTCTAGCATGTTTGGTTGAAATTGGAAATTTACATTTTTCACTTTTGTCAGACGTTTGTAATATTCTCACAATAAGCTAATTAGCTCAATTGGAGCATTTCTAGCATGTTTGGTTGAAATTGGAAATTTACATTTTTCAGTTTTGTCAGACAATTGCAATATTCTCACAATAAGCTAATTAGCTCAATTGGAGCATTTCTAGCATGTTTGGTTGAAATTGGAAATTTACATTTTTCAGTTTTATCAGACCTTTGTAATATTCTCACAATAAGCTAATTAGCTCAATTGGAGCATTTCTAGCATGTTTGATTGAAATTCGAAATTTACATTTTTCACTTTTGTCAGACTATTGCAATATTCTCACAATAAGCTAATTAGCTCAATTGGAGCATTTCTAGCATGTTTGGTTGAAATTGGAAATTTAAATTTTTCACTTTTGTCAGACAATTGCAATATTCTCACAATAAGCTAATTAGCTCAATTGGAGCATTTCTAGCATGTTTGGTTGAAATTGAAAATTTACATTTTTCAGTTTTGTCAAACGTTTGTGAAATTCTTACAGTAGGCTTATTTCGCAATTCGAGCATTTCTAGCATGTTTGGTTGAAATTTGAAATTCACATTTTTCAGTTTTGTCAGACGTTTGTAATATTCTCACAATAACCTAATTAGCTCAATTGGAGCATTTCTAGCATGTTTGGTTGAAATTGAAAATTTACATTTTTCACTTTTGTCAGCCAATTGCAATATTCTCTCAATAAGCTAATTAGCTCAATTGGAGCATTTCTAGCATGTTTGGTTGAAATTGGAAATTTACATTTTTCAGTTTTGTCAGACGTTTGTAAGATTCTTACAGTAGGCTTATATGCGCAATTTGAGCATTTCTAGCATGTTTGGTTGAAATTGGAAATTTACATTTTTCACTTTTGTCAGACGTTTGTAATATTCTCACAATAAGCTAATTAGCTCAATTGGAGCATTTCTAGCATGTTTGGTTGAAATTGGAAATTTACATTTTTCAGTTTTGTCAGACGTTTGCAATATTCTCACAATAAGCTAATTAGCTCAATTGGAGCATTTCTAGCATGTTTGGTTGAAATTGGAAATTTACATTTTTCAGTTTTGTCAGACGTTTGTAATATTCTCACAATAAGCTAATTAGCTCAATTGGAGCATTTCTAGCATGTTTGGTTGAAATTGGAAATTTACATTTTTCACTTTTGTCAGACCTTTGTAATATTCTCTCAATAAGCTAATTAGCTCAATTGGAGCATTTCTAGATGTTTGGTTGAATTTGGAAATTTACATTTTTCACTTTTGTCAGACAATTGCAATATTCTCACAATAAGCTAATTAGCTCAATTGGAGCATTTCTAGCATGTTTGGTTGAAATTGGAAATTTACATTTTTCACTTTTGTCAGACAGTTGCAATATTCTCACAATAAGCTAATTAGCTCAATTGTAGCATTTCTAGCATGTTTGGTTGAAATTACAAATTTACATTTTTCAGTTTTGTCAGACGTTTGTAATATTCTCACAATAAGCTAATTAGCTCAATTGGAGCACTTCTAGCATGTTTGGTTGAAATTGGAAATTTACATTTTTCAGTTTTGTCAGACGTTTGTAATATTCTCACAATAAGCTAATTAGCTCAATTGGAGCATTTCTAGCATGTTTGGTTGAAATTAGAAATTTACATTTTTCAGTTTTGTCAGACGTTTGTAAAATTCTTACAGTAGGCTTATTTGCGCAATTTGAGCATTTCTAGCATGTTTGGTTGAAATTGGAAGTTTCATTTTTCAGTTTTGTCAGACGTTTGTAATATTCTCACAATAAGCTAATTAGCTCAATTGGAGCATTTCTAGCATGTTTGGTTGAAATTGGAAATTTACATTTTTCAGTTTTGTCAGACGTTTGTAATATTCTCACAATAAGCTAATTAGCTCAATTGGAGCATTTCTAGCATGTTTGGTTGAAATTGGAAATTTACATTTTTCAGTTTTGTCAGACGTTTGTAATATTCTCACAATAAGCTAATTAGCTCAATTGGAGCATTTCTAGCATGTTTGGTTGAAATTGGAAAATTACATTTTTCACTTTTGTCAGACGTTTGTAATATTCTCACAATAAGCTAATTAGCTCAATTGGAACATTTCTAGCATGTTTGGTTGAAATTGGAAATTTACATTTTTCAGTTTTGTCAGACGTTTGTAATATTCTCACAATAAGCTAATTAGCTCAATTGGAGCATTTCTAGCATGTTTGGTTGAAATTGGAAATTTACATTTTTCACTTTTGTCAGACAATTGCAATATTCTCACAATAAGCTAATTAGCTCAATTGGAGCATTTCTAGCATGTTTGGTTGAAATTGGAAATTTACATTTTTCAGTTTTGTCAGACGTTTGTAATATTCTCACAATAAGCTAATTAGCTCAATTGGAGCATTTCTAGCATGTTTGGTTGAAATTGGAAATTTACGCTTATCAGTTTTGTCAGACGTTTGTAATATTCTCACAATAAGCTAATTAGCTCAATTGGAGCATTTCTAGCATGTTTGGTTGAAATTGGAAATTTACATTTTTCAGTTTTGTCAGACGTTTGTAATATTCTCACAATAAGCTAATTAGCTCAATTGGAGCATTTCTAGCATGTTTGGTTGAAATTGGAAATTTACATTTTTCAGTTTTGTCAGACGTTTGTAATATTCTCACAATAAGCTAATTAGCTCAATTGGAGCATTTCTAGCATGTTTGGTTGAAATTGGAATTTTACATTTTTCACTTTTGTCAGACCTTTGTAATATTCTCTCAATAAGCTAATCAGCTCAATTGGAGCATTTCTAGCATGTTTGGTTGAAATTGGAAATTTACATTTTTCACTTTTGTCAGACAATTGCAATATTCTCACAATAAGCTAATTAGCTCAATTGGAGCATTTCTAGCATGTTTGGTTGAAATTGGAAATTTACATTTTTCACTTTTGTCAGACAATTGCAATATTCTCACAATAAGCTAATTAGCTCAATTGGAGCATTTCTAGCATGTTTGGTTGAAATTACAAATTTACATTTTTCAGTTTTGTCAGACGTTTGTAATATTCTCACAATAAGCTAATTAGCTCAATTGGAGCATTTCTAGCATGTTTGGTTGAAATTGGAAATTTACATTTTTCACTTTTGTCAGACCTTTGTAATATTCTCACAATAAGCTAATTAGCTCAATTGGAGCATTTCTAGCATGTTTGGTTGAAATTAGAAATTTACATTTTTCAGTTTTGTCAGACGTTTGTAAAATTCTTACAGTAGGCTTATTTGCGCAATTTGAGCATTTCTAGCATGTTTGGTTGAAATTGGAAGTTTCATTTTTCAGTTTTGTCAGACGTTTGTAATATTCTCACAATAAGCTAATTAGCTCAATTGGAGCATTTCTAGCATGTTTGGTTGAAATTGGAAATTTACATTTTTCAGTTTTGTCAGACGTTTGTAATATTCTCACAATAAGCTAATTAGCTCAATTGGAGCATTTCTAGCATGTTTGGTTGAAATTGGATAATTACATTTTTCAGTTTTGTAAGACGTTTGTAATATTCTCACAATAAGCTAATTAGCTCAATTGGAGCATTTCTAGCATGTTTGGTTGAAATTGGAAATTTACATTTTTCAGTTTTGTCAGACGTTTGTAATATTCTCACAATAAGCTAATTAGCTCAATTGGAGCATTTCTAGCATGTTTGGTTGAAATTGGAAAATTACATTTTTCACTTTTGTCAGACGTTTGTAATATTCTCACAATAAGCTAATTAGCTCAATTGGAACATTTCTAGCATGTTTGGTTGAAATTGGAAATTTACATTTTTCAGTTTTGTCAGACGTTTGTAATATTCTCACAATAAGCTAATTAGCTCAATTGGAGCATTTCTAGCATGTTTGGTTGAAATTGGAAATTTACATTTTTCACTTTTGTCAGACAATTGCAATATTCTCACAATAAGCTAATTAGCTCAATTGGAGCATTTCTAGCATGTTTGGTTGAAATTGGAAATTTACCTTTTTCACTTTTGTCAGACGTTTGTAATATTCTCACAATAAGCTAATTAGCTCAATTGGAACATTTCTAGCATGTTTGGTTGAAATTGGAAATTTACATTTTTCAGTTTTGTCAGACGTTTGTAATATTCTCACAATAAGCTAATTAGCTCAATTGGAGCATTTCTAGCATGTTTTGTTGAAATTGGAAATTTACATTTTTCAGTTTGGTCAGACGTTTGTAATATTCTCACAATAAGCTAATTAGCTCAATTGGAGCATTTCTAGCATGTTTGGTTGAAATTGCAATTTTACATTTTTCACTTTTGTCAAACAATTGCAATATTCTCACAATAAGCTAATTACCTCAATTGGAGCATTTCTAGCATGTTTGGTTGAAATTGGAAATTTACATTTTTCAGTTTTGTCAGACGTTTGTAATATTCTCACAATAAGCTAATTAGCTCAATTGGAGCATTTCTAGCATGTTTGGTTGAAATTGGAAATTTACATTTTTCAGTTTTGTCAGACGTTTGTAATATTCTCACAATAAGCTTATTAGCTCAATTGGAGCATTTCTAGCATGTTTGGTTGAAATTGGAAATTTACATTTTTCACTTTTGTCAGACAATTGCAATATTCTCACAATAAGCTAATTAGCTCAATTGGAGCATTTCTAGCATGTTTGGTTGAAATTGGAAATTTACATTTTTCAGTTTTGTCAGACGTTTGTAATATTCTCACAATAAGCTAATTAGCTCAATTGGAGCATTTCTAGCACGTTTGGTTGAAATTGGAAATTTACATTTTTCAGTTTTGTCAGACGCTTGTAATATTCTCACAATAAGCTAATTAGCTCAGTTGGAGCATTTCTAGCATGTTTGGTTGAAATTGGAAATTTACATTTTTCAGTTTTGTCAGACGTTTGTAATATTCTCACAATAAGCTAATTAGCTCAATTGGAGCATTTCTAGCATGTTTGGTTGAAATTGGAAATTTACATTTTTCACTTTTGTCAGACCTTTTTAATATTCTCACAATAAGCTAATTAGCTCAATTGGAGCATTTCTAGCATGTTTGGTTGAAATTGGAAATTTACATTTTTCACTTTTGTCAGACAATTGCAATATTCTCACAATAAGCTAATTAGCTCAATTGGAGCATTTCTAGCATGTTTGGTTGAAATTGGAAATTTACATTTTTCACCTTTGTCAGACAATTGCAATATTCTCACAATAAGCTAATTAGCTCAATTGGAGCATTTCTAGCATGTTTAGTTGAAATTAGAAATTTACATTTTTCAGTTTTGTCAGACGTTTGTAATATTCTCACAATAAGCTAATTAGCTCAATTGGAGCACTTCTAGCATGTTTGGTTGAAATTTGAAATTTACATTTTTCAGTTTTGTCAGACGTTTGTAATATTCTCACAATAAGCTAATTAGCTCCATTGGAGCATTTCTAGCATGTTTGGTTGAAATTGGAAATTTACATTTTTCACTTTTGTCAGACAATTGCAATATTCTCACAATAAGCTAATTAGCTCAATTGGAGCATTTCTAGCATGTTTGGTTGAAATTGGAAATTTACCTTTTTCACTTTTGTCAGACGTTTGTAATATTCTCACAATAAGCTAATTAGCTCAATTGGAACATTTCTAGCATGTTTGGTTGAAATTGGAAATTTACATTTTTCAGTTTTGTCAGACGTTTGTAATATTCTCACAATAAGCTAATTAGCTCAATTGGAGCATTTCTAGCATGTTTGGTTGAAATTGGAAAATTACATTTTTCACTTTTGTCAGACGTTTGTAATATTCTCACAATAAGCTAATTAGCTCAATTGGAACATTTCTAGCATGTTTGGTTGAAATTGGAAATTTACATTTTTCAGTTTTGTCAGACGTTTGTAATATTCTCACAATAAGCTAATTAGCTCAATTGGAGCATTTCTAGCATGTTTGGTTGAAATTGGAAATTTACATTTTTCAGTTTTGTCAGACGTTTGTAATATTCTCACAATAAGCTAATTAGCTCAATTGGAGCATTTCTAGCATGTTTTGTTGAAATTGGAAATTTACATTTTTCAGTTTGGTCAGACGTTTGTAATATTCTCACAATAAGCTAATTAGCTCAATTGGAGCATTTCTAGCATGTTTGGTTGAAATTGCTATTTTACATTTTTCACTTTTGTCAAACAATTGCAATATTCTCACAATAAGCTAATTACCTCAATTGGAGCATTTCTAGCATGTTTGGTTGAAATTGGAAATTTACATTTTTCAGTTTTGTCAGACGTTTGTAATATTCTCACAATAAGCTAATTAGCTCAATTGGAGCATTTCTAGCATGTTTGGTTGAAATTGGAAATTTACATTTTTCAGTTTTGTCAGACGTTTGTAATATTCTCTCAATAAGCTAATTAGCTCAATTGGAGCATTTCTAGCATGTTTGGTTGAAATTGGAAATTTACATTTTTCACTTTTGTCAAACAATTGCAATAATCTCACAATAAGCTAATTAGCTCAATTGGAGCATTTCTAGCATGTTTGGTTGAAATTGGAAATTTACATTTTTCAGTTTTGTCAGACGTTTGTAATATTCTCACAATAAGCTAATTAGCTCAATTGGAGCATTTCTAGCATGTTTGGTTGAAATTGGAAATTTACATTTTTCACTTTTGTCAGACGTTTGTAATATTCTTACAATAAGCTAATTAGCTCAATTGGAGCATTTCTAGCATGTTTGGTTGAAATTGGAAATTTACATTTTTCAGTTTGGTCAGACGTTTGTAATATTCTCACAATAAGCTAATTAGCTCAATTGGAGCATTTCTAGCATGTTTGGTTGAAATTGGAAATTTACATTTTTCACTTTTGTCAAACAATTGCAATAATCTCACAATAAGCTAATTAGCTCAATTGGAGCATTTCTAGCATGTTTTGTTGAAATTGGAAATTTACATTTTTCAGTTTTGTCAGACGTTTGTAATATTCTCACAATAAGCTAATTAGCTCAATTGGAGCATTTCTAGCATGTTTGGTTGAAATTGGAAATTTACATTTTTCACTTTTGTCAGACAATTGCAATATTCTCACAATAAGCTAATTAGCTCAATTGGAGCATTTCTAGCATGTTTGGTTGAAATTGGAAATTTACATTTTTCAGTTTTGTCAGACGTTTGTAATATTCTCACAATAAGCTAATTAGCTCAATTGGAGCATTTCTAGCATGTTTGGTTGAAATTGGAAATTTACATTTTTCACTTTTGTCAGACTATTGCAATATTCTCACAATAAGCTAATTAGCTCAATTGGAGCATTTCTAGCATGTTTGGTTGAAATTGGAAATTTACATTTTTCACTTTTGTCAGACAATTGCAATATTCTCACAATAAGCTAATTAGCTCAATTGGAGCATTTCTAGCATGTTTGGTTGAAATTGGAAATTCACATTTTTCACTTTTGTCAAACAATTGCAATAATCTCACAATAAGCTAATTAGCTCAATTGGAGCATTTCTAGCATGTTTGGTTGAAATTGGAAATTTACATTTTTCAGTTTTGTCAGACGTTTGTAATATTCTCACAATAAGCTAATTAGCTCAATTGGAGCATTTCTAGCATGTTTGGTTGAAATTGGAAATTTACATTTTTCACTTTTGTCAGACGTTTGTAATATTCTCACAATAAGCTAATTAGCTCAATTGGAGCATTTCTAACATGTTTGGTTGAAATTGGAAATTTACATTTTTCAGTTTGGTCAGACGTTTGTAATATTCTCACAATAAGCTAATTAGCTCAATTGGAGCATTTCTAGCATGTTTGGTTGAAATTGGAAATTTACATTTTTCACTTTTGTCAAACAATTGCAATAATCTCACAATAAGCTAATTAGCTCAATTGGAGCATTTCTAGCATGTTTGGTTGAAATTGGAAATTTACATTTTTCAGTTTTGTCAGACGTTTGTAATATTCTCACAATAAGCTAATTAGCTCAATTGGAGCATTTCTAGCATGTTTGGTTGAAATTGGAAATTTACATTTTTCAGTTTTGTCAGACCTTTGTAATATTCTCACAATAAGCTAATTAGCTCAATTGGAGCATTTCTAGCATGTTTGGTTGAAATTTGAAATTCACATTTTTCAGTTTTGTCAGACGTTTGTAATATTCTCACAATAACCTAATTAGCTCAATTGGAGCATTTCTAGCATGTTTGGTTTAAATTGGAAATTTACATTTTTCACTTTTGTCAGCCAATTGCAATATTCTCTCAATAAGCTAATTAGCTCAATTGGAGCATTTCTAGCATGTTTGGTTGAAATTGGAAATTTACATTTTTCAGTTTTGTCAGACGTTTGTAAGATTCTTACAGTAGGCTTATATGCGCAATTTGAGCATTTCTAGCATGTTTGGTTGAAATTGGAAATTTACATTTTTCACTTTTGTCAGACGTTTGTAATATTCTCACAATAAGCTAATTAGCTCAATTGGAGCATTTCTAGCATGTTTGGTTGAAATTGGAAATTTACATTTTTCAGTTTTGTCAGACGTTTGTAATATTCTCACAATAAGCTAATTAGCTCAATTGGAGCATTTCTAGCATGTTTGGTTGAAATTGGAAATTTACATTTTTCAGTTTTGTCAGACGTTTGTAATATTCTCACAATAAGCTAATTAGCTCAATTGGAGCATTTCTAGCATGTTTGGTTGAAATTGGAAATTTACATTTTTCACTTTTGTCAGACCTTTGTAATATTCTCACAATAAGCTAATTAGCTCAATTGGAGCATTTCTAGCATGTTTGGTTGAAATTGGAAATTTACATTTTTCACTTTTGTCAGACAATTGCAATATTCTCACAATAAGCTAATTAGCTCAATTGGAGCATTTCTAGCATGTTTGGTTGAAATTGGAAATTTACATTTTTCACTTTTGTCAGACAATTGCAATATTCTCACAATAAGCTAATTAGCTCAATTGGAGCATTTCTAGCATGTTTGGTTGAAATTAGAAATTTACATTTTTCAGTTTTGTCAGACGTTTGTAATATTCTCACAATAAGCTAATTAGCTCAATTGGAGCACTTCTAGCATGTTTGGTTGAAATTGCAAATTTACATTTTTCAGTTTTGTCAGACGTTTGTAATATTCTCACAATAAGCTAATTAGCTCAATTGGAGCACTTCTAGCATGTTTGGTTGAAATTGGAAATTTACATTTTTCAGTTTTGTCAGACGTTTGTAATATTCTCACAATAAGCTAATTAGCTCAATTGGAGCATTTCTAGCATGTTTGGTTGAAATTAGAAATTTACATTTTTCAGTTTTGTCAGACGTTTGTAAAATTCTTACAGTAGGCTTATTTGCGCAATTTGAGCATTTCTAGCATGTTTGGTTGAAATTGGAAGTTTCATTTTTCAGTTTTGTCAGACGTTTGTAATATTCTCACAATAAGCTAATTAGCTCAATTGGAGCATTTCTAGCATGTTTGGTTGAAATTGGAAATTTACATTTTTCAGTTTTGTCAGACGTTTGTAATATTCTCACAATAAGCTAATTAGCTCAATTGGAGCATTTCTAGCATGTTTGGTTGAAATTGGAAAATTACATTTTTCAGTTTTGTCAGACGTTTGTAATATTCTCACAATAAGCTAATTAGCTCAATTGGAGCATTTCTAGCATGTTTTGTTGAAATTGGAAATTTACATTTTTCAGTTTGGTCAGACGTTTGTAATATTCTCACAATAAGCTAATTAGCTCAATTGGAGCATTTCTAGCATGTTTGGTTGAAATTGGAAATTTACATTTTTCACTTTTGTCAGACGTTTGTAATATTCTCACAATAAGCTAATTAGCTCAATTGGAGCATTTCTAGCATGTTTGGTTGAAATTGGAAATTTACATTTTTCAGTTTTGTCAGACGTTTGTAATATTCTCTCAATAAGCTAATTAGCTCAATTGGAGCATTTCTAGCATGTTTGGTTGAAATTGGAAATTTACATTTTTCACTTTTGTCAGACAATTGCAATATTCTCACAATAAGCTAATTAGCTCAATTGGAGCATTTCTAGCATGTTTGGTTGAAATTGGAAATTTACATTTTTCACTTTTGTCAGACGTTTGTAATATTCTCACAATAAGCTAATTAGCTCAATTGGAGCATTTCTAGCATGTTTGGTTGAAATTGGAAATTTACATTTTTCAGTTTTGTCAGACGTTTGTAATATTCTCACAATAAGCTAATTAGCTCAATTGGAGCATTTCTAGCATGTTTGGTTGAAATTGGAAATTTACATTTTTCAGTTTTGTCAGACGTTTGTAATATTCTCACAATAAGCTAATTAGCTCAATTGGAGCATTTCTAGCATGTTTGGTTGAAATTGGAAAATTACATTTTTCAGTTTTGTCAGACGTTTGTAATATTCTCACAATAAGCTAATTAGCTCAATTGGAGCATTTCTAGCATGTTTGGTTGAAATTGGAAATTTACATTTTTCAGTTTTGTCAGACGTTTGTAATATTCTCACAATAAGCTAATTAGCTCAATTGGAGCATTTCTAGCATGTTTGGTTGAAATTAGAAATTTACATTTTTCAGTTTTGTCAGACGTTTGTAAAATTCTTACAGTAGGCTTATTTGCGCAATTTGAGCATTTCTAGCATGTTTGGTTGAAATTGGAAGTTTCATTTTTCAGTTTTGTCAGACGTTTGTAATATTCTCACAATAAGCTAATTAGCTCAATTGGAGCATTTCTAGCATGTTTGGTTGAAATTGGAAAATTACATTTTTCACTTTTGTCAGACCTTTGTAATATTCTCACAATAAGCTAATTAGCTCAATTGGAGCATTTCTAGCATGTTTGGTTGAAATTGGAAATTTACATTTTTCAGTTTTGTCAGACGTTTGTAATATTCTCACAATAAGCTAATTAGCTCAATTGGAGCATTTCTAGCATGTTTGGTTGAAATTGGAAAATTACATTTTTCACTTTTGTCAGACCTTTGTAATATTCTCACAATAAGCTAATTAGCTCAATTGGAACATTTCTAGCATGTTTGGTTGAAATTGGAAAATTACATTTTTCACTTTTGTCAGACCTTTGTAATATTCTCACAATAAGCTAATTAGCTCAATTGGAACATTTCTAGCATATTTGGTTGAAATTGGAAATTTACATTTTTCAGTTTTGTCAGACAATTGCAATATTCTCACAATAAGCTAATTAGCTCAATTGGAGCATTTCTAGCATGTTTGGTTGAAATTAGAAATTTACATTTTTCAGTTTTGTCAGACGTTTGTAATATTCTCACAATAAGCTAATTAGCTCAATTGGAGCACTTCTAGCATGTTAGGTTGAAATTGCAAATTTACATTTTTCAGTTTTGTCAGACGTTTGTAATATTCTCACAATAAGCTAATTAGCTCAATTGGAGCACTTCTAGCATGTTTGGTTGAAATTGGAAATTTACATTTTTCAGTTTTGTCAGACGTTTGTAATATTCTCACAATAAGCTAATTAGCTCAATTGGAGCATTTCTAGCATGTTTGGTTGAAATTAGAAATTTACATTTTTCAGTTTTGTCAGACGTTTGTAAAATTCTTACAGTAGGCTTATTTGCGCAATTTGAGCATTTCTAGCATGTTTGGTTGAAATTGGAAGTTTCATTTTTCAGTTTTGTCAGACAATTGCAATATTCTCACAATAAGCTAATTAGCTCAATTGGAGCATTTCTAGCATGTTTAGTTGAAATTGGAAATTTACATTTTTCACTTTTGTCAGACAATTGCAATATTCTCACAATAAGCTAATTAGCTCAATTGGAGCATTTCTAGCATGTTTGGTTGAAATTGGAAAATTACATTTTTCACTTTTGTCAGACGTTTGTAATATTCTCAAAATAAGCTAATTAGCTCAATTGGAACATTTCTAGCATGTTTGGTTGAAATTGGAAATTTACATTTTTCAGTTTTGTCAGACGTTTGTAATATTCTCACAATAAACTAATTAGCTCAATTGGAGCATTTCTAGCATGTTTGGTTGGAATTGGAAATTTACATTTTTCAGTTTGGTCAGACGTTTTTAATATTCTCACAATAAGCTAATTAGCTCAATTGGAGCATTTCTAGCATGTTTGGTTGAAATTGGAAATTTACATTTTTCCCTTTTGTCAGACAATTGCAATATTCTCACAATAAGCTAATTAGCTCAATTGGAGCATTTCTAGCATGTTTGGTTGAAATTGGAAATTTACATTTTTCAGTTTTGTCAGACGTTTGTAATATTCTCACAATAAGTTAATTAGCTCAATTGGAGCATTTCTAGCATGTTTGGTTGAAATTGGAAATTTACATTTTTCACTTTTGTCAGACAATTGCAATATTCTCACAATAAGCTAATTAGCTCAATTGGAGCATTTCTAGAAGGTTTGGTTGAAATTGGAAATTTACATTTTTCACTTTTGTCAGAGGTTTGTAATATTCTCACAATAAGCTAATTAGCTCAATTGGAACGTTTCTAGCATGTTTGGTTGAAATTGGAAATTTACATTTTTCAGTTTTGTCAGACGTTTGTAATATTCTCACAATAAGCTAATTAGCTCAATTCGAGCATTTCTAGCATGTTTTGTTGAAATTGGAAATTTACATTTTTCAGTTTGGTCAGACGTTTGTAATATTCTCACAATAAGCTAATTAGCTCAATTGGAGCATTTCTAGCATGTTTGGTTGAAATTGGAAATTTACATTTTTCACTTTTGTCAAACAATTGCAATAATCTCACAATAAGCTAATTAGCTCAATTGGAGCATTTCTAGCATGTTTGGTTGATATTGGAAATTTACATTTTTCAGTTTTGTCAGACGTTTGTAATATTCTCACAATAAGCTAATTAGCTCAATTGGAGCATTTCTAGCATGTTTGGTTGAAATTGGAAATTTACATTTTTCAGTTTTGTCAGACGTTTGTAATATTCTCTCAATAAGCTAATTAGCTCAATTGGAGCATTTCTAGCATGTTTGGTTGAAATTGGAAATTTACATTTTTCAGTTTTGTCAGACGTTTGTAATATTCTCACAATAAGCTAATTAGCTCAATTGGAGCATTTCTAGCATGTTTGGTTGAAATTGGAAATTTACATTTTTCAGTTTTGTCAGACGTTTGTAATATTCTCACAATAAGCTAATTAGCTCAATTGGAGCATTTCTAGCATGTTTGGTTGAAATTGGAAAATTACATTTTTCAGTTTTGTCAGACGTTTGTAATATTCTCACAATAAGCTAATTAGCTCAATTGGAGCATTTCTAGCATGTTTGGTTGAAATTGGAAATTTACATTTTTCAGTTTTGTCAGACGTTTGTAATATTCTCACAATAAGCTAATTAGCTCAATTGGAGCATTTCTAGCATGTTTGGTTGAAATTAGAAATTTACATTTTTCAGTTTTGTCAGACGTTTGTAAAATTCTTACAGTAGGCTTATTTGCGCAATTTGAGCATTTCTAGCATGTTTGGTTGAAATTGGAAGTTTCATTTTTCAGTTTTGTCAGACGTTTGTAATATTCTCACAATAAGCTAATTAGCTCAATTGGAGCATTTCTAGCATGTTTGGTTGAAATTGGAAAATTACATTTTTCACTTTTGTCAGACCTTTGTAATATTCTCACAATAAGCTAATTAGCTCAATTGGAGCATTTCTAGCATGTTTGGTTGAAATTGGAAATTTACATTTTTCAGTTTTGTCAGACGTTTGTAATATTCTCACAATAAGCTAATTAGCTCAATTGGAGCATTTCTAGCATGTTTGGTTGAAATTGGAAAATTACATTTTTCAGTTTTGTCAGACGTTTGTAATATTCTCACAATAAGCTAATTAGCTCAATTGGAACATTTCTAGCATGTTTGGTTGAAATTGGAAAATTACATTTTTCACTTTTGTCAGACCTTTGTAATATTCTCACAATAAGCTAATTAGCTCAATTGGAACATTTCTAGCATATTTGGTTGAAATTGGAAATTTACATTTTTCAGTTTTGTCAGACAATTGCAATATTCTCACAATAAGCTAATTAGCTCAATTGGAGCATTTCTAGCATGTTTGGTTGAAATTGGAAATTTACATTTTTCAGTTTTGTCAGACGTTTGTAATATTCTCACAATAAGCTAATTAGCTCAATTGGAGCATTTCTAGCATGTTTGGTTGAAATTGGAAATTTACATTTTTCAGTTTTGTCAGACGTTTGTAATATTCTCACAATAAGCTAATTAGCTCAATTGGAGCATTTCTAGCATGTTTGGTTGAAATTAGAAATTTACATTTTTCAGTTTTGTCAGACGTTTGTAAAATTCTTACAGTAGGCTTATTTGCGCAATTTGAGCATTTCTAGCATGTTTGGTTGAAATTGGAAGTTTCATTTTTCAGTTTTGTCAGACGTTTGTAATATTCTCACAATAAGCTAATTAGCTCAATTGGAGCATTTCTAGCATGTTTGGTTGAAATTGGAAAATTACATTTTTCACTTTTGTCAGACCTTTGTAATATTCTCACAATAAGCTAATTAGCTCAATTGGAGCATTTCTAGCATGTTTGGTTGAAATTGGAAATTTACATTTTTCAGTTTTGTCAGACGTTTGTAATATTCTCACAATAAGCTAATTAGCTCAATTGGAGCATTTCTAGCATGTTTGGTTGAAATTGGAAAATTACATTTTTCACTTTTGTCAGACCTTTGTAATATTCTCACAATAAGCTAATTAGCTCAATTGGAACATTTCTAGCATGTTTGGTTGAAATTGGAAAATTACATTTTTCACTTTTGTCAGACCTTTGTAATATTCTCACAATAAGCTAATTAGCTCAATTGGAGCATTTCTAGCATGTTTGGTTGAAATTAGAAATTTACATTTTTCAGTTTTGTCAGACGTTTGTAATATTCTCACAATAAGCTAATTAGCTCAATTGGAGCACTTCTAGCATGTTAGGTTGAAATTGCAAATTTACATTTTTCAGTTTTGTCAGACGTTTGTAATATTCTCACAATAAGCTAATTAGCTCAATTGGAGCACTTCTAGCATGTTTGGTTGAAATTGGAAATTTACATTTTTCAGTTTTGTCAGACGTTTGTAATATTCTCACAATAAGCTAATTAGCTCAATTGGAGCATTTCTAGCATGTTTGGTTGAAATTAGAAATTTACATTTTTCAGTTTTGTCAGACGTTTGTAAAATTCTTACAGTAGGCTTATTTGCGCAATTTGAGCATTTCTAGCATGTTTCGTTGAAATTGGAAGTTTCATTTTTCAGTTTTGTCAGACAATTGCAATATTCTCACAATAAGCTAATTAGCTCAATTGGAGCATTTCTAGCATGTTTAGTTGAAATTGGAAATTTACATTTTTCACTTTTGTCAGACAATTGCAATATTCTCACAATAAGCTAATTAGCTCAATTGGAGCATTTCTAGCATGTTTGGTTGAAATTGGAAAATTACATTTTTCACTTTTGTCAGACGTTTGTAATATTCTCAAAATAAGCTAATTAGCTCAATTGGAACATTTCTAGCATGTTTGGTTGAAATTGGAAATTTACATTTTTCAGTTTTGTCAGACGTTTGTAATATTCTCACAATAAACTAATTAGCTCAATTGGAGCATTTCTAGCATGTTTGGTTGGAATTGGAAATTTACATTTTTCAGTTTGGTCAGACGTTTTTAATATTCTCACAATAAGCTAATTAGCTCAATTGGAGCATTTCTAGCATGTTTGGTTGAAATTGGAAATTTACATTTTTCCCTTTTGTCAGACAATTGCAATATTCTCACAATAAGCTAATTAGCTCAATTGGAGCATTTCTAGCATGTTTGGTTGAAATTGGAAATTTACATTTTTCAGTTTTGTCAGACGTTTGTAATATTCTCACAATAAGTTAATTAGCTCAATTGGAGCATTTCTAGCATGTTTGGTTGAAATTGGAAATTTACATTTTTCACTTTTGTCAGACAATTGCAATATTCTCACAATAAGCTAATTAGCTCAATTGGAGCATTTCTAGAAGGTTTGGTTGAAATTGGAAATTTACATTTTTCACTTTTGTCAGAGGTTTGTAATATTCTCACAATAAGCTAATTAGCTCAATTGGAACGTTTCTAGCATGTTTGGTTGAAATTGGAAATTTACATTTTTCAGTTTTGTCAGACGTTTGTAATATTCTCACAATAAGCTAATTAGCTCAATTCGAGCATTTCTAGCATGTTTTGTTGAAATTGGAAATTTACATTTTTCAGTTTGGTCAGACGTTTGTAATATTCTCACAATAAGCTAATTAGCTCAATTGGAGCATTTCTAGCATGTTTGGTTGAAATTGGAAATTTACATTTTTCACTTTTGTCAAACAATTGCAATAATCTCACAATAAGCTAATTAGCTCAATTGGAGCATTTCTAGCATGTTTGGTTGATATTGGAAATTTACATTTTTCAGTTTTGTCAGACGTTTGTAATATTCTCACAATAAGCTAATTAGCTCAATTGGAGCATTTCTAGCATGTTTGGTTGAAATTGGAAATTTACATTTTTCAGTTTTGTCAGACGTTTGTAATATTCTCTCAATAAGCTAATTAGCTCAATTGGAGCATTTCTAGCATGTTTGGTTGAAATTGGAAATTTACATTTTTCACTTTTGTCAGACAATTGCAATATTCTCACAATAAGCTAATTAGCTCAATTGGAGCATTTCTAGCATGTTTGGTTGAAATTGAAAATTTACATTTTTCAGTTTTGTCAGACGTTTGTAATATTCTCACAATAAGCTAATTAGCTCAATTGGAGCATTTCTAGCATGTTTGGTTGAAATTGGAAATTCACATTTTTCAGTTTTGTCAGACGTTTGTAATATTCTCACAATAAGCTAATTAGCTCAATTGGAGCATTTCTAGCATGTTTAGTTGAAATTGGAAATTTGCATTTTTCACTTTTGTCAGACAATTGCAATATTCTCCCAATAAGCTAATTAGCTCAATTGGAGCATTTCTAGCATGTTTGGTTGAAATTGGAAATTTACATTTTTCACTTTTGTCAGACAATTGCAATATTCTCACAATAAGCTAATTAGCTCAATTGGAGCATTTCTAGCATGTTTGGTTGAAATTGGAAATTTACATTTTTCAGTTTTGTCAGACGTTTGTAATATTCTCACAATAAGCTAATTAGCTCAATTGGAGCATTTCTAGCATGTTTGGTTGAAATTGGAAAATTACATTTTTCACTTTTGTCAGACCTTTGTAATATTCTCACAATAAGCTAATTAGCTCAATTGGAACATTTCTAGCATGTTTGGTTGAAATTGGAAATTTACATTTTTCAGTTTTGTCAGACGTTTGTAATATTCTCACAATAAGCTAATTAGCTCAATTGGAGCATTTCTAGCATGTTTGGTTGAAATTGGAAATTTACATTTTTCCCTTTTGTCAGACAATTGCAATATTCTCACAATAAGCTAATTAGCTCAATTGGAGCATTTCTAGCATGTTTAGTTGAAATTAGAAATTTACATTTTTCAGTTTTGTCAGACGTTTGTAATATTCTCACAATAAGCTAATTAGCTCAATTGGAGCACTTCTAGCATGTTTGGTTGAAATTGGAAATTTACATTTTTCAGTTTTGTCAGACGTTTGTAAAATTCTTACAGTAGGCTTATTTGCGCAATTTGAGCATTTCTAGCATGTTTGGTTGAAATTGGAAGTTTCGATTTTCGGTTTTGTCAGACGTTTGTAATATTCTCACAATAAGCTAATTAGCTCAATTGGAGCCTTTCTAGCATGTTTGGTTGAAATTGGAAATTTACATTTTTCAGTTTTGTCAGACGTTTGTAATATTCTCACAATAAGCTAATTAGCTCAATTGGAGCATTTCTAGCATGTTTGGTTGAAATTGGAAATTTACATTTTTCAGTTTTGTCAGACGTTTGTAATATTCTCACAATAAGCTAATTAGCTCAATTGGAGCATTTCTAGCATGTTTGGTTGAAATTGGAAAATTACATTTTTCACTTTTGTCAGACCTTTGTAATATTCTCACAATAAGCTAATTAGCTCAATTGGAACATTTCTAGCATGTTTGGTTGAAATTGGAAATTTACATTTTTCAGTTTTGTCAGACGTTTGTAATATTCTCACAATAAGCTAATTAGCTCAATTGGAGCATTTCTAGCATGTTTGGTTGAAATTGGAAATTTACATTTTTCAGTTTGCTCAGACGTTTGTAATATTCTCACAATAAGCTAATTAGCTCAATTGGAGCATTTCTAGCATGTTTGGTTGAAATTGGAAATTTACATTTTTCCCTTTTGTCAGACAATTGCAATATTCTCACAATAAGCTAATTAGCTCAATTGGAGCATTTCTAGCATGTTTTGTTGAAATTGGAAATTTACATTTTTCAGTTTGGTCAGACGTTTGTAATATTCTCACAATAAGCTAATTAGCTCAATTGGAGCATTTCTAGCATGTTTGGTTGAAATTGCAATTTTACATTTTTCACTTTTGTCAAACAATTGCAATATTCTCACAATAAGCTAATTACCTCAATTGGAGCATTTCTAGCATGTTTGGTTGAAATTGGAAATTTACATTTTTCAGTTTTGTCAGACGTTTGTAATATTCTCACAATAAGCTAATTAGCTCAATTGGAGCATTTCTAGCATGTTTGGTTGAAATTGGAAATTTACATTTTTCACTTTTATCACACAATTGCAATATTCTCACAATAAGCTAATTAGCTCAATTGGAGCATTTCTAGCATGTTTGGTTGAAATTGGAAATTTACATTTTTCACTTTTGTCAGACAATTGCAATATTCTCACAATAAGCTAATTAGCTCAATTGGAGCATTTCTAGCATGTTTAGTTGAAATTGGAAATTTACATTTTTCACTTTTGTCAGACAATTGCAATATTCTCACAATAAGCTAATTAGCTCAATTGGAGCATTTCTAGCATGTTTGGTTGAAATTGGAAAATTACATTTTTCACTTTTGTCAGACGTTTGTAATATTCTCACAATAAGCTAATTAGCTCAATTGGAACATTTCTAGCATGTTTGGTTGAAATTGGAAATTTACATTTTTCAGTTTTGTCAGACGTTTGTAATATTCTCACAATAAACTAATTAGCTCAATTGGAGCATTTCTAGCATGTTTGGTTGGAATTGGAAATTTACATTTTTCAGTTTGGTCAGACGTTTTTAATATTCTCACAATAAGCTAATTAGCTCAATTGGAGCATTTCTAGCATGTTTGGTTGAAATTGGAAATTTACATTTTTCCCTTTTGTCAGACAATTGCAATATTCTCACAATAAGCTAATTAGCTCAATTGGAGCATTTCTAGCATGTTTGGTTGAAATTGGAAATTTACATTTTTCAGTTTTATCAGACGTTTGTAATATTCTCACAATAAGCTAATTAGCTCAATTGGAGCATTTCTAGCATGTTTGGTTGAAATTGGAAATTTACATTTTTCACTTTTGTCAGACAATTGCAATATTCTCACAATAAGCTAATTAGCTCAATTGGAGCATTTCTAGAAGGTTTGGTTGAAATTGGAAATTTACATTTTTCACTTTTGTCAGAGGTTTGTAATATTCTCACAATAAGCTAATTAGCTCAATTGGAACGTTTCTAGCATGTTTGGTTGAAATTGGAAATTTACATTTTTCAGTTTTGTCAGACGTTTGTAATATTCTCACAATAAGCTAATTAGCTCAATTGGAGCATTTCTAGCATGTTTTGTTGAAATTGGAAATTTACATTTTTCAGTTTGGTCAGACGTTTGTAATATTCTCACAATAAGCTAATTAGCTCAATTGGAGCATTTCTAGCATGTTTGGTTGAAATTGGAAATTTACATTTTTCACTTTTGTCAAACAATTGCAATAATCTCACAATAAGCTAATTAGCTCAATTGGAGCATTTCTAGCATGTTTGGTTGATATTGGAAATTTACATTTTTCAGTTTTGTCAGACGTTTGTAATATTCTCACAATAAGCTAATTAGCTCAATTGGAGCATTTCTAGCATGTTTGGTTGAAATTGGAAATTTACATTTTTCAGTTTTGTCAGACGTTTGTAATATTCTCTCAATAAGCTAATTAGCTCAATTGGAGCATTTCTAGCATGTTTGGTTGAAATTGGAAATTTACATTTTTCACTTTTGTCAGACAATTGCAATATTCTCACAATAAGCTAATTAGCTCAATTGGAGCATTTCTAGCATGTTTGGTTGAAATTGAAAATTTACATTTTTCAGTTTTGTCAGACGTTTGTAATATTCTCACAATAAGCTAATTAGCTCAATTGGAGCATTTCTAGCATGTTTGGTTGAAATTGGAAATTCACATTTTTCAGTTTTGTCAGACGTTTGTAATATTCTCACAATAAGCTAATTAGCTCAATTGGAGCATTTCTAGCATGTTTAGTTGAAATTGGAAATTTGCATTTTTCACTTTTGTCAGACAATTGCAATATTCTCCCAAAAAGCTAATTAGCTCAATTGGAGCATTTCTAGCATGTTTGGTTGAAATTGGAAAATTACATTTTTCAGTTTTGTCAGACGTTTGTAATATTCTCACAATAAGCTAATTAGCTCAATTGGAGCATTTCTAGCATGTTTAGTTGAAATTGGAAATTTGCATTTTTCACTTTTGTCAGACAATTGCAATATTCTCCCAATAAGCTAATTAGCTCAATTGGAGCATTTCTAGCATGTTTGGTTGAAATTGGAAAATTACATTTTTCAGTTTTGTCAGACGTTTGTAATATTCTCACAATAAGCTAATTAGCTCAATTGGAGCATTTCTAGCATGTTTGGTTGAAATTGGAAATTTACATTTTTCAGTTTTGTCAGACGTTTGTAATATTCTCACAATAAGCTAATTAGCTCAATTGGAGCATTTCTAGCATGTTTGGTTGAAATTGGAAATTTACATTTTTCACTTTTGTCAGACAATTGCAATATTCTCTCAATAAGCTAATTAGCTCAATTGGAGCATTTCTAGCATGTTTTGTTGAAATTGGAAATTTACATTTTTCAGTTTGGTCAGACGTTTGTAATATTCTCACAATAAGCTAATTAGCACAATTGGAGCATTTCTAGCATGTTTGGTTGAAATTGGAAATTTACATTTTTCACTTTTGTCAAACAATTGCAATAATCTCACAATAAGCTAATTAGCTCAATTGGAGCATTTCTAGCATGTTTGGTTGAAATTGGAAATTTACATTTTTCAGTTTTGTCAGACGTTTGTAATATTCTCACAATAAGCTAATTAGCTCAATTGGAGCATTTCTAGCATGTTTGGTTGAAATTTGAAATTTAAATTTTTCAGTTTTGTCAGACGTTTGTAATATTCTCACAATAAGCTAATTAGCTCAATTGGAGCATTTCTAGCATGTTTGGTTGAAATTGGAAATTTACATTTTTCACTTTTGTCAGACAATTGCAATATTCTCTCAATAAGCTAATTAGCTCAATTGGAGCATTTCTAGCATGTTTTGTTGAAATTCGAAATTTACATTTTTCAGTTTGGTCAGACGTTTGTAATATTCTCACAATAAGCTAATTAGCTCAATTGGAGCATTTCTAGCATGTTTGGTTGAAATTGGAAATTTACATTTTTCAGTTTTGTCAGACGTTTGTAATATTCTCACAATAAGCTAATTAGCTCAATTGGAGCATTTCTAGCATGTTTGGTTGAAATTGGAAATTTACATTTTTCAGTTTTGTCAGACGTTTGTAATATTCTCTCAATAAGCTAATTAGCTCAATTGGAGCATTTCTAGCATGTTTGGTTGAAATTGGAAATTTACATTTTTCACTTTTGTCAGACAATTGCAATATTCTCACAATAAGCTAATTAGCTCAATTGGAGCATTTCCAGCATGTTTGGTTGAAATTGGAAATTTACATTTTTCAGTTTTGTCAGACCTTTGTAATATTCTCACAATAAGCTAATTAGCTCAATTTGAGCAAATTAGCTCATTTCTAGCATGTTTGGTTGAAATTGGAAATTTACATTTTTCACTTTTGTCAGACAATTGCAATATTCTCTCAATAAGCTAATTAGCTCAATTGGAGCATTTCTAGCATGTTTGGTTGAAATTGAAAATTTACATTTTTCAGTTTTGTCAGACGTTTGTAAAATTCTTACAGTAGGCTTATATGCGCAATTTGAGCATTTCTAGCATGTTTGGTTGAAATTGGAAATTTACATTTTTCAGTTTTGTCAGACGTTTGTAATATTCTCACAATAAGCTAATTAGCTCAATTGGAGCATTTCTAGCATGTTTGGTTGAAATTGGAAATTTACATTTTTCAGTTTTGTCAGACGTTTGTAATATTCTCACAATAATCTAATTAGCTCAATTGGAGCATTTCTAGCATGTTTGGTTGAAATTGGAAATTTACATTTATCAGTTTTGTCAGACGTTTGTAATATTCTCACAAAAAGCTAATTAGCTCAAATGGAGCATTTCTAGCATGTTTGGTTGAAATTGGAAATTTACATTTTTCAGTTTTGTCAGACGTTTGTAATATTCTCACAATAAGCTAATTAGCTCAATTGGAGCATTTCTAGCATGTTTGGTTGAAATTGAAAATTTACATTTTTCAGTTTTTTCAGACGTTTGTAATATTCTCACAATAAGCTAATTAGCTCAATTGGAGCATTTCTAGCATGTTTAGTTGAAATTGGAAATTTACATTTTTCAGTTTTGTCAGACAATTGCAATATTCTCACAATAAGCTAATTAGCTCAATTGGAGCATTTCTAGCATGTTTGGTTGAAATTGGAAATTCACATTTTTCAGTTTTGTCAGACGTTTGTAATATTCTCACAATAAGCTAATTAGCTCAATTGGAGCATTTCTAGCATGTTTAGTTGAAATTGGAAATTTGCATTTTTCACTTTTGTCAGACAATTGCAATATTCTCCCAATAAGCTAATTAGCTCAATTGGAGCATTTCTAGCATGTTTGGTTGAAATTGGAAATTTACATTTTTCAGTTTTGTCAGACGTTTATAAAATTCTTACAGTAGGCTTATTTGCTCAATTTGAGCATTTCTAGCATGTTTGGTTGAAATTGGAAATTTACATTTTTCAGTTTTGTCAGACGTTTGTAATATTCTCACAATAAGCTAATTAGCTCAATTGGAGCATTTCTAGCATGTTTGGTTGAAATTGGAAATTTACATTTCTCAGTTTTGTCAGACGTTCGTAATATTCTCACAATAAGCTAATTAGCTCAATTGGAGCATTTCTAGCATGTTTGGTTGAAATTGGAAATTTACATTTTTCAGTTTTGTCAGACGTTTGTAATATTCTCACAATAAGCTAATTAGCTCAATTGGAGCATTTCTAGCATGTTTGGTTGAAATTGGAAATTTACATTTTTCACTTTTGTCAGACGTTTGTAATATTCTCACAATAAGCTAATTAGCTCAATTGGAGCATTTCTAGCATGTTTGGTTGAAATTGGAAATTTACATTTTTCAGTTTTGTCAGACGTTTGTAATATTCTCACAATAAGCTAATTAGCTCAATTGGAGCATTTCTAGCATGTTTGGTTGAAATTGGAAAATTACATTTTTCAGTTTTGTCAGACGTTTGTAATATTCTCACAATAAGCTAATTAGCTCAATTGGAGCATTTCTAGCATGTTTGGTTGAAATTGGAAATTTACAATTTTCAGTTTTGTCAGACGTTTGTAATATTCTCACAATAAGCTAATTAGCTCAATTGGAGCATTTCTAGCATGTTTTGTTGAAATTGGAAATTTACATTTTTCAGTTTGGTCAGACGTTTGTAATATTCTCACAATAAGCTAATTAGCTCAATTGGAGCATTTCTAGCATGTTTGGTTGAAATTGGAAATTTACATTTTTCACTTTTGTCAGACGTTTGTAATATTCTCACAATAAGCTAATTAGCTCAATTGGAGCATTTCTAGCATGTTTGGTTGAAATTGGAAATTTACATTTTTCAGTTTTGTCAGACGTTTGTAATATTCTCTCAATAAGCTAATTAGCTCAATTGGAGCATTCCTAGCATGTTTGGTTGAAATTGGAAATTTACATTTTTCACTTTTGTCAGACAATTGCAATATTCTCACAATAAGCTAATTAGCTCAATTGGAGCATTTCTAGCATGTTTGGTTGAAATTGGAAATTTACATTTTTCACTTTTGTCAGACGTTTGTAATATTCTCACAATAAGCTAATTAGCTCAATTGGAGCATTTCTAGCATGTTTGGTTGAAATTGGAAATTTACATTTTTCAGTTTTGTCAGACGTTTGTAATATTCTCACAATAAGCTAATTAGCTCAATTGGAGCATTTCTAGCATGTTTGGTTGAAATTGGAAATTTACATTTTTCAGTTTTGTCAGACGTTTGTAATATTCTCACAATAAGCTAATTAGCTCAATTGGAGCATTTCTAGCATGTTTGGTTGAAATTGGAAATTTACATTTTTCACTTTTGTCAGACCTTTGTAATATTCTCACAATAAGCTAATTAGCTCAATTGGAGCATTTCTAGCATGTTTGGTTGAAATTGGAAATTTACATTTTTCACTTTTGTCAGACAATTGCAATATTCTCACAATAAGCTAATTAGCTCAATTGGAGCATTTCTAGCATGTTTGGTTGAAATTGGAAATTTACATTTTTCACCTTTGTCAGACAATTGCAATATTCTCACAATAAGCTAATTAGCTCAATTGGAGCATTTCTAGCATGTTTAGTTGAAATTAGAAATTTACATTTTTCAGTTTTGTCAGACGTTTGTAATATTCTCACAATAAGCTAATTAGCTCAATTGGAGCACTTCTAGCATGTTTGGTTGAAATTGGAAATTTACATTTTTCAGTTTTGTCAGACGTTTGTAATATTCTCACAATAAGCTAATTAGCTCAATTGGAGCATTTCTAGCATGTTTGGTTGAAATTAGAAATTTACATTTTTCAGTTTTGTCAGACGTTTGTAAAATTCTTACAGTAGGCTTATTTGCGCAATTTGAGCATTTCTAGCATGTTTGGTTGAAATTGGAAGTTTCATTTTTCAGTTTTGTCATACGTTTGTAATATTCTCACAATAAGCTAATTAGCTCAATTGGAGCATTTCTAGCATGTTTGGTTGAAATTGGAAATTTACATTTTTCAGTTTTGTCAGACGTTTGTAATATTCTCACAATAAGCTAATTAGCTCAATTGGAGCATTTCTAGCATGTTTGGTTGAAATTGGAAAATTACATTTTTCAGTTTTGTAAGACGTTTGTAATATTCTCACAATAAGCTAATTAGCTCAATTGGAGCATTTCTAGCATGTTTGGTTGAAATTGGAAATTTACATTTTTCAGTTTTGTCAGACGTTTGTAATATTCTCACAATAAGCTAATTAGCTCAATTGGAGCATTTCTAGCATGTTTGGTTGAAATTGGAAATTTACATTTTTCAGTTTTGTCAGACGTTTGTAATATTCTCACAATAAGCTAATAAGCTCAATTGGAGCATTTCTAGCATGTTTGGTTGAAATTGGAAAATTACATTTTTCAGTTTGGTCAGACGTTTGTAATATTCTCACAATAAGCTAATTAGCTCAATTGGAGCATTTCTAGCATGTTTGGTTGAAATTGGAAATTTACATTTTTCAGTTTTGTCAGACGTTTGTAATATTCTCACAATAAGCTAATTAGCTCAATTGGAGCATTTCTAGCATGTTTGGTTGAAATTAGAAATTTACATTTTTCAGTTTTGTCAGACGTTTGTAAAATTCTTACAGTAGGCTTATTTGCGCAATTTGAGCATTTCTAGCATGTTTGGTTGAAATTGGAAGTTTCATTTTTCAGTTTTGTCAGACGTTTGTAATATTCTCACAATAAGCTAATTAGCTCAATTGGAGCATTTCTAGCATGTTTGGTTGAAATTGGAAAATTACATTTTTCACTTTTGTCAGACCTTTGTAATATTCTCACAATAAGCTAATTAGCTCAATTGGAGCATTTCTAGCATGTTTGGTTGAAATTGGAAATTTACATTTTTCAGTTTTGTCAGACGTTTGTAATATTCTCACAATAAGCTAATTAGCTCAATTGGAGCATTTCTAGCATGTTTGGTTGAAATTGGAAAATTACATTTTTCACTTTTGTCAGACCTTTGTAATATTCTCACAATAAGCTAATTAGCTCAATTGGAACATTTCTAGCATGTTTGGTTGAAATTGGAAATTTACATTTTTCAGTTTTGTCAGACGTTTGTAATATTCTCACAATAAGCTAATTAGCTCAATTGGAGCATTTCTAGCATGTTTGGTTGAAATTGGAAATTTACATTTTTCCCTTTTGTCAGACAATTGCAATATTCTCACAATAAGCTAATTAGCTCAATTGGAGCATTTCTAGCATGTTTAGTTGAAATTAGAAATTTACATTTTTCAGTTTTGTCAGACGTTTGTAATATTCTCACAATAAGCTAATTAGCTCAATTGGAGCACTTCTAGCATGTTTGGTTGAAATTGGAAATTTACATTTTTCAGTTTTGTCAGACGTTTGTAAAATTCTTACAGTAGGCTTATTTGCGCAATTTGAGCATTTCTAGCATGTTTGGTTGAAATTGGAAGTTTCGATTTTCAGTTTTGTCAGACGTTTGTAATATTCTCACAATAAGCTAATTAGCTCAATTGGAGCATTTCTAGCATGTTTGGTTGAAATTGGAAATTTACATTTTTCAGTTTTGTCAGACGTTTGTAATATTCTCACAATAAGCTAATTAGCTCAATTGGAGCATTTCTAGCATGTTTGGTTGAAATTGGAAATTTACATTTTTCAGTTTTGTCAGACGTTTGTAATATTCTCACAATAAGCTAATTAGCTCAATTGGAGCATTTCTAGCATGTTTGGTTGAAATTGGAAAATTACATTTTTCACTTTTGTCAGACCTTTGTAATATTCTCACAATAAGCTAATTAGCTCAATTGGAACATTTCTAGCATGTTTGGTTGAAATTGGAAATTTACATTTTTCAGTTTTGTCAGACGTTTGTAATATTCTCACAATAAGCTAATTAGCTCAATTGGAGCATTTCTAGCATGTTTGGTTGAAATTGGAAATTTACATTTTTCAGTTTTGTCAGACGTTTGTAATATTCTCACAATAAGCTAATTAGCTCAATTGGAGCATTTCTAGCATGTTTGGTTGAAATTGGAAAATTACATTTTTCAGTTTTGTAAGACGTTTGTAATATTCTCACAATAAGCTAATTAGCTCAATTGGAGCATTTCTAGCATGTTTGGTTGAAATTGGAAATTTACATTTTTCAGTTTTGTCAGACGTTTGTAATATTCTCACAATAAGCTAATTAGCTCAATTGGAGCATTTCTAGCATGTTTGGTTGAAATTGGAAATTTACATTTTTCAGTTTTGTCAGACGTTTGTAATATTCTCACAATAAGCTAATAAGCTCAATTGGAGCATTTCTAGCATGTTTGGTTGAAATTGGAAAATTACATTTTTCAGTTTTGTCAGACGTTTGTAATATTCTCACAATAAGCTAATTAGCTCAATTGGAGCATTTCTAGCATGTTTGGTTGAAATTGGAAATTTACATTTTTCAGTTTTGTCAGACGTTTGTAATATTCTCACAATAAGCTAATTAGCTCAATTGGAGCATTTCTAGCATGTTTGGTTGAAATTAGAAATTTACATTTTTCAGTTTTGTCAGACGTTTGTAAAATTCTTACAGTAGGCTTATTTGCGCAATTTGAGCATTTCTAGCATGTTTGGTTGAAATTGGAAGTTTCATTTTTCAGTTTTGTCAGACGTTTGTAATATTCTCACAATAAGCTAATTAGCTCAATTGGAGCATTTCTAGCATGTTTGGTTGAAATTGGAAAATTACATTTTTCACTTTTGTCAGACCTTTGTAATATTCTCACAATAAGCTAATTAGCTCAATTGGAGCATTTCTAGCATGTTTGGTTGAAATTGGAAAATTACATTTTTCAGTTTTGTCAGACGTTTGTAATATTCTCACAATAAGCTAATTAGCTCAATTGGAGCATTTCTAGCATGTTTGGTTGAAATTGGAAAATTACATTTTTCACTTTTGTCAGACCTTTGTAATATTCTCACAATAAGCTAATTAGCTCAATTGGAACATTTCTAGCATGTTTGGTTGAAATTGGAAATTTACATTTTTCAGTTTTGTCAGACGTTTGTAATATTCTCACAATAAGCTAATTAGCTCAATTGGAGCATTTCTAGCATGTTTGGTTGAAATTGGAAATTTACATTTTTCCCTTTTGTCAGACAATTGCAATATTCTCACAATAAGCTAATTAGCTCAATTGGAGCATTTCTAGCATGTTTAGTTGAAATTAGAAATTTACATTTTTCAGTTTTGTCAGACGTTTGTAATATTCTCACAATAAGCTAATTAGCTCAATTGGAGCACTTCTAGCATGTTTGGTTGAAATTGGAAATTTACATTTTTCAGTTTTGTCAGACGTTTGTAAAATTCTTACAGTAGGCTTATTTGCGCAATTTGAGCATTTCTAGCATGTTTGGTTGAAATTGGAAGTTTCGATTTTCAGTTTTGTCAGACGTTTGTAATATTCTCACAATAAGCTAATTAGCTCAATTGGAGCATTTCTAGCATGTTTGGTTGAAATTGGAAATTTACATTTTTCAGTTTTGTCAGACGTTTGTAATATTCTCACAATAAGCTAATTAGCTCAATTGGAGCATTTCTAGCATGTTTGGTTGAAATTGGAAATTTACATTTTTCAGTTTTGTCAGACGTTTGTAATATTCTCACAATAAGCTAATTAGCTCAATTGGAGCATTTCTAGCATAGTTGGTTGAAATTGGAAAATTACATTTTTCACTTTTGTCAGACCTTTGTAATATTCTCACAATAAGCTAATTAGCTCAATTGGAACATTTCTAGCATGTTTGGTTGAAATTGGAAATTTACATTTTTCAGTTTTGTCAGACGTTTGTAATATTCTCACAATAAGCTAATTAGCTCAATTGGAGCATTTCTAGCATGTTTGGTTGAAGTTGGAAATTTACATTTTTCAGTTTGCTCAGACGTTTGTAATATTCTCACAATAAGCTAATTAGCTCAATTGGAGCATTTCTAGCATGTTTGGTTGAAATTGGAAATTTACATTTTTCCCTTTTGTCAGACAATAGCAATATTCTCACAATAAGCTAATTAGCTCAATTGGAGCATTTCTAGCATGTTTGGTTGAAATTGGAAATTTACATTTTTCAGTTTTATCATACGTTTGTAATATTCTCACAATAAGCTAGTTAGCTCAATTGGAGCATTTCTAGCATGTTTGGTTGAAATTGGAAATTTACATTTTTCACTTTTGTCAGACAATTGCAATATTCTCACAATAAGCTAATTAGCTCAATTGGAGCATTTCTAGCATGTTTGGTTGAAATTGGAAATTTACCTTTTTCACTTTTGTCAGACGTTTGTAATATTCTCACAATAAGCTAATTAGCTCAATTGGAACATTTCTAGCATGTTTGGTTGAAATTGGAAATTTACATTTTTCAGTTTTGTCAGACGTTTGTAATATTCTCACAATAAGCTAATTAGCTCAATTGGAGCATTTCTAGCATGTTTTGTTGAAATTGGAAATTTACATTTTTCAGTTTGGTCAGACGTTTGTAATATTCTCACAATAAGCTAATTAGCTCAATTGGAGCATTTCTAGCATGTTTGGTTGAAATTGCAATTCTACATTTTTCACTTTTGTCAAACAATTGCAATATTCTCACAATAAGCTAATTACCTCAATTGGAGCATTTCTAGCATGTTTGGTTGAAATTGGAAATTTACATTTTTCAGTTTTGTCAGACGTTTGTAATATTCTCACAATAAGCTAATTAGCTCAATTGGAGCATTTCTAGCATGTTTGGTTGAAATTGGAAATTTACATTTTTCACTTTTGTCACACAATTGCAATATTCTCACAATAAGCTAATTAGCTCAATTGGAGCATTTCTAGCATGTTTGGTTGAAATTGGAAATTTACATTTTTCACTTTTGTCAGACAATTGCAATATTCTCACAATAAGCTAATTAGCTCAATTGGAGCATTTCTAGCATGTTTAGTTGAAATTGGAAATTTACAATTTTCACTTTTGTCAGACAATTGCAATATTCTCACAATAAGCTAATTAGCTCAATTGGAGCATTTCTAGCATGTTTGGTTGAAATTGGAAAATTACATTTTTCACTTTTGTCAGACGTTTGTAATATTCTCAAAATAAGCTAATTAGCTCAATTGGAACATTTCTAGCATGTTTGGTTGAAATTGGAAATTTACATTTTTCAGTTTTGTCAGACGTTTGTAATATTCTCACAATAAACTAATTAGCTCAATTGGAGCATTTCTAGCATGTTTGGTTGGAATTGGAAATTTACATTTTTCAGTTTGGTCAGACGTTTTTAATATTCTCACAATAAGCTAATTAGCTCAATTGGAGCATTTCTAGCATGTTTGGTTGAAATTGGAAATTTACATTTTTCCCTTTTGTCAGACAATTGCAATATTCTCACAATAAGCTAATTAGCTCAATTGGAGCATTTCTAGCATGTTTGGTTGAAATTGGAAATTTACATTTTTCAGTTTTGTCAGACGTTTGTAATATTCTCACAATAAGTTAATTAGCTCAATTGGAGCATTTCTAGCATGTTTGGTTGAAATTGGAAATTTACATTTTTCACTTTTGTCAGACAATTGCAATATTCTCACAATAAGCTAATTAGCTCAATTGGAGCATTTCTAGAAGGTTTGGTTGAAATTGGAAATTTACATTTTTCACTTTTGTCAGAGGTTTGTAATATTCTCACAATAAGCTAATTAGCTCAATTGGAACGTTTCTAGCATGTTTGGTTGAAATTGGAAATTTACATTTTTCAGTTTTGTCAGACGTTTGTAATATTCTCACAATAAGCTAATTAGCTCAATTGGAGCATTTCTAGCATGTTTTGTTGAAATTGGAAATTTACATTTTTCAGTTTGGTCAGACGTTTGTAATATTCTCACAATAAGCTAATTAGCTCAATTGGAGCATTTCTAGCATGTTTGGTTGAAATTGGAAATTTACATTTTTCACTTTTGTCAAACAATTGCAATAATCTCACAATAAGCTAATTAGCTCAATTGGAGCATTTCTAGCATGTTTGGTTGATATTGGAAATTTACATTTTTCAGTTTTGTCAGACGTTTGTAATATTCTCACAATAAGCTAATTAGCTCAATTGGAGCATTTCTAGCATGTTTGGTTGAAATTGGAAATTTACATTTTTCAGTTTTGTCAGACGTTTGTAATATTCTCTCAATAAGCTAATTAGCTCAATTGGAGCATTTCTAGCATGTTTGGTTGAAATTGGAAATTTACATTTTTCACTTTTGTCAGACAATTGCAATATTCTCACAATAAGCTAATTAGCTCAATTGGAGCATTTCTAGCATGTTTGGTTGAAATTGAAAATTTACATTTTTCAGTTTTGTCAGACGTTTGTAATATTCTCACAATAAGCTAATTAGCTCAATTGGAGCATTTCTAGCATGTTTGGTTGAAATTGGAAATTCACATTTTTCAGTTTTGTCAGACGTTTGTAATATTCTCACAATAAGCTAATTAGCTCAATTGGAGCATTTCTAGCATGTTTAGTTGAAATTGGAAATTTGCATTTTTCACTTTTGTCAGACAATTGCAATATTCTCCCAATAAGCTAATTAGCTCAATTGGAGCATTTCTAGCATGTTTGGTTGAAATTGGAAATTTACATTTTTCACTTTTGTCAGACAATTGCAATATTCTCACAATAAGCTAATTAGCTCAATTGGAGCATTTCTAGCATGTTTGGTTGAAATTGGAAATTTACATTTTTCAGTTTTGTCAGACGTTTGTAATATTCTCACAATAAGCTAATTAGCTCAATTGGAGCATTTCTAGCATGTTTGGTTGAAATTGGAAAATTACATTTTTCACTTTTGTCAGACCTTTGTAATATTCTCACAATAAGCTAATTAGCTCAATTGGAACATTTCTAGCATGTTTGGTTGAAATTGGAAATTTACATTTTTCAGTTTTGTCAGACGTTTGTAATATTCTCACAATAAGCTAATTAGCTCAATTGGAGCATTTCTAGCATGTTTGGTTGAAATTGGAAATTTACATTTTTCCCTTTTGTCAGACAATTGCAATATTCTCACAATAAGCTAATTAGCTCAATTGGAGCATTTCTAGCATGTTTAGTTGAAATTAGAAATTTACATTTTTCAGTTTTGTCAGACGTTTGTAATATTCTCACAATAAGCTAATTAGCTCAATTGGAGCACTTCTAGCATGTTTGGTTGAAATTGGAAATTTACATTTTTCAGTTTTGTCAGACGTTTGTAAAATTCTTACAGTAGGCTTATTTGCGCAATTTGAGCATTTCTAGCATGTTTGGTTGAAATTGGAAGTTTCGATTTTCGGTTTTGTCAGACGTTTGTAATATTCTCACAATAAGCTAATTAGCTCAATTGGAGCCTTTCTAGCATGTTTGGTTGAAATTGGAAATTTACATTTTTCAGTTTTGTCAGACGTTTGTAATATTCTCACAATAAGCTAATTAGCTCAATTGGAGCATTTCTAGCATGTTTGGTTGAAATTGGAAATTTACATTTTTCAGTTTTGTCAGACGTTTGTAATATTCTCACAATAAGCTAATTAGCTCAATTGGAGCATTTCTAGCATGTTTGGTTGAAATTGGAAAATTACATTTTTCACTTTTGTCAGACCTTTGTAATATTCTCACAATAAGCTAATTAGCTCAATTGGAACATTTCTAGCATGTTTGGTTGAAATTGGAAATTTACATTTTTCAGTTTTGTCAGACGTTTGTAATATTCTCACAATAAGCTAATTAGCTCAATTGGAGCATTTCTAGCATGTTTGGTTGAAATTGGAAATTTACATTTTTCAGTTTGCTCAGACGTTTGTAATATTCTCACAATAAGCTAATTAGCTCAATTGGAGCATTTCTAGCATGTTTGGTTGAAATTGGAAATTTACATTTTTCCCTTTTGTCAGACAATTGCAATATTCTCACAATAAGCTAATTAGCTCAATTGGAGCATTTCTAGCATGTTTGGTTGAAATTGGAAATTTACATTTTTCAGTTTTATCATACGTTTGTAATATTCTCACAATAAGCTAGTTAGCTCAATTGGAGCATTTCTAGCATGTTTGGTTGAAATTGGAAATTTACATTTTTCACTTTTGTCAGACAATTGCAATATTCTCACAATAAGCTAATTAGCTCAATTGGAGCATTTCTAGCATGTTTGGTTGAAATTGGAAATTTACCTTTTTCACTTTTGTCAGACGTTTGTAATATTCTCACAATAAGCTAATTAGCTCAATTGGAACATTTCTAGCATGTTTGGTTGAAATTGGAAATTTACATTTTTCAGTTTTGTCAGACGTTTGTAATATTCTCACAATAAGCTAATTAGCTCAATTGGAGCATTTCTAGCATGTTTTGTTGAAATTGGAAATTTACATTTTTCAGTTTGGTCAGACGTTTGTAATATTCTCACAATAAGCTAATTAGCTCAATTGGAGCATTTCTAGCATGTTTGGTTGAAATTGCAATTTTACATTTTTCACTTTTGTCAAACAATTGCAATATTCTCACAATAAGCTAATTACCTCAATTGGAGCATTTCTAGCATGTTTGGTTGAAATTGGAAATTTACATTTTTCAGTTTTGTCAGACGTTTGTAATATTCTCACAATAAGCTAATTAGCTCAATTGGAGCATTTCTAGCATGTTTGGTTGAAATTGGAAATTTACATTTTTCACTTTTGTCACACAATTGCAATATTCTCACAATAAGCTAATTAGCTCAATTGGAGCATTTCTAGCATGTTTGGTTGAAATTAGAAATTTACATTTTTCACTTTTGTCAGACAATTGCAATATTCTCACAATAAGCTAATTAGCTCAATTGGAGCATTTCTAGCATGTTTAGTTGAAATTGGAAATTTACATTTTTCACTTTTGTCAGACAATTGCAATATTCTCACAATAAGCTAATTAGCTCAATTGGAGCATTTCTAGCATGTTTGGTTGAAATTGGAAAATTACATTTTTCACTTTTGTCAGACGTTTGTAATATTCTCACAATAAGCTAATTAGCTCAATTGGAACATTTCTAGCATGTTTGGTTGAAATTGGAAATTTACATTTTTCAGTTTTGTCAGACGTTTGTAATATTCTCACAATAAACTAATTAGCTCAATTGGAGCATTTCTAGCATGTTTGGTTGGAATTGGAAATTTACATTTTTCAGTTTGGTCAGACGTTTTTAATATTCTCACAATAAGCTAATTAGCTCAATTGGAGCATTTCTAGCATGTTTGGTTGAAATTGGAAATTTACATTTTTCCCTTTTGTCAGACAATTGCAATATTCTCACAATAAGCTAATTAGCTCAATTGGAGCATTTCTAGCATGTTTGGTTGAAATTGGAAATTTACATTTTTCAGTTTTATCAGACGTTTGTAATATTCTCACAATAAGCTAATTAGCTCAATTGGAGCATTTCTAGCATGTTTGGTTGAAATTGGAAATTTACATTTTTCACTTTTGTCAGACAATTGCAATATTCTCACAATAAGCTAATTAGCTCAATTGGAGCATTTCTAGAAGGTTTGGTTGAAATTGGAAATTTACATTTTTCACTTTTGTCAGAGGTTTGTAATATTCTCACAATAAGCTAATTAGCTCAATTGGAACGTTTCTAGCATGTTTGGTTGAAATTGGAAATTTACATTTTTCAGTTTTGTCAGACGTTTGTAATATTCTCACAATAAGCTAATTAGCTCAATTGGAGCATTTCTAGCATGTTTTGTTGAAATTGGAAATTTACATTTTTCAGTTTGGTCAGACGTTTGTAATATTCTCACAATAAGCTAATTAGCTCAATTGGAGCATTTCTAGCATGTTTGGTTGAAATTGGAAATTTACATTTTTCACTTTTGTCAAACAATTGCAATAATCTCACAATAAGCTAATTAGCTCAATTGGAGCATTTCTAGCATGTTTGGTTGATATTGGAAATTTACATTTTTCAGTTTTGTCAGACGTTTGTAATATTCTCACAATAAGCTAATTAGCTCAATTGGAGCATTTCTAGCATGTTTGGTTGAAATTGGAAATTTACATTTTTCAGTTTTGTCAGACGTTTGTAATATTCTCTCAATAAGCTAATTAGCTCAATTGGAGCATTTCTAGCATGTTTGGTTGAAATTGGAAATTTACATTTTTCACTTTTGTCAGACAATTGCAATATTCTCACAATAAGCTAATTAGCTCAATTGGAGCATTTCTAGCATGTTTGGTTGAAATTGAAAATTTACATTTTTCAGTTTTGTCAGACGTTTGTAATATTCTCACAATAAGCTAATTAGCTCAATTGGAGCATTTCTAGCATGTTTGGTTGAAATTGGAAATTCACATTTTTCAGTTTTGTCAGACGTTTGTAATATTCTCTCAATAAGCTAATTAGGTCAATTGGAGCATTTCTAGCATGTTTAGTTGAAATTGGAAATTTGCATTTTTCACTTTTGTCAGACAATTGCAATATTCTCCCAAAAAGCTAATTAGCTCAATTGGAGCATTTCTAGCATGTTTGGTTGAAATTGGAAAATTACATTTTTCAGTTTTGTCAGACGTTTGTAATATTCTCACAATAAGCTAATTAGCTCAATTGGAGCATTTCTAGCATGTTTAGTTGAAATTGGAAATTTGCATTTTTCACTTTTGTCAGACAATTGCAATATTCTCCCAATAAGCTAATTAGCTCAATTGGAGCATTTCTAGCATGTTTGGTTGAAATTGGAAAATTACATTTTTCAGTTTTGTCAGACGTTTGTAATATTCTCACAATAAGCTAATTAGCTCAATTGGAGCATTTCTAGCATGTTTGGTTGAAATTGGAAATTTACATTTTTCAGTTTTGTCAGACGTTTGTAATATTCTCACAATAAGCTAATTAGCTCAATTGGAGCATTTCTAGCATGTTTGGTTGAAATTGGAAATTTACATTTTTCACTTTTGTCAGACAATTGCAATATTCTCTCAATAAGCTAATTAGCTCAATTGGAGCATTTCTAGCATGTTTTGTTGAAATTGGAAATTTACATTTTTCAGTTTGGTCAGACGTTTGTAATATTCTCACAATAAGCTAATTAGCACAATTGGAGCATTTCTAGCATGTTTGGTTGAAATTGGAAATTTACATTTTTCACTTTTGTCAAACAATTGCAATAATCTCACAATAAGCTAATTAGCTCAATTGGAGCATTTCTAGCATGTTTGGTTGAAATTGGAAATTTACATTTTTCAGTTTTGTCAGACGTTTGTAATATTCTCACAATAAGCTAATTAGCTCAATTGGAGCATTTCTAGCATGTTTGGTTGAAATTTGAAATTTACATTTTTCAGTTTTGTCAGACGTTTGTAATATTCTCACAATAAGCTAATTAGCTCAATTGGAGCATTTCTAGCATGTTTGGTTGAAATTGGAAATTTACATTTTTCACTTTTGTCAGACAATTGCAATATTCTCTCAATAAGCTAATTAGCTCAATTGGAGCATTTCTAGCATGTTTTGTTGAAATTCGAAATTTACATTTTTCAGTTTGGTCAGACGTTTGTAATATTCTCACAATAAGCTAATTAGCTCAATTGGAGCATTTCTAGCATGTTTGGTTGAAATTGGAAATTTACATTTTTCAGTTTTGTCAGACGTTTGTAATATTCTCACAATAAGCTAATTAGCTCAATTGGAGCATTTCTAGCATGTTTGGTTGAAATTGGAAATTTACATTTTTCAGTTTTGTCAGACGTTTGTAATATTCTCTCAATAAGCTAATTAGCTCAATTGGAGCATTTCTAGCATGTTTGGTTGAAATTGGAAATTTACATTTTTCACTTTTGTCAGACAATTGCAATATTCTCACAATAAGCTAATTAGCTCAATTGGAGCATTTCCAGCATGTTTGGTTGAAATTGGAAATTTACATTTTTCAGTTTTGTCAGACCTTTGTAATATTCTCACAATAAGCTAATTAGCTCAATTTGAGCAAATTAGCTCATTTCTAGCATGTTTGGTTGAAATTGGAAATTTACATTTTTCACTTTTGTCAGACAATTGCAATATTCTCTCAATAAGCTAATTAGCTCAATTGGAGCATTTCTAGCATGTTTGGTTGAAATTGAAAATTTACATTTTTCAGTTTTGTCAGACGTTTGTAAAATTCTTACAGTAGGCTTATATGCGCAATTTGAGCATTTCTAGCATGTTTGGTTGAAATTGGAAATTTACATTTTTCAGTTTTGTCAGACGTTTGTAATATTCTCACAATAAGCTAATTAGCTCAATTGGAGCATTTCTAGCATGTTTGGTTGAAATTGGAAATTTACATTTATCAGTTTTGTCAGACGTTTGTAATATTCTCACAAAAAGCTAATTAGCTCAAATGGAGCATTTCTAGCATGTTTGGTTGAAATTGGAAATTTACATTTTTCAGTTTTGTCAGACGTTTGTAATATTCTCACAATAAGCTAATTAGCTCAATTGGAGCATTTCTAGCATGTTTGGTTGAAATTGAAAATTTACATTTTTCAGTTTTTTCAGACGTTTGTAATATTCTCACAATAAGCTAATTAGCTCAATTGGAGCATTTCTAGCATGTTTAGTTGAAATTGGAAATTTACATTTTTCAGTTTTGTCAGACAATTGCAATATTCTCAAAATAAGCTAATTAGCTCAATTGGAGCATTTCTAGCATGTTTGGTTGAAATTGGAAATTCACATTTTTCAGTTTTGTCAGACGTTTGTAATATTCTCACAATAAGCTAATTAGCTCAATTGGAGCATTTCTAGCATGTTTAGTTGAAATTGGAAATTTGCATTTTTCACTTTTGTCAGACAATTGCAATATTCTCCCAATAAGCTAATTAGCTCAATTGGAGCATTTCTAGCATGTTTGGTTGAAATTGGAAATTTACATTTTTCAGTTTTGTCAGACGTTTATAAAATTCTTACAGTAGGCTTATTTGCTCAATTTGAGCATTTCTAGCATGTTTGGTTGAAATTGGAAATTTACATTTTTCAGTTTTGTCAGACGTTTGTAATATTCTCACAATAAGCTAATTAGCTCAATTGGAGCATTTCTAGCATGTTTGGTTGAAATTGGAAATTTACATTTCTCAGTTTTGTCAGACGTTCGTAATATTCTCACAATAAGCTAATTAGCTCAATTGGAGCATTTCTAGCATGTTTGGTTGAAATTGGAAATTTACATTTTTCAGTTTTGTCAGACGTTTGTAATATTCTCACAATAAGCTAATTAGCTCAATTGGAGCATTTCTAGCATGTTTGGTTGAAATTGGAAATTTACATTTTTCACTTTTGTCAGACGTTTGTAATATTCTCACAATAAGCTAATTAGCTCAATTGGAGCATTTCTAGCATGTTTGGTTGAAATTGGAAATTTACATTTTTCAGTTTTGTCAGACGTTTGTAATATTCTCACAATAAGCTAATTAGCTCAATTGGAGCATTTCTAGCATGTTTGGTTGAAATTGGAAAATTACATTTTTCAGTTTTGTCAGACGTTTGTAATATTCTCACAATAAGCTAATTAGCTCAATTGGAGCATTTCTAGCATGTTTGGTTGAAATTGGAAATTTACAATTTTC
Organism: Watersipora subatra; assembly: GCF_963576615.1. NCBI lineage: Eukaryota > Metazoa > Bryozoa > Gymnolaemata > Cheilostomatida > Watersiporidae > Watersipora > Watersipora subatra. Next base: position 263,246 of record NW_027045345.1, on the reverse strand, counting down.
AGTTTTGTCAGACGTTTGTAATATTCTCACAATAAGCTAATTAGCTCAATTGGAGCATTTCTAGCATGTTTGGTTGAAATTGGAAATTTACATTTTTCAGTTTTGTCAGACGTTTGTAATATTCTCACAATAAGCTAATTAGCTCAATTGGAGCATTTCTAGCATGTTTGGTTGAAATTGGAAATTTACATTTTTCAGTTTTGTCAGACCTTTGTAATATTCTCACAATAAGCTAATTAGCTCAATTGGAGCATTTCTAGCATGTTTGGTTGAAATTGGAAATTTACATTTTTCAGTTTTGTCAGACGTTTGTAATATTCTCACAATAAGCTAATTAGCTCAATTGGAGCATTTCTAGCATGTTTAGTTGAAATTGGAAATTTACATTTTTCAGTTTTGTCAGACAATTGCAATATTCTCACAATAAGCTAATTAGCTCAATTGGAGCATTTCTAGCATGTTTGGTTGAAATTGGAAATTCACATTTTTCAGTTTTGTCAGACGTTTGTAATATTCTCACAATAAGCTAATTAGCTCAATTGGAGCATTTCTAGCATGTTTAGTTGAAATTGGAAATTTGCATTTTTCACTTTTGTCAGACAATTGCAATATTCTCCCAATAAGCTAATTAGCTCAATTGGAGCATTTCTAGCATGTTTGGTTGAAATTGGAAATTTACATTTTTCAGTTTTGTCAGACGTTTATTAAATTCTTACAGTAGGCTTATTTGCGCAATTTGAGCATTTCTAGCATGTTTGGTTGAAATTGGAAATTTACATTTTTCAGTTTTGTCAGACGTTTGTAATATTCTCACAATAAGCTAATTAGCTCAATTGGAGCATTTCTAGCATGTTTGGTTGAAATTGGAAATTTACATTTCTCAGTTTTGTCAGACGTTTGTAATATTCTCACAATAAGCTAATTAGCTCAATTGGAGCATTTCTAGCATGTTTGGTTGAAATTGGAAATTTACATTTTTCACTTTTGTCAGACGTTTGTAATATTCTCACAATAAGCTAATTAGCTCAATTGGAGCATTTCTAGCATGTTTGGTTGAAATTGGAAATTTACATTTTTCAGTTTTGTCAGACGTTTGTAATATTCTCACAATAAGCTAATTAGCTCAATTGGAGCATTTCTAGCATGTTTGGTTGAAATTGGAAAATTAAATTTTTCAGTTTTGTCAGACGTTTGTAATATTCTCACAATAAGCTAATTAGCTCAATTGGAGCATTTCTAGCATGTTTGGTTGAAATTGGAAATTTACATTTTTCAGTTTTGTCAGACGTTTGTAATATTCTCACAATAAGCTAATTAGCTCAATTGGAGCATTTCTAGCATGTTTGGTTGAAATTGGAAATTTACATTTTTCACTTTTGTCACACAATTGCAATATTCTCACAATAAGCTAATTAGCTCAATTGGAGCATTTCTAGCATGTTTGGTTGAAATTGGAAATTTACATTTTTCACTTTTGTCAGTCAATTGCAATATTCTCACAATAACCTAATTAGCTCAATTGGAGCATTTCTAGCATGTTTAGTTGAAATTGGAAATTTACATTTTTCACTTTTGTCAGACATTTGCAATATTCTCACAATAAGCTAATTAGCTCAATTGGAGCATTTCTAGCATGTTTGGTTGAAATTGGAAAATTACATTTTTCACTTTTGTCAGACGTTTGTAATATTCTCACAATAAGCTAATTAGCTCAATTGGAACATTTCTAGCATGTTTGGTTGAAATGGGAAATTTACATTTTTCAGTTTTGTCAGACGTTTGTAATATTCTCACAATAAACTAATTAGCTCAATTGGAGCATTTCTAGCATGTTTGGTTGAAATTGGAAATTTACATTTTTCAGTTTGGTCAGACGTTTTTAATATTCTCACAATAAGCTAATTAGCTCAATTGGAGCATTTCTAGCATGTTTGGTTGAAATTGGAAATTTACATTTTTCCCTTTTGTCAGACAATTGCAATATTCTCACAATAAGCTAATTAGCTCAATTGGAGCATTTCTAGCATGTTTGGTTGAAATTGGAAATTTACATTTTTCAGTTTTATCAGACGTTTGTAATATTCTCACAATAAGCTAATTAGCTCAATTGGAGCATTTCTAGCATGTTTGGTTGAAATTGGAAATTTACATTTTTCACTTTTGTCAGACAATTGCAATATTCTCACAATAAGCTAATTAGCTCAATTGGAGCATTTCTAGCATGTTTGGTTGAAATTGGAAATTTACATTTTTCACTTTTGTCAGAGGTTTGTAATATTCTCACAATAAGCTAATTAGCTCAATTGGAACGTTTCTAGCATGTTTGGTTGAAATTGGAAATTTACATTTTTCAGTTTTGTCAGACGTTTGTAATATTCTCACAATAAGCTAATTAGCTCAATTAGAGCATTTCTAGCATGTTTTGTTGAAATTGGAAATTTACATTTTACAGTTTGGTCAGACGTTTGTAATATTCTCACAATAAGCTAATTAGCTCAATTGGAGCATTTCTAGCATGTTTGGTTGAAATTGGAAATTTACATTTTTCACTTTTGTCAAACAATTGCAATAATCTCACAATAAGCTAATTAGCTCAATTGGAGCATTTCTAGCATGTTTGGTTGAAATTGGAAATTTACATTTTTCAGTTTTGTCAGACGTTTGTAATATTCTCACAATAAGCTAATTAGCTCAATTGGAGCATTTCTAGCATGTTTGGTTGAAATTGGAAAATTACATTTTTCAGTTTTGTCAGACGTTTGTAATATTCTCTCAATAAGCTAATTAGCTCAATTGGAGCATTTCTAGCATGTTTGGTTGAAATTGGAAATTTACATTTTTCACTTTTGTCAGACAATTGCAATATTCTCACAATAAGCTAATTAGCTCAATTGGAGCATTTCTAGCATGTTTGGTTGAAATTGGAAATTTACATTTTTCACTTTTGTCAGACCTTTGTAATATTCTCACAATAAGCTAATTAGCTCAATTGGAGCTAATTAGCTCATTTCTAGCATGTTTGGTTGAAATTGGAAATTTACATTTTTCACTTTTGTCAGACAATTGCAATATTCTCTCAATAAGCTAATTAGCTCAATTGGAGCATTTCTAGCATGTTTGGTTGAAATTGAAAATTTACATTTTTCAGTTTTGTCAGACGTTTGTAAAATTCTTACAGTAGGCTTATATGCGCAATATGAGCATTTCTAGCATGTTTGGTTGAAATTGGAAATTTACATTTTTCAGTTTTGTCAGACGTTTGTAATATTCTCACAATAAGCTAATTAGCTCACTTGGAGCATTTCTAGCATGTTTGGTTGAAATTGGAAATTTACATTTTTCAGTTTTGTCAGACGTTTGTAATATTCTCACAATAAGCTAATTAGCTCAATTGGAGCATTTCTAGCATGTTTGGTTGAAATTGGAAAATTACATTTTTCACTTTTGTCATACGTTTGTAATATTCTCACAATAAGCTAATTAGCTCAATTGGAGCATTTCTAGCATGTTTGGTTGAAATTGGAAATTTACAATTTTCAGTTTTGTCAGACGTTTGTAATATTCTCACAATAAGCTAATTAGCTCAATTGGAGCATTTCTAGCATGTTTGGTTGAAATTGGAAATTTACATTTTTCAGTTTTGTCAGACGTTTGTAATATTCTCACAATAAGCTAATTAGCTCAATTGGAGCATTTCTAGCATGTTTGGTTGAAATTGGAAATTTACATTTTTCAGTTTTGTCAGACCTTTGTAATATTCTCACAATAAGCTAATTAGCTCAATTGGAGCATTTCTAGCATGTTTGGTTGAATTTGGAAATTTACATTTTTCACTTTTGTCACACAATTGCAATATTCTCACAATAAGCTAATTAGCTCAATTGGAGCATTTCTAGCATGTTTGGTTGAAATTGGAAATTTACATTTTTCACTTTTGTCAGTCAATTGCAATATTCTCACAATAAGCTAATTAGCTCAATTGGAGCATTTCTAGCATGTTTAGTTGAAATTGGAAATTTACATTTTTCACTTTTGTCAGACAATTGCAATATTCTCACAATAAGCTAATTAGCTCAATTGGAGCATTTCTAGCATGTTTGGTTGAACTTGGAAAATTACATTTTTCACTTTTGTCAGACGTTTGTAATATTCTCACAATAAGCTAATTAGCTCAATTGGAACATTTCTAGCATGTTTGGTTGAAATGGGAAATTTACATTTTTCAGTTTTGTCAGACGTTTGTAATATTCTCACAATAAACTAATTAGCTCAATTGGAGCATTTCTAGCATGTTTGGTTGAAATTGGAAATTTACATTTTTCAGTTTGGTCAGACGTTTTTAATATTCTCACAATAAGCTAATTAGCTCAATTGGAGCATTTCTAGCATGTTTGGTTGAAATTGGAAATTTACATTTTTCCCTTTTGTCAGACAATTGCAATATTCTCACAATAAGCTAATTAGCTCAATTGGAGCATTTCTAGCATGTTTGGTTAAAATTGGAAATTTACATTTTTCAGTTTTATCAGACGTTTGTAATATTCTCACAATAAGCTAATTAGCTCAATTGGAGCATTTCTAGCATGTTTGGTTGAAATTGGAAATTTACATTTTTCACTTTTGTCAGACAATTGCAATATTCTCACAATAAGCTAATTAGCTCAATTGGAGCATTTCTAGCATGTTTGATTGAAATTGGAAATTTACATTTTTCACTTTTGTCAGAGGTTTGTAATATTCTCACAATAAGCTAATTAGCTCAATTGGAACGTTTCTAGCATGTTTGGTTGAAATTGGAAATTTACATTTTTCAGTTTTGTCAGACGTTTGTAATATTCTCACAAGCTAATTAGCTCAATTGGAGCATTTCTAGCATGTTTGGTTGAAATTGGAAATTTACATTTTTCAGTTTTGTCAGACGTTTGTAATATTCTCTCAATAAGCTAATTAGCTCAATTGGAGCATTTCTAGCATGTTTGGTTGAAATTGGAAATTTACATTTTTCACTTTTGTCAGACAATTGCAATATTCTCACAATAAGCTAATTAGCTCAATTGGAGCATTTCTAGCATGTTTGGTTGAAATTGGAAATTTACATTTTTCAGTTTTGTCAGACGTTTGTAATATTCTCACAATAAGCTAATTAGCTCAATTGGAGCATTTCTAGCATGTTTTGTTGAAATTGGAAATTTACATTTTACAGTTTGGTCAGACGTTTGTAATATTCTCACAATAAGCTAATTAGCTCAATTGGAGCATTTCTAGCATGTTTGGTTGAAATTGGAAATTTACATTTTTCACTTTTGTCAAACAATTGCAATAATCTCACAATAAGCTAATTAGCTCAATTGGGGCATTTCTAGCATGTTTGGTTGAAATTGGAAATTTACATTTTTCAGTTTTGTCAGACGTTTGTAATATTCTCACAATAAGCTAATTAGCTCAATTGGAGCATTTCTAGCATGTTTGGTTGAAATTGGAAATTTACATTTTTCAGTTTTGTCAGACGTTTGTAATATTCTCTCAATAAGCTAATTAGCTCAATTGGAGCATTTCTAGCATGTTTGGTTGAAATTGGAAATTTACATTTTTCACTTTTGTCAGACAATTGCAATATTCTCACAATAAGCTAATTAGCTCAATTGGAGCATTTCTAGCATGTTTGGTTGAAATTGAAAATTTACATTTTTCAGTTTTGTCAGACCTTTGTAATATTCTCACAATAAGCTAATTAGCTCAATTGGGGCTAATTAGCTCATTTCTAGCATGTTTGGTTGAAATTTGAAATTTACATTTTTCACTTTTGTCAGACAATTGCAATATTCTCTCAATAAGCTAATTAGCTCAATTGGAGCATTTCTAGCATGTTTGGTTGAAATTGAAAATTTACATTTTTCAGTTTTGTCAGACGTTTGTAAAATTCTTACAGTAGGCTTATATGCGCAATATGAGCATTTCTAGCATGTTTGGTTGAAATTGGAAATTTACATTTTTCAGTTTTGTCAGACGTTTGTAATATTCTCACAATAAGCTAATTAGCTCAATTGGAGCATTTCTAGCATGTTTGGTTGAAATTGGAAATTTACATTTTTCACTTTTGTCAGACAATTGCAATATTCTCACAATAAGCTAATTAGCTCAATTGGAGCATTTCTAGCATGTTTGGTTGAAATTGGAAATTTACATTTTTCACTTTTGTCAGAGGTTTGTAATATTCTCACAATAAGCTAATTAGCTCAATTGGAACGTTTCTAGCATGTTTGGTTGAAATTGGAAATTTACATTTTTCAGTTTTGTCAGACGTTTGTAATATTCTCACAATAAGCTAATTAGCTCAATTGGAGCATTTCTAGCATGTTTTGTTGAAATTGGAAATTTACATTTTACAGTTTGGTCAGACGTTTGTAATATTCTCACAATAAGCTAATTAGCTCAATTGGAGCATTTCTAGCATGTTTGGTTGAAATTGGAAATTTACATTTTTCACTTTTGTCAAACAATTGCAATAATCTCACAATAAGCTAATTAGCTCAATTGGAGCATTTCTAGCATGTTTGGTTGAAATTGGAAATTTACATTTTTCAGTTTTGTCAGACGTTTGTAATATTCTCACAATAAGCTAATTAGCTCAATTGGAGCATTTCTAGCATGTTTGGTTGAAATTGGAAATTTACATTTTTCAGTTTTGTCAGACGTTTGTAATATTCTCTCAATAAGCTAATTAGCTCAATTGGAGCATTTCTAGCATGTTTGGTTGAAATTGGAAATTTACATTTTTCACTTTTGTCAGACAATTGCAATATTCTCACAATAAGCTAATTAGCTCAATTGGAGCATTTCTAGCATGTTTGGTTGAAATTGGAAATTTACATTTTTCAGTTTTGTCAGACCTTTGTAATATTCTCACAATAAGCTAATTAGCTCAATTGGAGCTAATTAGCTCATTTCTAGCATGTTTGGTTGAAATTTGAAATTTACATTTTTCACTTTTGTCAGACAATTGCAATATTCTCTCAATAAGCTAATTAGCTCAATTGGAGCATTTCTAGCATGTTTGGTTGAAATTGAAAATTTACATTTTTCAGTTTTGTCAGACGTTTGTAAAATTCTTACAGTAGGCTTATATGCGCAATATGAGCATTTCTAGCATGTTTGGTTGAAATTGGAAATTTACATTTTTCAGTTTTGTCAGACGTTTGTAATATTCTCACAATAAGCTAATTAGCTCAATTGGAGCATTTCTAGCATGTTTAGTTGAAATTGGAAATTTGCATTTTTCACTTTTGTCAGACAATTGCAATATTCTCTCAATAAGCTAATTAGCTCAATTGGAGCATTTCTAGCATGTTTGGTTGAAATTGGAAATTTACATTTTTCAGTTTTGTCAGACGTTTGTACACTTCTTACAGTAAGCTTATTTCCGCATTTGGAGCATTTCTAGCATGTTTGGTTGAAATTGGAAATTTACATTTTTCAGTTTGGTCAGACGTTTGTAATATTCTCACAATAAGCTAATTAGCTCAATTGGAGCATTTCTAGCATGTTTGGTTGAAATTAGAAATTTACATTTTTCAGTTTGGTCAGACGTTTGTAATATTCTCACAATAAGCTAATTAGCTCAATTGGAGCATTTCTAGCATGTTTGGTGAAATTGGAAATTTACATTTTTCCCTTTTGTCAGACAATTGCAATATTCTCACAATAAGCTAATTAGCTCAATTGGAGCATTTCTAGCATGTTTGGTTGAAATTGGAAATTTACATTTTTCAGTTTTGTCAGACGTTTGTAAAATTCTTACAGTAGGCTTATATGCGCAATTTGAGCATTTCTAGCATGTTTGGTTGAAATTGGAAATTTACATTTTTCACTTTTGTCAGACGTTTGTAATATTCTCACAATAAGCTAATTAGCTCAATTGGAGCATTTCTAGCATGTTTGGTTGAAATTGGAAATTTACATTTTTCAGTTTTGTCAGACCTTTGTAATATTCTCACAATAAGCTAATTAGCTCAATTGGAGCATTTCTAGCATGTTTGGTTGAAATTGGAAATTTACATTTTTCACTTTTGTCAGACAATTGCAATATTCTCACAATAAGCTAATTAGCTCAATTGGAGCATTTCTAGCATGTTTAGTTGAAATGGGAAATTTACATTTTTCAGTTTTGTCAGACGTTTGTAATATTCTCACAATAAACTAATTAGCTCAATTGGAGCATTTCTAGCATGTTTGGTTGAAATTGGAAATTTACATTTTTCAGTTTGGTCAGACGTTTTTAATATTCTCACAATAAGCTAATTAGCTCAATTGGAGCATTTCTAGCATGTTTGGTTGAAATTGGAAATTTACATTTTTCCCTTTTGTCAGACAATTGCAATATTCTCACAATAAGCTAATTAGCTCAATTGGAGCATTTCTAGCATGTTTGGTTGAAATTGGAAATTTACATTTTTCAGTTTTATCAGACGTTTGTAATATTCTCACAATAAGCTAATTAGCTCAATTGGAGCATTTCTAGCATGTTTGGTTGAAATTGGAAATTTACATTTTTCACTTTTGTCAGACAATTGCAATATTCTCACAATAAGCTAATTAGCTCAATTGGAGCATTTCTAGCATGTTTGGTTGAAATTGGAAATTTACATTTTTCACTTTTGTCAGAGGTTTGTAATATTCTCACAATAAGCTAATTAGCTCAATTGGAACGTTTCTAGCATGTTTGGTTGAAATTGGAAATTTACATTTTTCAGTTTTGTCAGACGTTTGTAATATTCTCACAATAAGCTAATTAGCTCAATTGGAGCATTTCTAGCATGTTTTGTTGAAATTGGAAATTTACATTTTACAGTTTGGTCAGACGTTTGTAATATTCTCACAATAAGCTAATTAGCTCAATTGGAGCATTTCTAGCATGTTTGGTTGAAATTGGAAATTTACATTTTTCACTTTTGTCAAACAATTGCAATAATCTCACAATAAGCTAATTAGCTCAATTGGAGCATTTCTAGCATGTTTGGTTGAAATTGGAAATTTACATTTTTCAGTTTTGTCAGACGTTTGTAATATTCTCACAATAAGCTAATTAGCTCAATTGGAGCATTTCTAGCATGTTTGGTTGAAATTGGAAATTTACATTTTTCAGTTTTGTCAGACGTTTGTAATATTCTCTCAATAAGCTAATTAGCTCAATTGGAGCATTTCTAGCATGTTTGGTTGAAATTGGAAATTTACATTTTTCACTTTTGTCAGACAATTGCAATATTCTCACAATAAGCTAATTAGCTCAATTGGAGCATTTCTAGCATGTTTGGTTGAAATTGGAAATTTACATTTTTCAGTTTTGTCAGACCGTTGTAATATTCTCACAATAAGCTAATTAGCTCAATTGGAGCTAATTAGCTCATTTCTAGCATGTTTGGTTGAAATTGGAAATTTACATTTTTCACTTTTGTCAGACAATTGCAATATTCTCTCAATAAGCTAATTAGCTCAATTGGAGCATTTCTAGCATGTTTGGTTGAAATTGAAATTTACATTTTTCAGTTTTGTCAGACGTTTGTAAAATTCTTACAGTAGGCTTATATGCGCAATATGAGCATTTCTAGCATGTTTGGTTGAAATTGGAAATTTACATTTTTCAGTTTTGTCAGACGTTTGTAATATTCTCACAATAAGCTAATTAGCTCAATTGGAGCATTTCTAGCATGTTTAGTTGAAATTGGAAATTTGCATTTTTCACTTTTGTCAGACAATTGCAATATTCTCTCAATAAGCTAATTAGCTCAATTGGAGCATTTCTAGCATGTTTGGTTGAAATTGGAAATTTACATTTTTCAGTTTTGTCAGACGTTTGTACACTTCTTACAGTAAGCTTATTTCCGCATTTGGAGCATTTCTAGCATGTTTGGTTGAAATTGGAAATTTACATTTTTCAGTTTGGTCAGACGTTTGTAATATTCTCACAATAAGCTAATTAGCTCAATTGGAGCATTTCTAGCATGTTTGGTTGAAATTGGAAATTTACATTTTTCAGTTTGGTCAGACGTTTGTAATATTCTCACAATAAGCTAATTAGCTCAATTGGAGCATTTCTAGCATGTTTGGTGAAATTGGAAATTTACATTTTTCCCTTTTGTCAGACAATTGCAATATTCTCACAAAAAGCTAATTAGCTCAATTGGAGCATTTCTAGCATGTTTGGTTGAAATTGGAAATTTACATTTTTCAGTTTTGTCAGACGTTTGTAAAATTCTTACAGTAGGCTTATATGCGCAATTTGAGCATTTCTAGCATGTTTGGTTGAAATTGGAAATTTACATTTTTCACTTTTGTCAGACGTTTGTAATATTCTCACAATAAGCTAATTAGCTCACTTGGAGCATTTCTAGCATGTTTGGTTGAAATTGGAAATTTACATTTTTCAGTTTTGTCAGACGTTTGTAATATTCTCACAATAAGCTAATTAGCTCACTTGGAGCATTTCTAGCATGTTTGGTTGAAATTGGAAATTTACATTTTTCAGTTTTGTCAGTCGTTTGTAATATTCTCACAATAAGCTAATTAGCTCAATTGGAGCATTTCTAGCATGTTTGGTTGAAATTGGAACTTTACATTTTTCACTTTTGTCAGACAATTGCAATATTCTCACAATAAGCTAATTAGCTCAATTGGAGCATTTCTAGCATGTTTGGTTGAAATTGGAAGTTTACATTTTTCAGTTTTGTCATACGTTTGTAATATTCTCACAATAAGCTAATTAGCTCAATTGGAGCATTTCTAGCATGTTTGGTTGAAATTGGAAATTTACGTTTTTCAGTTTTGTCAGACCTTTGTAATATTCTCACAATAAGCTAATTAGCTCAGTTGGAGCATTTCTAGCATGTTTGGTTGAAATTGGAAATTTACATTTTTCACTTTTGTCAGACAATTGCAATATTCTCACAATAAGCTAATTAGCTCAATTGGAGCATTTCTAGCATGTTTGGTTGAACTTGGAAATTTACATTTTTCACTTTTGTCAGACAATTGCAATATTCTCACAATAAGCTAATTAGCTCAATTTGAGCATTTCTAGCATGTTTGGTTGAAATTGAAAATTTACATTTTTCAGTTTCGTCAAACGTTTGTAAAATTCTTACAGTAGGCTTATTTCGCAATTCGAGCATTTCTAGCATGTTTAGTTGAAATTGGAAATTCACATTTTTCAGTTTTGTCAGACGTTTGTAATATTCTCACAATAACCTAATTAGCACAATTGGAGCATTTCTAGCATGTTTGGTTGAAATTGGAATATTACATTTTTCACTTTTGTCAGACAATTGCAATATTCTCTCAATAAGCTAATTAGCTCAATTGGAGCATTTCTAGCATGTTTGGTTGAAATTGGAAATTTACATTTTTCAGTTTTGTCAGACGTTTGTAATATTCTCACAATAAGCTAATTAGCTCAATTGGAGCATTTCTAGCATGTTTGGTTGAAATTGAAAATTTAAATTTTCAGTTTTGTCAGACGTTTGTAAAATTCATACAGTAGGCTCATTTGCGCAATTGGAGCATTTCTAGCATGTTTGATTGAAATTGGAATTTTAAATTTTTCACTTTAGTCAGACGTTTGTAATATTCTCACAATAAGCTAATTAGCTCAATTGGAGCATTTCTAGCATGTTTGGTTGAAATTGGAAATTTACATTTTTCACTTTTGTCAGACAATTGCAATATTCTCACAATAAGCTAATTAGCTCAATTGGAACATTTCTAGCATGTTTGGTTGAAATTGGAAATTTACATTTTTCACTTTTGTCAGACAATTGCAATATTCTCACAATAAGCTAATTAGCTCAATTGGAGCATTTCTAGCATGTTTGGTTGAAATTGGAAATTCACATTTTTCAGTTTTGTCAGACGTTTGTAATATTCTCACAATAAGCTAATTAGCTCAATTGGAGCATTTCTAGCATCTTTAGTTGAAATTGGAAATTTGCATTTTTCACTTTTGTCAGACAATTGCAATATTCTCCCAATAAGCTAATTAGCTCAATTGGAGCATTTCTAGCATGTTTGGTTGAAATTGGAAATTTACATTTTTCACTTTTGTCAGACGTTTATAAAATTCTTACAGTAGGCTCATTTGCGCAATTTGAGCATTTCTAGCATGTTTGGTTGAAATTGGAAATTCACATTTTTCAGTTTTGTCAGACGTTTGTAATATTCTCACAATAAGCTAATTAGCTCAATTGGAGCATTTCTAGCATGTTTGGTTGAAATTGGAAATTTACATTTTTCAGTTTTGTCAGACCGTTGTAATATTCTCACAATAAGCTAATTAGCTCAATTGGAGCTAATTAGCTCATTTCTAGCATGTTTGGTTGAAATTGGAAATTTACATTTTTCACTTTTGTCAGACAATTGCAATATTCTCTCAATAAGCTAATTAGCTCAATTGGAGCATTTCTAGCATGTTTGGTTGAAATTGAAATTTACATTTTTCAGTTTTGTCAGACGTTTGTAAAATTCTTACAGTAGGCTTATATGCGCAATATGAGCATTTCTAGCATGTTTGGTTGAAATTGGAAATTTACATTTTTCAGTTTTGTCAGACGTTTGTAATATTCTCACAATAAGCTAATTAGCTCAATTGGAGCATTTCTAGCATGTTTAGTTGAAATTGGAAATTTGCATTTTTCACTTTTGTCAGACAATTGCAATATTCTCTCAATAAGCTAATTAGCTCAATTGGAGCATTTCTAGCATGTTTGGTTGAAATTGGAAATTTACATTTTTCAGTTTTGTCAGACGTTTGTACACTTCTTACAGTAAGCTTATTTCCGCATTTGGAGCATTTCTAGCATGTTTGGTTGAAATTGGAAATTTACATTTTTCAGTTTGGTCAGACGTTTGTAATATTCTCACAATAAGCTAATTAGCTCAATTGGAGCATTTCTAGCATGTTTGGTTGAAATTGGAAATTTACATTTTTCAGTTTGGTCAGACGTTTGTAATATTCTCACAATAAGCTAATTAGCTCAATTGGAGCATTTCTAGCATGTTTGGTGAAATTGGAAATTTACATTTTTCCCTTTTGTCAGACAATTGCAATATTCTCACAAAAAGCTAATTAGCTCAATTGGAGCATTTCTAGCATGTTTGGTTGAAATTGGAAATTTACATTTTTCAGTTTTGTCAGACGTTTGTAAAATTCTTACAGTAGGCTTATATGCGCAATTTGAGCATTTCTAGCATGTTTGGTTGAAATTGGAAATTTACATTTTTCACTTTTGTCAGACGTTTGTAATATTCTCACAATAAGCTAATTAGCTCACTTGGAGCATTTCTAGCATGTTTGGTTGAAATTGGAAATTTACATTTTTCAGTTTTGTCAGACGTTTGTAATATTCTCACAATAAGCTAATTAGCTCACTTGGAGCATTTCTAGCATGTTTGGTTGAAATTGGAAATTTACATTTTTCAGTTTTGTCAGTCGTTTGTAATATTCTCACAATAAGCTAATTAGCTCAATTGGAGCATTTCTAGCATGTTTGGTTGAAATTGGAACTTTACATTTTTCACTTTTGTCAGACAATTGCAATATTCTCACAATAAGCTAATTAGCTCAATTGGAGCATTTCTAGCATGTTTGGTTGAAATTGGAAGTTTACATTTTTCAGTTTTGTCATACGTTTGTAATATTCTCACAATAAGCTAATTAGCTCAATTGGAGCATTTCTAGCATGTTTGGTTGAAATTGGAAATTTACGTTTTTCAGTTTTGTCAGACCTTTGTAATATTCTCACAATAAGCTAATTAGCTCAATTGGAGCATTTCTAGCATGTTTGGTTGAAATTGGAAATTTACATTTTTCACTTTTGTCAGACAATTGCAATATTCTCACAATAAGCTAATTAGCTCAATTGGAGCATTTCTAGCATGTTTGGTTGAACTTGGAAATTTACATTTTTCACTTTTGTCAGACAATTGCAATATTCTCACAATAAGCTAATTAGCTCAATTTGAGCATTTCTAGCATGTTTGGTTGAAATTGAAAATTTACATTTTTCAGTTTCGTCAAACGTTTGTAAAATTCTTACAGTAGGCTTATTTCGCAATTCGAGCATTTCTAGCATGTTTAGTTGAAATTGGAAATTCACATTTTTCAGTTTTGTCAGACGTTTGTAATATTCTCACAATAACCTAATTAGCACAATTGGAGCATTTCTAGCATGTTTGGTTGAAATTGGAATATTACATTTTTCACTTTTGTCAGACAATTGCAATATTCTCTCAATAAGCTAATTAGCTCAATTGGAGCATTTCTAGCATGTTTGGTTGAAATTGGAAATTTACATTTTTCAGTTTTGTCAGACGTTTGTAATATTCTCACAATAAGCTAATTAGCTCAATTGGAGCATTTCTAGCATGTTTGGTTGAAATTGAAAATTTAAATTTTCAGTTTTGTCAGACGTTTGTAAAATTCATACAGTAGGCTCATTTGCGCAATTGGAGCATTTCTAGCATGTTTGATTGAAATTGGAATTTTAAATTTTTCACTTTAGTCAGACGTTTGTAATATTCTCACAATAAGCTAATTAGCTCAATTGGAGCATTTCTAGCATGTTTGGTTGAAATTGGAAATTTACATTTTTCACTTTTGTCAGACAATTGCAATATTCTCACAATAAGCTAATTAGCTCAATTGGAACATTTCTAGCATGTTTGGTTGAAATTGGAAATTTACATTTTTCACTTTTGTCAGACAATTGCAATATTCTCACAATAAGCTAATTAGCTCAATTGGAGCATTTCTAGCATGTTTGGTTGAAATTGGAAATTCACATTTTTCAGTTTTGTCAGACGTTTGTAATATTCTCACAATAAGCTAATTAGCTCAATTGGAGCATTTCTAGCATCTTTAGTTGAAATTGGAAATTTGCATTTTTCACTTTTGTCAGACAATTGCAATATTCTCCCAATAAGCTAATTAGCTCAATTGGAGCATTTCTAGCATGTTTGGTTGAAATTGGAAATTTACATTTTTCACTTTTGTCAGACGTTTATAAAATTCTTACAGTAGGCTTATTTGCGCAATTTGAGCATTTCTAGCATGTTTGGTTGAAATTGGAAATTCACATTTTTCAGTTTTGTCAGACGTTTGTAATATTCTCACAATAAGCTAATTAGCTCAATTGGAGCATTTCTAGCATGTTTGGTTGAAATTGGAAATTTACATTTTTCAGTTTTGTCAGACGTTTGTAATATTCTCACAATAAGCTAATTAGCTCAATTGGAGCATTTCTAGCATGTTTGGTTGAAATTGGAAATTTACGCTTATCAGTTTTGTCAGACGTTTGTAATATTCTCACAATAAGCTAATTAGCTCAATTGGAGCATTTCTAGCATGTTTGGTTGAATTTGGAAAATTACATTTTTCATTTTTGTCAGACGTTTGTAATATTCTCACAATAAGCTAATTAGCTCAATTGGAGCATTTCTAGCATGTTTGGTTGAAATTGGAAATTTACATTTTTCAGTTTTGTCAGACGCTTGTAATATTCTCACAATAAGCTAATTAGCTCAATTGGAGCATTTCTAGCATGTTTGGTTGAAATTGGAAATTTACATTTTTCACTTTTGTCAGACAATTGCAATATTCTCACAATAAGCTTATTAGCTCAATTGGAGCATTTCTAGCATGTTTGGTTGAAATTGGAAGTTTACATTTTTCAGTTTTGTCATACGTTTGTAATATTCTCACAATAAGCTAATTAGCTCAATTGGAGCATTTCTAGCATGTTTGGTTGAAATTGGAAATTTACATTTTTCAGTTTTGTCAGACCTTTGTAATATTCTCACAATAAGCTAATTAGCTCAATTGGAGCATTTCTAGCATGTTTGGTTGAAATTGGAAATTTACATTTTTCACTTTTGTCAGACAATTGCAATATTCTCACAATAAGCTAATTAGCTCAATTGGAGCATTTCTAGCATGTTTGGTTGAACTTGGAAATTTACATTTTTCACTTTTGTCAGACAATTGCAATATTCTCACAATAAGCTAATTAGCTCAATTTGAGCATTTCTAGCATGTTTGGTTGAAATTGAAAATTTACATTTTTCAGTTTCGTCAAACGTTTGTAAAATTCTTACAGTAGGCTTATTTCGCAATTCGAGCATTTCTAGCATGTTTAGTTGAAATTGGAAATTCACATTTTTCAGTTTTGTCAGACGTTTGTAATATTCTCACAATAACCTAATTAGCACAATTGGAGCATTTCTAGCATGTTTGGTTGAAATTGGAATATTACATTTTTCACTTTTGTCAGACAATTGCAATATTCTCTCAATAAGCTAATTAGCTCAATTGGAGCATTTCTAGCATGTTTGGTTGAAATTGGAAATTTACATTTTTCAGTTTTGTCAGACGTTTGTAATATTCTCACAATAAGCTAATTAGCTCAATTGGAGCATTTCTAGCATGTTTGGTTGAAATTGAAAATTTAAATTTTCAGTTTTGTCAGACGTTTGTAAAATTCATACAGTAGGCTCATTTGCGCAATTGGAGCATTTCTAGCATGTTTGATTGAAATTGGAATTTTAAATTTTTCACTTTTGTCAGACGTTTGTAATATTCTCACAATAAGCTAATTAGCTCAATTGGAGCATTTCTAGCATGTTTGGTTGAAATTGGAAATTTACATTTTTCACTTTTGTCAGACAATTGCAATATTCTCACAATAAGCTAATTAGCTCAATTGGAACATTTCTAGCATGTTTGGTTGAAATTGGAAATTTACATTTTTCACTTTTGTCAGACAATTGCAATATTCTCACAATAAGCTAATTAGCTCAATTGGAGCATTTCTAGCATGTTTGGTTGAAATTGGAAATTCACATTTTTCAGTTTTGTCAGACGTTTGTAATATTCTCACAATAAGCTAATTAGCTCAATTGGAGCATTTCTAGCATGTTTGGTTGAAATTGGAATATTACATTTTTCACTTTTGTCAGACAATTGCAATATTCTCACAATAAGCTAATTAGCTCAATTGGAGCATTTCCAGCATGTTTGGTTGAAATTGGAAATTTACATTTTTCAGTTTTGTCAGACCTTTGTAATATTCTCACAATAAGCTAATTAGCTCAATTTGAGCTAATTAGCTCATTTCTAGCATGTTTGGTTGAAATTGGAAATTTACATTTTTCACTTTTGTCAGACAATTGCAATATTCTCTCAATAAGCTAATTAGCTCAATTGGAGCATTTCTAGCATGTTTGGTTGAAATTGAAAATTTACATTTTTCAGTTTTGTCAGACGTTTGTAAAATTCTTACAGTAGGCTTATATGCGCAATTTGAGCATTTCTAGCATGTTTGGTTGAAATTGGAAATTTACATTTTTCAGTTTTGTCAGACGTTTGTAATATTCTCACAATAACCTAATTAGCACAATTGGAGCATTTCTAGCATGTTTGGTTGAAATTGGAATATTACCTTTTTCACTTTTGTCAGACAATTGCAATATTCTCACAATAAGCTAATTAGCTCAATTGGAGCATTTCCAGCATGTTTGGTTGAAATTGGAAATTTACATTTTTCAGTTTTGTCAGACCTTTGTAATATTCTCACAATAAGCTAATTAGCTCAATTTGAGCTAATTAGCTCATTTCTAGCATGTTTGGTTGAAATTGGAAATTTACATTTTTCACTTTTGTCAGACAATTGCAATATTCTCTCAATAAGCTAATTAGCTCAATTGGAGCATTTCTAGCATGTTTGGTTGAAATTGAAAATTTACATTTTTCAGTTTTGTCAGACGTTTGTAAAATTCTTACAGTAGGCTTATATGCGCAATTTGAGCATTTCTAGCATGTTTGGTTGAAATTGGAAATTTACATTTTTCAGTTTTGTCAGACGTTTGTAATATTCTCACAATAAGCTAATTAGCTCAATTGGAGCATTTCTAGCATGTTTGGTTGAAATTGGAAATTTACATTTTTCAGTTTTGTCAGACGTTTGTAATATTCTCACAATAATCTAATTATCTCAATTGGAGCATTTCTAGCATGTTTGGTTGAAATTGGAAATTTACATTTATCAGTTTTGTCAGACGTTTGTAATATTCTCACAAAAAGCTAATTAGCTCAAATGGAGCATTTCTAGCATGTTTGGTTGAAATTGGAAATTCACATTTTTCAGTTTTGTCAGACGTTTGTAATATTCTCAGAATAAGCTAATTAGCTCAATTGGAGCATTTCTAGCATGTTTGGTTGAAATTGGAAATTTACATTTTTCAGTTTTGTCAGATGTTTGTAATATTCTCACAATAAGCTAATTAGCTCAATTGGAGCATTTCTAGCATGTTTGGTTGAAATTGGAAATTTACGCTTATCAGTTTTGTCAGACGTTTGTAATATTCTCACAATAAGCTAATTAGCTCAATTGGAGCATTTCTAGCATGTTTGGTTAAATTTGGAAAATTACATTTTTCATTTTTGTCAGACGTTTGTAATATTCTCACAATAAGCTAATTAGCTCAATTGGAGCATTTCTAGCATGTTTGGTTGAAATTGGAAATTTACATTTTTCAGTTTTGTCAGACGCTTGTAATATTCTCACAATAAGCTAATTAGCTCAATTGGAGCATTTCTAGCATGTTTGGTTGAAATTGGAAATTTACATTTTTCACTTTTGTCAGACAATTGCAATATTCTCACAATAAGCTAATTAGCTCAATTGGAGCATTTCTAGCATGTTTGGTTGAAATTGGAAGTTTACATTTTTCAGTTTTGTCATACGTTTGTAATATTCTCACAATGAGCTAATTAGCTCAATTGGAGCATTTCTAGCATGTTTGGTTGAAATTGGAAATTTACATTTTTCAGTTTTGTCAGACCTTTGTAATATTCTCACAATAAGCTAATTAGCTCAATTGGAGCATTTCTAGCATGTTTGGTTGAAATTGGAAATTTACATTTTTCACTTTTGTCAGACAATTGCAATATTCTCACAATAAGCTAATTAGCTCAATTGGAGCATTTCTAGCATGTTTGGTTGAAATTGGAAGTTTACATTTTTCAGTTTTGTCATACGTTTGTAATATTCTCACAATAAGCTAATTAGCTCAATTGGAGCATTTCTAGCATGTTTGGTTGAAATTGGAAATTTACGTTTTTCAGTTTTGTCAGACCTTTGTAATATTCTCACAATAAGCTAATTAGCTCAATTGGAGCATTTCTAGCATGTTTGGTTGAAATTGGAAATTTACATTTTTCACTTTTGTCAGACAATTGCAATATTCTCACAATAAGCTAATTAGCTCAATTGGAGCATTTCTAGCATGTTTGGTTGAACTTGGAAATTTACATTTTTCACTTTTGTCAGACAATTGCAATATTCTCACAATAAGCTAATTAGCTCAATTTGAGCATTTCTAGCATGTTTGGTTGAAATTGAAAATTTACATTTTTCAGTTTCGTCAAACGTTTGTAAAATTCTTACAGTAGGCTTATTTCGCAATTCGAGCATTTCTAGCATGTTTAGTTGAAATTGGAAATTCACATTTTTCAGTTTTGTCAGACGTTTGTAATATTCTCACAATAACCTAATTAGCACAATTGGAGCATTTCTAGCATGTTTGGTTGAAATTGGAATATTACATTTTTCACTTTTGTCAGACAATTGCAATATTCTCTCAATAAGCTAATTAGCTCAATTGGAGCATTTCTAGCATGTTTGGTTGAAATTGGAAATTTACATTTTTCAGTTTTGTCAGACGTTTGTAATATTCTCACAATAAGCTAATTAGCTCAATTGGAGCATTTCTAGCATGTTTGGTTGAAATTGAAAATTTAAATTTTCAGTTTTGTCAGACGTTTGTAAAATTCATACAGTAGGCTCATTTGCGCAATTGGAGCATTTCTAGCATGTTTGATTGAAATTGGAATTTTAAATTTTTCACTTTAGTCAGACGTTTGTAATATTCTCACAATAAGCTAATTAGCTCAATTGGAGCATTTCTAGCATGTTTGGTTGAAATTGGAAATTTACATTTTTCACTTTTGTCAGACAATTGCAATATTCTCACAATAAGCTAATTAGCTCAATTGGAACATTTCTAGCATGTTTGGTTGAAATTGGAAATTTACATTTTTCACTTTTGTCAGACAATTGCAATATTCTCACAATAAGCTAATTAGCTCAATTGGAGCATTTCTAGCATGTTTGGTTGAAATTGGAAATTCACATTTTTCAGTTTTGTCAGACGTTTGTAATATTCTCACAATAAGCTAATTAGCTCAATTGGAGCATTTCTAGCATCTTTAGTTGAAATTGGAAATTTGCATTTTTCACTTTTGTCAGACAATTGCAATATTCTCCCAATAAGCTAATTAGCTCAATTGGAGCATTTCTAGCATGTTTGGTTGAAATTGGAAATTTACATTTTTCACTTTTGTCAGACGTTTATAAAATTCTTACAGTAGGCTTATTTGCGCAATTTGAGCATTTCTAGCATGTTTGGTTGAAATTGGAAATTCACATTTTTCAGTTTTGTCAGACGTTTGTAATATTCTCACAATAAGCTAATTAGCTCAATTGGAGCATTTCTAGCATGTTTGGTTGAAATTGGAAATTTACATTTTTCAGTTTTGTCAGACGTTTGTAATATTCTCACAATAAGCTAATTAGCTCAATTGGAGCATTTCTAGCATGTTTGGTTGAAATTGGAAATTTACGCTTATCAGTTTTGTCAGACGTTTGTAATATTCTCACAATAAGCTAATTAGCTCAATTGGAGCATTTCTAGCATGTTTGGTTGAATTTGGAAAATTACATTTTTCATTTTTGTCAGACGTTTGTAATATTCTCACAATAAGCTAATTAGCTCAATTGGAGCATTTCTAGCATGTTTGGTTGAAATTGGAAATTTACATTTTTCAGTTTTGTCAGACGCTTGTAATATTCTCACAATAAGCTAATTAGCTCAATTGGAGCATTTCTAGCATGTTTGGTTGAAATTGGAAATTTACATTTTTCACTTTTGTCAGACAATTGCAATATTCTCACAATAAGCTTATTAGCTCAATTGGAGCATTTCTAGCATGTTTGGTTGAAATTGGAAGTTTACATTTTTCAGTTTTGTCATACGTTTGTAATATTCTCACAATAAGCTAATTAGCTCAATTGGAGCATTTCTAGCATGTTTGGTTGAAATTGGAAATTTACATTTTTCAGTTTTGTCAGACCTTTGTAATATTCTCACAATAAGCTAATTAGCTCAATTGGAGCATTTCTAGCATGTTTGGTTGAAATTGGAAATTTACATTTTTCACTTTTGTCAGACAATTGCAATATTCTCACAATAAGCTAATTAGCTCAATTGGAGCATTTCTAGCATGTTTGGTTGAACTTGGAAATTTACATTTTTCACTTTTGTCAGACAATTGCAATATTCTCACAATAAGCTAATTAGCTCAATTTGAGCATTTCTAGCATGTTTGGTTGAAATTGAAAATTTACATTTTTCAGTTTCGTCAAACGTTTGTAAAATTCTTACAGTAGGCTTATTTCGCAATTCGAGCATTTCTAGCATGTTTAGTTGAAATTGGAAATTCACATTTTTCAGTTTTGTCAGACGTTTGTAATATTCTCACAATAACCTAATTAGCACAATTGGAGCATTTCTAGCATGTTTGGTTGAAATTGGAATATTACATTTTTCACTTTTGTCAGACAATTGCAATATTCTCTCAATAAGCTAATTAGCTCAATTGGAGCATTTCTAGCATGTTTGGTTGAAATTGGAAATTTACATTTTTCAGTTTTGTCAGACGTTTGTAATATTCTCACAATAAGCTAATTAGCTCAATTGGAGCATTTCTAGCATGTTTGGTTGAAATTGAAAATTTAAATTTTCAGTTTTGTCAGACGTTTGTAAAATTCATACAGTAGGCTCATTTGCGCAATTGGAGCATTTCTAGCATGTTTGATTGAAATTGGAATTTTAAATTTTTCACTTTTGTCAGACGTTTGTAATATTCTCACAATAAGCTAATTAGCTCAATTGGAGCATTTCTAGCATGTTTGGTTGAAATTGGAAATTTACATTTTTCACTTTTGTCAGACAATTGCAATATTCTCACAATAAGCTAATTAGCTCAATTGGAACATTTCTAGCATGTTTGGTTGAAATTGGAAATTTACATTTTTCACTTTTGTCAGACAATTGCAATATTCTCACAATAAGCTAATTAGCTCAATTGGAGCATTTCTAGCATGTTTGGTTGAAATTGGAAATTCACATTTTTCAGTTTTGTCAGACGTTTGTAATATTCTCACAATAAGCTAATTAGCTCAATTGGAGCATTTCTAGCATGTTTGGTTGAAATTGGAATATTACATTTTTCACTTTTGTCAGACAATTGCAATATTCTCACAATAAGCTAATTAGCTCAATTGGAGCATTTCCAGCATGTTTGGTTGAAATTGGAAATTTACATTTTTCAGTTTTGTCAGACCTTTGTAATATTCTCACAATAAGCTAATTAGCTCAATTTGAGCTAATTAGCTCATTTCTAGCATGTTTGGTTGAAATTGGAAATTTACATTTTTCACTTTTGTCAGACAATTGCAATATTCTCTCAATAAGCTAATTAGCTCAATTGGAGCATTTCTAGCATGTTTGGTTGAAATTGAAAATTTACATTTTTCAGTTTTGTCAGACGTTTGTAAAATTCTTACAGTAGGCTTATATGCGCAATTTGAGCATTTCTAGCATGTTTGGTTGAAATTGGAAATTTACATTTTTCAGTTTTGTCAGACGTTTGTAATATTCTCACAATAACCTAATTAGCACAATTGGAGCATTTCTAGCATGTTTGGTTGAAATTGGAATATTACCTTTTTCACTTTTGTCAGACAATTGCAATATTCTCACAATAAGCTAATTAGCTCAATTGGAGCATTTCCAGCATGTTTGGTTGAAATTGGAAATTTACATTTTTCAGTTTTGTCAGACCTTTGTAATATTCTCACAATAAGCTAATTAGCTCAATTTGAGCTAATTAGCTCATTTCTAGCATGTTTGGTTGAAATTGGAAATTTACATTTTTCACTTTTGTCAGACAATTGCAATATTCTCTCAATAAGCTAATTAGCTCAATTGGAGCATTTCTAGCATGTTTGGTTGAAATTGAAAATTTACATTTTTCAGTTTTGTCAGACGTTTGTAAAATTCTTACAGTAGGCTTATATGCGCAATTTGAGCATTTCTAGCATGTTTGGTTGAAATTGGAAATTTACATTTTTCAGTTTTGTCAGACGTTTGTAATATTCTCACAATAAGCTAATTAGCTCAATTGGAGCATTTCTAGCATGTTTGGTTGAAATTGGAAATTTACATTTTTCAGTTTTGTCAGACGTTTGTAATATTCTCACAATAATCTAATTATCTCAATTGGAGCATTTCTAGCATGTTTGGTTGAAATTGGAAATTTACATTTATCAGTTTTGTCAGACGTTTGTAATATTCTCACAAAAAGCTAATTAGCTCAAATGGAGCATTTCTAGCATGTTTGGTTGAAATTGGAAATTCACATTTTTCAGTTTTGTCAGACGTTTGTAATATTCTCAGAATAAGCTAATTAGCTCAATTGGAGCATTTCTAGCATGTTTGGTTGAAATTGGAAATTTACATTTTTCAGTTTTGTCAGATGTTTGTAATATTCTCACAATAAGCTAATTAGCTCAATTGGAGCATTTCTAGCATGTTTGGTTGAAATTGGAAATTTACGCTTATCAGTTTTGTCAGACGTTTGTAATATTCTCACAATAAGCTAATTAGCTCAATTGGAGCATTTCTAGCATGTTTGGTTAAATTTGGAAAATTACATTTTTCATTTTTGTCAGACGTTTGTAATATTCTCACAATAAGCTAATTAGCTCAATTGGAGCATTTCTAGCATGTTTGGTTGAAATTGGAAATTTACATTTTTCAGTTTTGTCAGACGCTTGTAATATTCTCACAATAAGCTAATTAGCTCAATTGGAGCATTTCTAGCATGTTTGGTTGAAATTGGAAATTTACATTTTTCACTTTTGTCAGACAATTGCAATATTCTCACAATAAGCTAATTAGCTCAATTGGAGCATTTCTAGCATGTTTGGTTGAAATTGGAAGTTTACATTTTTCAGTTTTGTCATACGTTTGTAATATTCTCACAATGAGCTAATTAGCTCAATTGGAGCATTTCTAGCATGTTTGGTTGAAATTGGAAATTTACATTTTTCAGTTTTGTCAGACCTTTGTAATATTCTCACAATAAGCTAATTAGCTCAATTGGAGCATTTCTAGCATGTTTGGTTGAAATTGGAAATTTACATTTTTCACTTTTGTCAGACAATTGCAATATTCTCACAATAAGCTAATTAGCTCAATTTGAGCATTTCTAGCATGTTTGGTTGAAATTGAAAATTTACATTTTTCAGTTTCGTCAAACGTTTGTAAAATTCTTACAGTAGGCTTATTTCGCAATTCGAGCATTTCTAGCATGTTTAGTTGAAATTGGAAATTCACATTTTTCAGTTTTGTCAGACGTTTGTAATATTCTCACAATAACCTAATTAGCACAATTGGAGCATTTCTAGCATGTTTGGTTGAAATTGGAATATTACATTTTTCACTTTTGTCAGACAATTGCAATATTCTCTCAATAAGCTAATTAGCTCAATTGGAGCATTTCTAGCATGTTTGGTTGAAATTGGAAATTTACATTTTTCAGTTTTGTCAGACGTTTGTAATATTCTCACAATAAGCTAATTAGCTCAATTGGAGCATTTCTAGCATGTTTGGTTGAAATTGAAAATTTACATTTTTCACTTTTGTCAGACAATTGCAATATTCTCACAATAAGCTAATTAGCTCAATTGGAGCATTTCTAGCATGTTTGGTTGAAATTGGAAATTCACATTTTTCAGTTTTGTCAGACGTTTGTAATATTCTCACAATAAGCTAATTAGCTCAATTGGAGCATTTCTAGCATCTTTAGTTGAAATTGGAAATTTGCATTTTTCACTTTTGTCAGACAATTGCAATATTCTCCCAATAAGCTAATTAGCTCAATTGGAGCATTTCTAGCATGTTTGGTTGAAATTGGAAATTTACATTTTTCACTTTTGTCAGACGTTTATAAAATTCTTACAGTAGGCTTATTTGCGCAATTTGAGCATTTCTAGCATGTTTGGTTGAAATTGGAAATTCACATTTTTCAGTTTTGTCAGACGTTTGTAATATTCTCACAATAAGCTAATTAGCTCAATTGGAGCATTTCTAGCATGTTTGGTTTAAATTGGAAATTTACATTTTTCAGTTTTGTCAGACGTTTGTAATATTCTCACAATAAGCTAATTAGCTCAATTGGAGCATTTCTAGCATGTTTGGTTGAAATTGGAAATTTACGCTTATCAGTTTTGTCAGACGTTTGTAATATTCTCACAATAAGCTAATTAGCTCAATTGGAGCATTTCTAGCATGTTTGGTTGAATTTGGAAAATTACATTTTTCATTTTTGTCAGACGTTTGTAATATTCTCACAATAAGCTAATTAGCTCAATTGGAGCATTTCTAGCATGTTTGGTTGAAATTGAAAATTTAAATTTTCAGTTTTGTCAGACGTTTGTAAAATTCATACAGTAGGCTCATTTGCGCAATTGGAGCATTTCTAGCATGTTTGATTGAAACTGGAATTTTAAATTTTTCACTTTTGTCAGACGTTTGTAATATTCTCACAATAAGCTAATTAGCTCAATTGGAGCATTTCTAGCATGTTTGGTTGAAATTGGAAATTTACATTTTTCACTTTTGTCAGACAATTGCAATATTCTCACAATAAGCTAATTAGCTCAATTGGAACATTTCTAGCATGTTTGGTTGAAATTGGAAATTTACATTTTTCACTTTTGTCAGACAATTGCAATATTCTCACAATAAGCTAATTAGCTCAATTGGAGCATTTCTAGCATGTTTGGTTGAAATTGGAAATTCACATTTTTCAGTTTTGTCAGACGTTTGTAATATTCTCACAATAAGCTAATTAGCTCAATTGGAGCATTTCTAGCATGTTTGGTTGAAATTGGAATATTACATTTTTCACTTTTGTCAGACAATTGCAATATTCTCACAATAAGCTAATTAGCTCAATTGGAGCATTTCCAGCATGTTTGGTTGAAATTGGAAATTTACATTTTTCAGTTTTGTCAGACCTTTGTAATATTCTCACAATAAGCTAATTAGCTCAATTTGAGCTAATTAGCTCATTTCTAGGATGTTTGGTTGAAATTGGAAATTTACATTTTTCACTTTTGTCAGACAATTGCAATATTCTCTCAATAAGCTAATTAGCTCAATTGGAGCATTTCTAGCATGTTTGGTTGAAATTGAAAATTTACATTTTTCAGTTTTGTCAGACGTTTGTAAAATTCTTACAGTAGGCTTATATGCGCAATTTGAGCATTTCTAGCATGTTTGGTTGAAATTGGAAATTTACATTTTTCAGTTTTGTCAGACGTTTGTAATATTCTCACAATAACCTAATTAGCACAATTGGAGCATTTCTAGCATGTTTGGTTGAAATTGGAATATTACCTTTTTCACTTTTGTCAGACAATTGCAATATTCTCACAATAAGCTAATTAGCTCAATTGGAGCATTTCCAGCATGTTTGGTTGAAATTGGAAATTTACATTTTTCAGTTTTGTCAGACCTTTGTAATATTCTCACAATAAGCTAATTAGCTCAATTTGAGCTAATTAGCTCATTTCTAGCATGTTTGGTTGAAATTGGAAATTTACATTTTTCACTTTTGTCAGACAATTGCAATATTCTCTCAATAAGCTAATTAGCTCAATTGGAGCATTTCTAGCATGTTTGGTTGAAATTGAAAATTTACATTTTTCAGTTTTGTCAGACGTTTGTAAAATTCTTACAGTAGGCTTATATGCGCAATTTGAGCATTTCTAGCATGTTTGGTTGAAATTGGAAATTTACATTTTTCAGTTTTGTCAGACGTTTGTAATATTCTCACAATAAGCTAATTAGCTCAATTGGAGCATTTCTAGCATGTTTGGTTGAAATTGGAAATTTACATTTTTCAGTTTTGTCAGACGTTTGTAATATTCTCACAATAATCTAATTAGCTCAATTGGAGCATTTCTAGCATGTTTGGTTGAAATTGGAAATTTACATTTATCAGTTTTGTCAGACGTTTGTAATATTCTCACAAAAAGCTAATTAGCTCAAATGGAGCATTTCTAGCATGTTTGGTTGAAATTGGAAATTCACATTTTTCAGTTTTGTCAGACGTTTGTAATATTCTCAGAATAAGCTAATTAGCTCAATTGGAGCATTTCTAGCATGTTTGGTTGAAATTGGAAATTTACGCTTATCAGTTTTGTCAGACGTTTGTAATATTCTCACAATAAGCTAATTAGCTCAATTGGAGCATTTCTAGCATGTTTGGTTAAATTTGGAAAATTACATTTTTCATTTTTGTCAGACGTTTGTAATATTCTCACAATAAGCTAATTAGCTCAATTGGAGCATTTCTAGCATGTTTGGTTGAAATTGGAAATTTACATTTTTCAGTTTTGTCAGACGCTTGTAATATTCTCACAATAAGCTAATTAGCTCAATTGGAGCATTTCTAGCATGTTTGGTTGAAATTGGAAATTTACATTTTTCACTTTTGTCAGACAATTGCAATATTCTCACAATAAGCTAATTAGCTCAATTGGAGCATTTCTAGCATGTTTGGTTGAAATTGGAAGTTTACATTTTTCAGTTTTGTCATACGTTTGTAATATTCTCACAATAAGCTAATTAGCTCAATTGGAGCATTTCTAGCATGTTTGGTTGAAATTGGAAATTTACATTTTTCAGTTTTGTCAGACCTTTGTAATATTCTCACAATAAGCTAATTAGCTCAATTGGAGCATTTCTAGCATGTTTGGTTGAAATTGGAAATTTACATTTTTCACTTTTGTCAGACAATTGCAATATTCTCACAATAAGCTAATTAGCTCAATTGGAGCATTTCTAGCATGTTTGGTTGAACTTGGAAATTTACATTTTTCACTTTTGTCAGACAATTGCAATATTCTCACAATAAGCTAATTAGCTCAATTTGAGCATTTCTAGCATGTTTGGTTGAAATTGAAAATTTAAATTTTTCAGTTTCGTCAAACGTTTGTAAAATTCTTACAGTAGGCTTATTTCGCAATTCGAGCATTTCTAGCATGTTTAGTTGAAATTGGAAATTCACATTTTTCAGTTTTGTCAGACGTTTGTAATATTCTCACAATAACCTAATTAGCACAATTGGAGCATTTCTAGCATGTTTGGTTGAAATTGGAATATTACATTTTTCACTTTTGTCAGACAATTGCAATATTCTCTCAATAAGCTAATTAGCTCAATTGGAGCATTTCTAGCATGTTTGGTTGAAATTGGAAATTTACATTTTTCAGTTTTGTCAGACGTTTGTAATATTCTCACAATAAGCTAATTAGCTCAATTGGAGCATTTCTAGCATGTTTGGTTGAAATTGAAAATTTAAATTTTCAGTTTTGTCAGACGTTTGTAAAATTCATACAGTAGGCTCATTTGCGCAATTGGAGCATTTCTAGCATGTTTGATTGAAACTGGAATTTTAAATTTTTCACTTTTGTCAGACGTTTGTAATATTCTCACAATAAGCTAATTAGCTCAATTGGAGCATTTCTAGCATGTTTGGTTGAAATTGGAAATTTACATTTTTCACTTTTGTCAGACAATTGCAATATTCTCACAATAAGCTAATTAGCTCAATTGGAACATTTCTAGCATGTTTGGTTGAAATTGGAAATTTACATTTTTCACTTTTGTCAGACAATTGCAATATTCTCACAATAAGCTAATTAGCTCAATTGGAGCATTTCTAGCATGTTTGGTTGAAATTGGAAATTCACATTTTTCAGTTTTGTCAGACGTTTGTAATATTCTCACAATAAGCTAATTAGCTCAATTGGAGCATTTCTAGCATGTTTGGTTGAAATTGGAATATTACATTTTTCACTTTTGTCAGACAATTGCAATATTCTCACAATAAGCTAATTAGCTCAATTGGAGCATTTCCAGCATGTTTGGTTGAAATTGGAAATTTACATTTTTCAGTTTTGTCAGACCTTTGTAATATTCTCACAATAAGCTAATTAGCTCAATTTGAGCTAATTAGCTCATTTCTAGGATGTTTGGTTGAAATTGGAAATTTACATTTTTCACTTTTGTCAGACAATTGCAATATTCTCTCAATAAGCTAATTAGCTCAATTGGAGCATTTCTAGCATGTTTGGTTGAAATTGAAAATTTACATTTTTCAGTTTTGTCAGACGTTTGTAAAATTCTTACAGTAGGCTTATATGCGCAATTTGAGCATTTCTAGCATGTTTGGTTGAAATTGGAAATTTACATTTTTCAGTTTTGTCAGACGTTTGTAATATTCTCACAATAACCTAATTAGCACAATTGGAGCATTTCTAGCATGTTTGGTTGAAATTGGAATATTACCTTTTTCACTTTTGTCAGACAATTGCAATATTCTCACAATAAGCTAATTAGCTCAATTGGAGCATTTCCAGCATGTTTGGTTGAAATTGGAAATTTACATTTTTCAGTTTTGTCAGACCTTTGTAATATTCTCACAATAAGCTAATTAGCTCAATTTGAGCTAATTAGCTCATTTCTAGCATGTTTGGTTGAAATTGGAAATTTACATTTTTCACTTTTGTCAGACAATTGCAATATTCTCTCAATAAGCTAATTAGCTCAATTGGAGCATTTCTAGCATGTTTGGTTGAAATTGAAAATTTACATTTTTCAGTTTTGTCAGACGTTTGTAAAATTCTTACAGTAGGCTTATATGCGCAATTTGAGCATTTCTAGCATGTTTGGTTGAAATTGGAAATTTACATTTTTCAGTTTTGTCAGACGTTTGTAATATTCTCACAATAAGCTAATTAGCTCAATTGGAGCATTTCTAGCATGTTTGGTTGAAATTGGAAATTTACATTTTTCAGTTTTGTCAGACGTTTGTAATATTCTCACAATAATCTAATTAGCTCAATTGGAGCATTTCTAGCATGTTTGGTTGAAATTGGAAATTTACATTTATCAGTTTTGTCAGACGTTTGTAATATTCTCACAAAAAGCTAATTAGCTCAAATGGAGCATTTCTAGCATGTTTGGTTGAAATTGGAAATTCACATTTTTCAGTTTTGTCAGACGTTTGTAATATTCTCAGAATAAGCTAATTAGCTCAATTGGAGCATTTCTAGCATGTTTGGTTGAAATTGGAAATTTACGCTTATCAGTTTTGTCAGACGTTTGTAATATTCTCACAATAAGCTAATTAGCTCAATTGGAGCATTTCTAGCATGTTTGGTTAAATTTGGAAAATTACATTTTTCATTTTTGTCAGACGTTTGTAATATTCTCACAATAAGCTAATTAGCTCAATTGGAGCATTTCTAGCATGTTTGGTTGAAATTGGAAATTTACATTTTTCAGTTTTGTCAGACGCTTGTAATATTCTCACAATAAGCTAATTAGCTCAATTGGAGCATTTCTAGCATGTTTGGTTGAAATTGGAAATTTACATTTTTCACTTTTGTCAGACAATTGCAATATTCTCACAATAAGCTAATTAGCTCAATTGGAGCATTTCTAGCATGTTTGGTTGAAATTGGAAGTTTACATTTTTCAGTTTTGTCATACGTTTGTAATATTCTCACAATAAGCTAATTAGCTCAATTGGAGCATTTCTAGCATGTTTGGTTGAAATTGGAAATTTACATTTTTCAGTTTTGTCAGACCTTTGTAATATTCTCACAATAAGCTAATTAGCTCAATTGGAGCATTTCTAGCATGTTTGGTTGAAATTGGAAATTTACATTTTTCACTTTTGTCAGACAATTGCAATATTCTCACAATAAGCTAATTAGCTCAATTGGAGCATTTCTAGCATGTTTGGTTGAACTTGGAAATTTACATTTTTCACTTTTGTCAGACAATTGCAATATTCTCACAATAAGCTAATTAGCTCAATTTGAGCATTTCTAGCATGTTTGGTTGAAATTGAAAATTTAAATTTTTCAGTTTCGTCAAACGTTTGTAAAATTCTTACAGTAGGCTTATTTCGCAATTCGAGCATTTCTAGCATGTTTAGTTGAAATTGGAAATTCACATTTTTCAGTTTTGTCAGACGTTTGTAATATTCTCACAATAACCTAATTAGCACAATTGGAGCATTTCTAGCATGTTTGGTTGAAATTGGAATATTACATTTTTCACTTTTGTCAGACAATTGCAATATTCTCTCAATAAGCTAATTAGCTCAATTGGAGCATTTCTAGCATGTTTGGTTGAAATTGGAAATTTACATTTTTCAGTTTTGTCAGACGTTTGTAATATTCTCACAATAAGCTAATTAGCTCAATTGGAGCATTTCTAGCATGTTTGGTTGAAATTGAAAATTTAAATTTTCAGTTTTGTCAGACGTTTGTAAAATTCATACAGTAGGCTCATTTGCGCAATTGGAGCATTTCTAGCATGTTTGATTGAAATTGGAATTTTAAATTTTTCACTTTTGTCAGACGTTTGTAATATTCTCACAATAAGCTAATTAGCTCAATTGGAGCATTTCTAGCATGTTTGGTTGAAATTGGGAATTTACATTTTTCACTTTTGTCAGACAATTGCAATATTCTCACAATAAGCTAATTAGCTCAATTGGAACATTTCTAGCATGTTTGGTTGAAATTGGAAATTTACATTTTTCACTTTTGTCAGACAATTGCAATATTCTCACAATAAGCTAATTAGCTCAATTGGAGCATTTCTAGCATGTTTGGTTGAAATTGGAAATTCACATTTTTCAGTTTTGTCAGACGTTTGTAATATTCTCACAATAAGCTAATTAGCTCAATTGGAGCATTTCTAGCATCTTTAGTTGAAATTGGAAATTTGCATTTTTCACTTTTGTCAGACAATTGCAATATTCTCCCAATAAGCTAATTAGCTCAATTGGAGCATTTCTAGCATGTTTGGTTGAAATTGGAAATTTACATTTTTCACTTTTGTCAGACGTTTATAAAATTCTTACAGTAGGCTTATTTGCGCAATTTGAGCATTTCTAGCATGTTTGGTTGAAATTGGAAATTCACATTTTTCAGTTTTGTCAGACGTTTGTAATATTCTCACAATAAGCTAATTAGCTCAATTGGAGCATTTCTAGCATGTTTGGTTTAAATTGGAAATTTACATTTTTCAGTTTTGTCAGACGTTTGTAATATTCTCACAATAAGCTAATTAGCTCAATTGGAGCATTTCTAGCATGTTTGGTTGAAATTGGAAATTTACGCTTATCAGTTTTGTCAGACGTTTGTAATATTCTCACAATAAGCTAATTAGCTCAATTGGAGCATTTCTAGCATGTTTGGTTGAATTTGGAAAATTACATTTTTCATTTTTGTCAGACGTTTGTAATATTCTCACAATAAGCTAATTAGCTCAATTGGAGCATTTCTAGCATGTTTGGTTGAAATTGGAAATTTACATTTTTCACTTTTGTCAGACAATTGCAATATTCTCACAATAAGCTAATTAGCTCAATTGGAGCATTTCTAGCATGTTTGGTTGAACTTGGAAATTTACATTTTTCACTTTTGTCAGACAATTGCAATATTCTCACAATAAGCTAATTAGCTCAATTTGAGCATTTCTAGCATGTTTGGTTGAAATTGAAAATTTACATTTTTCAGTTTCGTCAAACGTTTGTAAAATTCTTACAGTAGGCTTATTTCGCAATTCGAGCATTTCTAGCATGTTTAGTTGAAATTGGAAATTCACATTTTTCAGTTTTGTCAGACGTTTGTAATATTCTCACAATAACCTAATTAGCACAATTGGAGCATTTCTAGCATGTTTGGTTGAAATTGGAATATTACATTTTTCACTTTTGTCAGACAATTGCAATATTCTCACAATAAGCTAATTAGCTCAATTGGAGCATTTCCAGCATGTTTGGTTGAAATTGGAAATTTACATTTTTCAGTTTTGTCAGACCTTTGTAATATTCTCACAATAAGCTAATTAGCTCAATTTGAGCTAATTAGCTCATTTCTAGCATGTTTGGTTGAAATTGGAAATTTACATTTTTCACTTTTGTCAGACAATTGCAACATTCTCTCAATAAGCTAATTAGCTCAATTGGAGCATTTCTAGCATGCTTGGTTGAAATTGAAAATTTACATTTTTCAGTTTTGTCAGACGTTTGTAAAATTCTTACAGTAGGCTTATTTGCGCAATTTGAGCATTTCTAGCATGTTTGGTTGAAATTGGAAATTTACATTTTTCATTTTTGTCAGACGTTTGTAATATTCTCACAATAAGCTAATTAGCTCAATTGGAGCATTTCTAGCATGTTTGGTTGAAATTGGAAATTTACATTTTTCAGTTTTGTCAGACGTTTGTAATATTCTCACAATAATCTAATTAGCTCAATTGGAGCATTTCTAGCATGTTTGGTTGAAATTGGAAATTTACATTTATCAGTTTTGTCAGACGTTTGTAATATTCTCACAAAAAGCTAATTAGCTCAAATGGAGCATTTCTAGCATGTTTGGTTGAAATTGGAAATTTACATTTTTCAGTTTTGTCAGACGTTTGTAATATTCTCACAATAAGCTAATTAGCTCAATTGGAGCATTTCTAGCATGTTTAGTTGAAATTGGAAATTTACATTTTTCAGTTTTGTCAGACAATTGCAATATTCTCACAATAAGCTAATTAGCTCAATTGGAGCATTTCTAGCATGTTTGGTTGAAATTGGAAATTCACATTTTTCAGTTTTGTCAGACGTTTGTAATATTCTCACAATAAGCTAATTAGCTCAATTGGAGCATTTCTAGC
Source organism: Watersipora subatra (assembly GCF_963576615.1). Lineage (NCBI taxonomy): Eukaryota > Metazoa > Bryozoa > Gymnolaemata > Cheilostomatida > Watersiporidae > Watersipora > Watersipora subatra. The sequence goes on along the minus strand of NW_027045345.1, from coordinate 229,256 downwards.
ATGTTTAGTTGAAATTGGAAATTTACATTTTTCACTTTTGTCAGACAATTGCAATATTCCCACAATAAGCTAATTAGCTCAATTGGAGCATTTCTAGCATGTTTGGTTGAAATTGAAAATTTACATTTTTCAGTTTTTTCAGACGTTTGTAATATTCTCACAATAAGCTAATTAGCTCAATTGGAGCATTTCTAGCATGTTTAGTTGAAATTGGAAATTTACATTTTTCAGTTTTGTCAGACAATTGCAATATTCTCACAATAAGCTAATTAGCTCAATTGGAGCATTTCTAGCATGTTTGGTTGAAATTGGAAATTCACATTTTTCAGTTTTGTCAGACGTTTGTAATATTCTCACAATAAGCTAATTAGCTCAATTGGAGCATTTCTAGCATGTTTAGTTGAAATTGGAAATTTGCATTTTTCACTTTTGTCAGACAATTGCAATATTCTCCCAATAAGCTAATTAGCTCAATTGGAGCATTTCTAGCATGTTTGGTTGAAATTGGAAATTTACATTTTTCAGTTTTGTCAGACGTTTATAAAATTCTTACAGTAGGCTTATTTGCGCAATTTGAGCATTTCTAGCATGTTTGGTTGAAATTGGAAATTTACATTTTTCAGTTTTGTCAGACGTTTGTAATATTCTCACAATAAGCTAATTAGCTCAATTGGAACATTTCTAGCATGTTTGGTTGAAATTGGAAATTTACATTTCTCAGTTTTGTCAGACGTTTGTAATATTCTCACAATAAGCTAATTAGCTCAATTGGAGCATTTCTAGCATGTTTGGTTGAAATTGGAAATTTACATTTTTCAGTTTTGTCAGACGTTTGTAATATTCTCACAATAAGCTAATTAGCTCAATTGGAGCATTTCTAGCATGTTTGGTTGAAATTGGAAATTTACATTTTTCACTTTTGTCAGACGTTTGTAATATTCTCACAATAAGCTAATTAGCTCAATTGGAGCATTTCTAGCATGTTTGGTTGAAATTGGAAATTTACATTTTTCAGTTTTGTCAGACGTTTGTAATATTCTCACAATAAGCTAATTAGCTCAATTGGAGCATTTCTAGCATGTTTGGTTGAAATTGGAAAATTACATTTTTCAGTTTTGTCAGACGTTTGTAATATTCTCACAATAAGCTAATTAGCTCAATTGGAGCATTTCTAGCATGTTTGGTTGAAATTGGAAATTTACAATTTTCAGTTTTGTCAGACGTTTGTAATATTCTCACAATAAGCTAATTAGCTCAATTGGAGCATTTCTAGCATGTTTGGTTGAAATTGGAGCATTTCTAGCATGTTTGGTTGAAATTGGAAATTTACATTTTTCACTTTTGTCACACAATTGCAATATTCTCACAATAAGCTATGTAGCTCAATTGGAGCATTTCTAGCATGTTTGGTTGAAATTGGAAATTTACATTTTTCACTTTTGTCAGTCAATTGCAATATTCTCACAATAAGCTAATTAGCTCAATTGGAGCATTTCTAGCATGTTTAGTTGAAATTGGAAATTTACATTTTTCACTTTTGTCAGACAATTGCAATATTCTCACAATAAGCTAATTAGCTCAATTGGAGCATTTCTAGCATGTTTGGTTGAAATTGGAAAATTACATTTTTCACTTTTGTCAGACGTTTGTAATATTCTCACAATAAGCTAATTAGCTCAATTGGAACATTTCTAGCATGTTTGGTTGAAATTGGAAATTTACATTTTTCAGTTTTGTCAGACGTTTGTAATATTCTCACAATAAACTAATTAGCTCAATTGGAGCATTTCTAGCATGTTTGGTTGAAATTGGAAATTTACATTTTTCAGTTTGGTCAGACGTTTTTAATATTCTCACAATAAGCTAATTAGCTCAATTAGAGCATTTCTAGCATGTTTGGTTGAAATTGGAAATTTACATTTTTCCCTTTTGTCAGACAATTGCAATATTCTCACAATAAGCTAATTAGCTCAATTGGAGCATTTCTAGCATGTTTGGTTGAAATTGGAAATTTACATTTTTCAGTTTTATCAGACGTTTGTAATATTCTCACAATAAGCTAATTAGCTCAATTGGAGCATTTCTAGCATGTTTGGTTGAAATTGGAAATTTACATTTTTCACTTTTGTCAGACAATTGCAATATTCTCACAATAAGCTAATTAGCTCAATTGGAGCATTTCTAGCATGTTTGGTTGAAATTGGAAATTTACATTTTTCACTTTTGTCAGAGGTTTGTAATATTCTCACAATAAGCTAATTAGCTCAATTGGAACGTTTCTAGCATGTTTGGTTGAAATTGGAAATTTACATTTTTCAGTTTTGTCAGACGTTTGTAATATTCTCACAATAAGCTAATTAGCTCAATTGGAGCATTTCTAGCATGTTTTGTTGAAATTGGAAATTTACATTTTACAGTTTGGTCAGACGTTTGTAATATTCTCACAATAAGCTAATTAGCTCAATTGGAGCATTTCTAGCATGTTTGGTTGAAATTGGAAATTTACATTTTTCACTTTTATCAAACAATTGCAATAATCTCACAATAAGCTAATTAGCTCAATTGGAGCATTTCTAGCATGTTTGGTTGAAATTGGAAATTTACATTTTTCAGTTTTGTCAGACGTTTGTAATATTCTCACAATAAGCTAATTAGCTCAATTGGAGCATTTCTAGCATGTTTGGTTGAAATTGGAAATTTACATTTTTCAGTTTTGTCAGACGTTTGTAATATTCTCTCAATAAGCTAATTAGCTCAATTGGAGCATTTCTAGCATGTTTGGTTGAAATTGGAAATTTACATTTTTCACTTTTGTCAGACAATTGCAATATTCTCACAATAAGCTAATTAGCTCAATTGGAGCATTTCTAGCGTGTTTGGTTGAAATTGGAATTTTACATTTTTCAGTTTTGTCAGACCTTTGTAATATTCTCACAATAAGCTAATTAGCTCAATTGGAGCTAATTAGCTCATTTCTAGCATGTTTGGTTGAAATTGGAAATTTACATTTTTCACTTTTGTCAGACAATTGCAATATTCTCTTATAAAGCTAATTAGCTCAATTGGAGCATTTCTAGCATGTTTGGTTGAAATTGAAAATTTACATTTTTCAGTTTTGTCAGACGTTTGTAAAATTCTTACAGTAGGCTTATATGCGCAATATGAGCATTTCTAGCATGTTTGGTTGAAATTGGAAATTTACATTTTTCAGTTTTGTCAGACGTTTGTAATATTCTCACAATAAGCTAATTAGCTCAATTGGAGCATTTCTAGCATGTTTAGTTGAAATTGGAAATTTGCATTTTTCACTTTTGTCAGACAATTGCAATATTCTCTCAATAAGCTAATTAGCTCAATTGGAGCATTTCTAGCTTGTTTGGTTGAAATTGGAAATTTACATTTTTCAGTTTTGTCAGACGTTTGTACACTTCTTACAGTAAGCTTATTTCCGCATTTGGAGCATTTCTAGCATGTTTGGTTGAAATTGGAAATTTACATTTTTCAGTTTGGTCAGACGTTTGTAATATTCTCACAATAAGCTAATTAGCTCAATTGGAGCATTTCTAGCATGTTTGGTTGAAATTGGAAATTTACATTTTTCAGTTTGGTCAGACGTTTGTAATATTCTCACAATAAGCTAATTAGCTCAATTGGAGCATTTCTAGCATGTTTGGTGAAATTGGAAATTTACATTTTTCCCTTTTGTCAGACAATTGCAATATTCTCACAATAAGCTAATTAGCTCAATTGGAGCATTTCTAGCATGTTTGGTTGAAATTGGAAATTTACATTTTTCAGTTTTGTCAGACGTTTGTAAAATTCTTACAGTAGGCTTATATGCGCAACTTGAGCATTTCTAGCATGTTTGGTTGAAATTGGAAATTTACATTTTTCACTTTTGTCAGACGTTTGTAATATTCTCACAATAAGCTAATTAGCTCACTTGGAGCATTTCTAGCATGTTTGGTTGAAATTGGAAATTTACATTTTTCAGTTTTGTCAGACGTTTGTAATATTCTCACAATAAGCTAATTAGCTCACTTGGAGCATTTCTAGCATGTTTGGTTGAAATTGGAAATTTACATTTTTCAGTTTTGTCAGACGTTTGTAATATTCTCACAATAAGCCAATTAGCTCAATTGGAGCATTTCAAGCATGTTTGGTTGAAATTGGAACTTTACATTTTTCACTTTTGTCAGACAATTGCAATATTCTCACAATAAGCTAATTAGCTCAATTGGAGCATTTCTAGCATGTTTGGTTGAAATTGGAAGTTTACATTTTTCAGTTTTGTCATACGTTTGTAATATTCTCACAATAAGCTAATTAGCTCAATTGGAGCATTTCTAGCATGTTTGGTTGAAATTGGAAATTTACATTTTTCAGTTTTGTCAGACCTTTGTAATATTCTCACAATAAGCTAATTAGCTCAATTGGAGCATTTCTAGCATGTTTGGTTGAAATTGGAAATTTACATTTTTCACTTTTGTCAGACAATTGCAATATTCTCACAATAAGCTAATTAGCTCAATTGGAGCATTTCTAGCATGTTTGGTTGAAATTGGAATATTACATTTTTCACTTTTGTCAGACAATTGCAATATTCTCTCAATAAGCTAATTAGCTCAATTGGAGCATTTCTAGCATGTTTGGTTGAAATTGGAAATTTACATTTTTCAGTTTTGTCAGACGTTTGTAATATTCTCACAATAAGCTAATTAGCTCAATTGGAGCATTTCTAGCATGTTTGGTTGAAATTGAAAATTTAAATTTTCAGTTTTGTCAGACGTTTGTAAAATTCATACAGTAGGCTCATTTGCGCAATTGGAGCATTTCTAGCATGTTTGATTGAAATTGGAATTTTAAATTTTTCACTTTTGTCAGACGTTTGTAATATTCTCACAATAAGCTAATTAGCTCAATTGGAGCATTTCTAGCATGTTTGGTTGAAATTGGAAATTTACATTTTTCACTTTTGTCAGACAATTGCAATATTCTCACAATAAGCTAATTAGCTCAATTGGAACATTTCTAGCATGTTTGGTTGAAATTGGAAATTTACATTTTTCACTTTTGTCAGACAATTGCAATATTCTCACAATAAGCTAATTAGCTCAATTGGAGCATTTCTAGCATGTTTGGTTGAAATTGGAAATTCACATTTTTCAGTTTTGTCAGACGTTTGTAATATTCTCACAATAAGCTAATTAGCTCAATTGGAGCATTTCTAGCATCTTTAGTTGAAATTGGAATTTTGCATTTTTCACTTTTGTCAGACAATTGCAATATTCTCCCAATAAGCTAATTAGCTCAATTGGAGCATTTCTAGCATGTTTGGTTGAAATTGGAAATTTACATTTTTCACTTTTGTCAGACGTTTATAAAATTCTTACAGTAGGCTTATTTGCGCAATTTGAGCATTTCTAGCATGTTTGGTTGAAATTGGAAATTCACATTTTTCAGTTTTGTCAGACGTTTGTAATATTCTCACAATAAGCTAATTAGCTCAATTGGAGCATTTCTAGCATGTTTGGTTGAAATTGGAAATTTACATTTTTCAGTTTTGTCAGACGTTTGTAATATTCTCACAATAAGCTAATTAGCTCAATTGGAGCATTTCTAGCATGTTTGGTTGAAATTGGAAATTTACGCTTATCAGTTTTGTCAGACGTTTGTAATATTCTCACAATAAGCTAATTAGCTCAATTGGAGCATTTCTAGCATGTTTGGTTGAATTTGGAAAATTACATTTTTCATTTTTGTCAGACGTTTGTAATATTCTCACAATAAGCTAATTAGCTCAATTGGAGCATTTCTAGCATGTTTGGTTGAAATTGGAAATTTACATTTTTCAGTTTTGTCAGACGCTTGTAATATTCTCACAATAAGCTAATTAGCTCAATTGGAGCATTTCTAGCATGTTTGGTTGAAATTGGAAATTTACATATTTCACTTTTGTCAGACAATTGCAATATTCTCACAATAAGCTAATTAGCTCAATTGGAGCATTTCTAGCATGTTTGGTTGAACTTGGAAATTTACATTTTTCACTTTTGTCAGACAATTGCAATATTCTTACAATAAGCTAATTAGCTCAATTTGAGCATTTCTAGCATGTTTGGTTGAAATTGAAAATTTACATTTTTCAGTTTCGTCAAACGTTTGTAAAATTCTTACAGTAGGCTTATTTCGCAATTCGAGCATTTCTAGCATGTTTAGTTGAAATTGGAAATTCACATTTTTCAGTTTTGTCAGACGTTTGTAATATTCTCACAATAACCTAATTAGCACAATTGGAGCATTTCTAGCATGTTTGGTTGAAATTGAAAATTTACATTTTTCAGTTTTGTCAGACGTTTGTAAAATTCTTACAGTAGGCTTATATGCGCAATTTGAGCATTTCTAGCATGTTTGGTTGAAATTGGAAATTTACATTTTTCAGTTTTGTCAGACGTTTGTAATATTCTCACAATAAGCTAATTAGCTCAATTGGAGCATTTCTAGCATGTTTGGTTGAAATTGGAAATTTACATTTTTCAGTTTTGTCAGACGTTTGTAATATTCTCACAATAAGCTAATTAGCTCAATTGGAGCATTTCTAGCATGTTTGGTTGAAATTGGAAATTTACATTTATCAGTTTTGTCAGACGTTTGTAATATTCTCACAAAAAGCTAATTAGCTCAAATGGAGCATTTCTAGCATGTTTGGTTGGAATTGGAAATTTACATTTTTCAGTTTTGTCAGACGTTTGTAATATTCTCACAATAAGCTAATTAGCTCAATTGGAGCATTTCTAGCATGTTTGGTTGAAATTGAAAATTTACATTTTTCAGTTTTTTCAGACGTTTGTAATATTCTCACAATAAGCTAATTAGCTCAATTGGAGCATTTCTAGCATGTTTGGTTGAAATTGGAAATTTACATTTTTCAGTTTTGTCAGACGTTTGTAATATTCTCACAATAAGCTAATTAGCTCAATTGGAGCATTTCTAGCATGTTTGGTTGAAATTGGAAATTTACATTTTTCAGTTTTGTCAGACGTTTGTAATATTCTCACAATAAGCTAATTAGCTCAATTGGAGCATTTCTAGCATGTTTGGTTGAAATTGGAACTTTACATTTTTCACTTTTGTCAGACAATTGCAATATTCTCACAATAAGCTAATTAGCTCAATTGGAGCATTTCTAGCATGTTTGGTTGAAATTGGAAGTTTACATTTTTCAGTTTTGTCATACGTTTGTAATATTCTCACAATAAGCTAATTAGCTCAATTGGAGCATTTCTAGCATGTTTGGTTGAAATTGGAAATTTACATTTTTCAGTTTTGTCAGACCTTTGTAATATTCTCACAATAAGCTAATTAGCTCAATTGGAGCATTTCTAGCATGTTTGGTTGAAATTGGAAATTTACATTTTTCATTTTTGTCAGACAATTGCAATATTCTCACAATAAGCTAATTAGCTCAATTGGAGCATTTCTAGCATGTTTGGTTGAACTTGGAAATTTACATTTTTCACTTTTGTCAGACAATTGCAATATTCTCACAATAAGCTAATTAGTTCAATTTGAGCATTTCTAGCATGTTTGGTTGAAATTGAAAATTTACATTTTTCAGTTTCGTCAAACGTTTGTAAAATTCTTACAGTAGGCTTATTTCGCAATTCGAGCATTTCTAGCATGTTTGGTTGAAATTGGAAATTCACATTTTTCAGTTTTGTCAGACGTTTGTAATATTCTCACAATAACCTAATTAGCACAATTGGAGCATTTCTAGCATGTTTGGTTGAAATTGGAATATTACATTTTTCACTTTTGTCAGACAATTGCAATATTCTCTCAATAAGCTAATTAGCTCAATTGGAGCATTTCTAGCATGTTTGGTTGAAATTGGAAATTTACATTTTTCAGTTTTGTCAGACGTTTGTAAAATTCTTACAGTAGGCTTATATGCGCAATTTGAGCATTTCTAGCATGTTTGGTTGAAATTGGAAATTTACATTTTTTACTTTTGTCAGACGTTTGTAATATTCTCACAATAAGCTAATTAGCTCAATTGGAGCATTTCTAGCATGTTTGGTTGAAATTGGAAATTTACATTTTTCACTTTTGTCAGACGTTTGTAAAATTCATACAGTAGGCTCATTTGTGCAATTGGAGCATTTCTAGCATGTTTGATTGAAATTGGAATTTTAAATTTTTCACTTTTGTCAGACGTTTGTAATATTCTCACAATAAGCTAATTAGCTCAATTGGAGCATTTCTAGCATGTTTGGTTGAAATTGGAAATTTACCTTTTTCACTTTTGTCAGACAATTGCAATATTCTCACAATAAGCTAATTAGCTCAATTGGAACATTTCTAGCATGTTTGGTTGAAATTGGAAATTTACATTTTTCACTTTTGTCAGACAATTGCAATATTCTCACAATAAGCTAATTAGCTCAATTGGAGCATTTCTAGCATGTTTGGTTGAAATTGGAAATTCACATTTTTCAGTTTTGTCAGACGTTTGTAATATTCTCACAATAAGCTAATTAGCTCAATTGGAGCATTTCTAGCATCTTTAGTTGAAATTGGAAATTTGCATTTTTCACTTTTGTCAGACAATTGCAATATTCTCCCAATAAGCTAATTAGCTCAATTGGAGCATTTCTAGCATGTTTGGTTGAATTTGGAAATTTACATTATTCAGTTTTGTCAGACGTTTATAAAATTCTTACAGTAGGCTTATTTCCGCAATTTGAGCATTTCTAGCATGTTTGGTTGAAATTGGAAATTCACATTTTTCACTTTTGTCAGACGTTTGTAATATTCTCACAATAAGCTAATTAGCTCAATTGGAGCATTTCTAGCATGTTTGGTTGAAATTGGAAATTTACATTTTTCAGTTTTGTCAGACGTTTGTAATATTCTCACAATAAGCTAATTAGCTCAATTGGAGCATTTCTAGCATGTTTGGTTGAAATTGGAAATTTACATTTATCAGTTTTGTCAGACGTTTGTAATATTCTCACAATAAGCTAATTAGCTCAATTGGAGCATTTCTAGCATGTTTGGTTGAATTTGGAAAATTACATTTTTCACTTTTGTCAGACGTTTGTAATATTCTCACAATAAGCTAATTAGCTCAATTGGAGCATTTCTAGCATCTTTAGTTGAAATTGGAAATTTGCATTTTTCACTTTTGTCAGACAATTGCAATATTCTCCCAATAAGCTAATTAGCTCAATTGGAGCATTTCTAGCATGTTTGGTTGAAATTGGAAATTTACATTTTTCAGTTTTGTCAGACGTTTATAAAATTCTTACAGTAGGCTTATTTGCGCAATTTGAGCATTTCTAGCATGTTTGGTTGAAATTGAAAATTTACATTTTTCAGTTTCGTCAAACATTTGTAAAATTCTTACAGTAGGCTTATTTCGCAATTTGAGCATTTCTAGCATGTTTGGTTGAAATTGGAAATTCACATTTTTCAGTTTTGTCAGACGTTTGTAATATTCTCACAATAAGCTAATTAGCTCAATTGGAGCATTTCTAGCATGTTTGGTTGAAATTGGAAATTTACATTTTTCAGTTTTGTCAGACGTTTGTAATATTCTCACAATAAGCTAATTAGCTCAATTGGAGCATTTCTAGCATGTTTGGTTGAATTTGGAAAATTACATTTTTCATTTTTGTCAGACGTTTGTAATATTCTCACAATAAGCTAATTAGCTCAATTGGAGCATTTCTAGCATGTTTGGTTGAAATTGGAAATTTACATTTTTCAGTTTTGTCAGACGCTTGTAATATTCTCACAATAAGCTAATTAGCTCAATTGGAGCATTTCTAGCATGTTTGGTTGAAATTGGAAATTTACATATTTCACTTTTGTCAGACAATTGCAATATTCTCACAATAAGCTAATTAGCTTAATTGGAGCATTTCTAGCATGTTTGGTTGAACTTGGAAATTTACATTTTTCACTTTTGTCAGACAATTGCAATATTCTTACAATAAGCTAATTAGCTCAATTTGAGCATTTCTAGCATGTTTGGTTGAAATTGAAAATTTACATTTTTCAGTTTCGTCAAACGTTTGTAAAATTCTTACAGTAGGCTTATTTCGCAATTCGAGCATTTCTAGCATGTTTAGTTGAAATTGGAAATTCACATTTTTCAGTTTTGTCAGACGTTTGTAATATTCTCACAATAACCTAATTAGCACAATTGGAGCATTTCTAGCATGTTTGGTTGAAATTGAAAATTTACATTTTTCAGTTTTGTCAGACGTTTGTAAAATTCTTACAGTAGGCTTATATGCGCAATTTGAGCATTTCTAGCATGTTTGGTTGAAATTGGAAATTTACATTTTTCAGTTTTGTCAGACGTTTGTAATATTCTCACAATAAGCTAATTAGCTCAATTGGAGCATTTCTAGCATGTTTGGTTGAAATTGGAAATTTACATTTTTCAGTTTTGTCAGACGTTTGTAATATTCTCACAATAAGCTAATTAGCTCAATTGGAGCATTTCTAGCATGTTTGGTTGAAATTGGAAATTTACATTTATCAGTTTTGTCAGACGTTTGTAATATTCTCACAAAAAGCTAATTAGCTCAAATGGAGCATTTCTAGCATGTTTGGTTGAAATTGGAAATTTACATTTTTCAGTTTTGTCAGACGTTTGTAATATTCTCACAATAAGCTAATTAGCTCAATTGGAGCATTTCTAGCATGTTTGGTTGAAATTGAAAATTTACATTTTTCAGTTTTTTCAGACGTTTGTAATATTCTCACAATAAGCTAATTAGCTCAATTGGAGCATTTCTAGCATGTTTGGTTGAAATTGGAAATTTACATTTTTCAGTTTTGTCAGACGTTTGTAATATTCTCACAATAAGCTAATTAGCTCAATTGGAGCATTTCTAGCATGTTTGGTTGAAATTGGAAATTTACATTTTTCAGTTTTGTCAGACGTTTGTAATATTCTCACAATAAGCTAATTAGCTCAATTGGAGCATTTCTAGCATGTTTGGTTGAAATTGGAAATTTACATTTTTCACTTTTGTCAGACAATTGCAATATTCTCACAATAAGCTAATTAGCTCAATTGGAGCATTTCTAGCATGTTTGGTTGAACTTGGAAATTTACATTTTTCACTTTTGTCAGACAATTGCAATATTCTCACAATAAGCTAATTAGTTCAATTTGAGCATTTCTAGCATGTTTGGTTGAAATTGAAAATTTACATTTTTCAGTTTCGTCAAACGTTTGTAAAATTCTTACAGTAGGCTTATTTCGCAATTCGAGCATTTCTAGCATGTTTGGTTGAAATTGGAAATTCACATTTTTCAGTTTTGTCAGACGTTTGTAATATTCTCACAATAACCTAATTAGCACAATTGGAGCATTTCTAGCATGTTTGGTTGAAATTGGAATATTACATTTTTCACTTTTGTCAGACAATTGCAATATTCTCTCAATAAGCTAATTAGCTCAATTGGAGCATTTCTAGCATGTTTGGTTGAAATTGGAAATTTACATTTTTCAGTTTTGTCAGACGTTTGTAAAATTCTTACAGTAGGCTTATATGCGCAATTTGAGCATTTCTAGCATGTTTGGTTGAAATTGGAAATTTACATTTTTTACTTTTGTCAGACGTTTGTAATATTCTCACAATAAGCTAATTAGCTCAATTGGAGCATTTCTAGCATGTTTGGTTGAAATTGGAAATTTACATTTTTCACTTTTGTCAGACGTTTGTAAAATTCATACAGTAGGCTCATTTGCGCAATTGGAGCATTTCTAGCATGTTTGATTGAAATTGGAATTTTAAATTTTTCACTTTTGTCAGACGTTTGTAATATTCTCACAATAAGCTAATTAGCTCAATTGGAGCATTTCTAGCATGTTTGGTTGAAATTGGAAATTTACCTTTTTCACTTTTGTCAGACAATTGCAATATTCTCACAATAAGCTAATTAGCTCAATTGGAACATTTCTAGCATGTTTGGTTGAAATTGGAAATTTACATTTTTCACTTTTGTCAGACAATTGCAATATTCTCACAATAAGCTAATTAGCTCAATTGGAGCATTTCTAGCATGTTTGGTTGAAATTGGAAATTCACATTTTTCAGTTTTGTCAGACGTTTGTAATATTCTCACAATAAGCTAATTAGCTCAATTGGAGCATTTCTAGCATCTTTAGTTGAAATTGGAAATTTGCATTTTTCACTTTTGTCAGACAATTGCAATATTCTCCCAATAAGCTAATTAGCTCAATTGGAGCATTTCTAGCATGTTTGGTTGAAATTGGAAATTTACATTATTCAGTTTTGTCAGACGTTTATAAAATTCTTACACTAGGCTTATTTCCGCAATTTGAGCATTTCTAGCATGTTTGGTTGAAATTGGAAATTCACATTTTTCACTTTTGTCAGACGTTTGTAATATTCTCACAATAAGCTAATTAGCTCAATTGGAGCATTTCTAGCATGTTTGGTTGAAATTGGAAATTTACATTTTTCAGTTTTGTCAGACGTTTGTAATATTCTCACAATAAGCTAATTAGCTCAATTGGAGCATTTCTAGCATGTTTGGTTGAAATTGGAAATTTACATTTATCAGTTTTGTCAGACGTTTGTAATATTCTCACAATAAGCTAATTAGCTCAATTGGAGCATTTCTAGCATGTTTGGTTGAATTTGGAAAATTACATTTTTCACTTTTGTCAGACGTTTGTAATATTCTCACAATAAGCTAATTAGCTCAATTGGAGCATTTCTAGCATCTTTAGTTGAAATTGGAAATTTGCATTTTTCACTTTTGTCAGACAATTGCAATATTCTCCCAATAAGCTAATTAGCTCAATTGGAGCATTTCTAGCATGTTTGGTTGAAATTGGAAATTTACATTTTTCAGTTTTGTCAGACGTTTATAAAATTCTTACAGTAGGCTTATTTGCGCAATTTGAGCATTTCTAGCATGTTTGGTTGAAATTGGAAATTCACATTTTTCAGTTTTGTCAGACGTTTGTAATATTCTCACAATAAGCTAATTAGCTCAATTGGAGCATTTCTAGCATGTTTGGTTGAAATTGGAAATTTACATTTTTCAGTTTTGTCAGACGTTTGTAATATTCTCACAATAAGCTAATTAGCTCAATTGGAGCATTTCTAGCATGTTTGGTTGAAATTGGAAATTTTTGCTTATCAGTTTTGTCAGACGTTTGTAATATTCTCACAATAAGCTAATTAGCTCAATTGGAGCATTTCTAGCATGTTTGGTTGAATTTGGAAAATTACATTTTTCATTTTTGTCAGACGTTTGTAATATTCTCACAATAAGCTAATTAGCTCAATTGGAGCATTTCTAGCATGTTTGGTTGAAATTGGAAATTTACATTTTTCAGTTTTGTCAGACGCTTGTAATATTCTCACAATAAGCTAATTAGCTCAATTGGAGCATTTCTAGCATGTTTGGTTGAAATTGGAAATTTACATTTTTCAGTTTTGTCAGACGTTTGTAATATTCTCACAATAAGCTAATTAGCTCAATTGGAGCATTTCTAGCATGTTTGGTTGAAATTGGAAATTTACATTTTTCAGTTTTGTCAGACGTTTGTAATATTCTCACAATAAGCTAATTAGCTCAATTGGAGCATTTCTAGCATGTTTGGTTGAAATTGGAAATTTACATTTTTCACTTTTGTCAGACAATTGCAATATTCTCACAATAAGCTAATTAGCTCAATTGGAGCATTTCTAGCATGTTTGGTTGAACTTGGAAATTTACATTTTTCACTTTTGTCAGACAATTGCAATATTCTCACAATAAGCTAATTAGTTCAATTTGAGCATTTCTAGCATGTTTGGTTGAAATTGAAAATTTACATTTTTCAGTTTCGTCAAACGTTTGTAAAATTCTTACAGTAGGCTTATTTCGCAATGCGAGCATTTCTAGCATGTTTGGTTGAAATTGGAAATTCACATTTTTCAGTTTTGTCAGACGTTTGTAATATTCTCACAATAACCTAATTAGCACAATTGGAGCATTTCTAGCATGTTTGGTTGAAATTGGAATATTACATTTTTCACTTTTGTCAGACAATTGCAATATTCTCTCAATAAGCTAATTAGCTCAATTGGAGCATTTCTAGCATGTTTGGTTGAAATTGGAAATTTACATTTTTCAGTTTTGTCAGACGTTTGTAAAATTCTTACAGTAGGCTTATATGCGCAATTTGAGCATTTCTAGCATGTTTGGTTGAAATTGGAAATTTACATTTTTTACTTTTGTCAGACGTTTGTAATATTCTCACAATAAGCTAACTAGCTCAATTGGAGCATTTCTAGCATGTTTGGTTGAAATTGGAAATTTACATTTTTCACTTTTGTCAGACGTTTGTAAAATTCATACAGTAGGCTCATTTGCGCAATTGGAGCATTTCTAGCATGTTTGATTGAAATTGGAATTTTAAATTTTTCACTTTTGTCAGACGTTTGTAATATTCTCACAATAAGCTAATTAGCTCAATTGGAGCATTTCTAGCATGTTTGGTTGAAATTGGAAATTTACCTTTTTCACTTTTGTCAGACAATTGCAATATTCTCACAATAAGCTAATTAGCTCAATTGGAACATTTCTAGCATGTTTGGTTGAAATTGGAAATTTACATTTTTCACTTTTGTCAGACAATTGCAATATTCTCACAATAAGCTAATTAGCTCAATTGGAGCATTTCTAGCATGTTTGGTTGAAATTGGAAATTCACATTTTTCAGTTTTGTCAGACGTTTGTAATATTCTCACAATAAGCTAATTAGCTCAATTGGAGCATTTCTAGCATCTTTAGTTGAAATTGGAAATTTGCATTTTTCACTTTTGTCAGACAATTGCAATATTCTCCCAATAAGCTAATTAGCTCAATTGGAGCATTTCTAGCATGTTTGGTTGAAATTGGAAATTTACATTATTCAGTTTTGTCAGACGTTTATAAAATTCTTACAGTAGGCTTATTTCCGCAATTTGAGCATTTCTAGCATGTTTGGTTGAAATTGGAAATTCACATTTTTCACTTTTGTCAGACGTTTGTAATATTCTCACAATAAGCTAATTAGCTCAATTGGAGCATTTCTAGCATGTTTGGTTGAAATTGGAAATTTACATTTTTCAGTTTTGTCAGACGTTTGTAATATTCTCACAATAAGCTAATTAGCTCAATTGGAGCATTTCTAGCATGTTTGGTTGAAATTGGAAATTTACATTTATCAGTTTTGTCAGACGTTTGTAATATTCTCACAATAAGCTAATTAGCTCAATTGGAGCATTTCTAGCATGTTTGGTTGAATTTGGAAAATTACATTTTTCACTTTTGTCAGACGTTTGTAATATTCTCACAATAAGCTAATTAGCTCAATTGGAGCATTTCTAGCATCTTTAGTTGAAATTGGAAATTTGCATTTTTCACTTTTGTCAGACAATTGCAATATTCTCCCAATAAGCTAATTAGCTCAATTGGAGCATTTCTAGCATGTTTGGTTGAAATTGGAAATTTACATTTTTCAGTTTTGTCAGACGTTTATAAAATTCTTACAGTAGGCTTATTTGCGCAATTTGAGCATTTCTAGCATGTTTGGTTGAAATTGGAAATTCACATTTTTCAGTTTTGTCAGACGTTTGTAATATTCTCACAATAAGCTAATTAGCTCAATTGGAGCATTTCTAGCATGTTTGGTTGAAATTGGAAATTTACATTTTTCAGTTTTGTCAGACGTTTGTAATATTCTCACAATAAGCTAATTAGCTCAATTGGAGCATTTCTAGCATGTTTGGTTGAAATTGGAAATTTACGCTTATCAGTTTTGTCAGACGTTTGTAATATTCTCACAATAAGCTAATTAGCTCAATTGGAGCATTTCTAGCATGTTTGGTTGAATTTGGAAAATTACATTTTTCATTTTTGTCAGACGTTTGTAATATTCTCACAATAAGCTAATTAGCTCAATTGGAGCATTTCTAGCATGTTTGGTTGAAATTGGAAATTTACATTTTTCAGTTTTGTCAGACGCTTGTAATATTCTCACAATAAGCTAATTAGCTCAATTGGAGCATTTCTAGCATGTTTGGTTGAAATTGGAAATTTACATTTTTCAGTTTTGTCAGACGTTTGTAATATTCTCACAATAAGCTAATTAGCTCAATTGGAGCATTTCTAGCATGTTTGGTTGAAATTGGAAATTTACATTTTTCAGTTTTGTCAGACGTTTGTAATATTCTCACAATAAGCTAATTAGCTCAATTGGAGCATTTCTAGCATGTTTGGTTGAAATTGGAACTTTACATTTTTCACTTTTGTCAGACAATTGCAATATTCTCACAATAAGCTAATTAGCTCAATTGGAGCATTTCTAGCATGTTTGGTTGAAATTGGAAGTTTACATTTTTCAGTTTTGTCATACGTTTGTAATATTCTCACAATAAGCTAATTAGCTCAATTGGAGCATTTCTAGCATGTTTGGTTGAAATTGGAAATTTACATTTTTCACTTTTGTCAGACAATTGCAATATTCTCACAATAAGCTAATTAGCTCAATTGGAGCATTTCTAGCATGTTTGGTTGAACTTGGAAATTTACATTTTTCACTTTTGTCAGACAATTGCAATATTCTCACAATAAGCTAATTAGTTCAATTTGAGCATTTCTAGCATGTTTGGTTGAAATTGAAAATTTACATTTTTCAGTTTCGTCAAACATTTGTAAAATTCTTACAGTAGGCTTATTTCGCAATTCGAGCATTTCTAGCATGTTTGGTTGAAATTGGAAATTTACATTTTTCACTTTTGTCAGACGTTTATAAAATTCTTACAGTAGGCTTATTTGCGCAATTTGAGCATTTCTAGCATGTTTGGTTGAAATTGGAAATTCACATTTTTCAGTTTTGTCAGACGTTTGTAATATTCTCACAATAAGCTAATTAGCTCAATTGGAGCATTTCTAGCATGTTTGGTTGAAATTGGAAATTTACATTTTTCAGTTTTGTCAGACGTTTGTAATATTCTCACAATAAGCTAATTAGCTCAATTGGAGCATTTCTAGCATGTTTGGTTGAAATTGGAAATTTACGCTTATCAGTTTTGTCAGACGTTTGTAATATTCTCACAATAAGCTAATTAGCTCAATTGGAGCATTTCTAGCATGTTTGGTTGAATTTGGAAAATTACATTTTTCATTTTTGTCAGACGTTTGTAATATTCTCACAATAAGCTAATTAGCTCAATTGGAGCATTTCTAGCATGTTTGGTTGAAATTGGAAATTTACATTTTTCAGTTTTGTCAGACGCTTGTAATATTCTCACAATAAGCTAATTAGCTCAATTGGAGCATTTCTAGCATGTTTGGTTGAAATTGGAAATTTACATATTTCACTTTTGTCAGACAATTGCAATATTCTCACAATAAGCTAATTAGCTCAATTGGAGCATTTCTAGCATGTTTGGTTGAACTTGGAAATTTACATTTTTCACTTTTGTCAGACAATTGCAATATTCTTACAATAAGCTAATTAGCTCAATTTGAGCATTTCTAGCATGTTTGGTTGAAATTGAAAATTTACATTTTTCAGTTTCGTCAAACGTTTGTAAAATTCTTACAGTAGGCTTATTTCGCAATTCGAGCATTTCTAGCATGTTTAGTTGAAATTGGAAATTCACATTTTTCAGTTTTGTCAGACGTTTGTAATATTCTCACAATAACCTAATTAGCACAATTGGAGCATTTCTAGCATGTTTGGTTGAAATTGAAAATTTACATTTTTCAGTTTTGTCAGACGTTTGTAAAATTCTTACAGTAGGCTTATATGCGCAATTTGAGCATTTCTAGCATGTTTGGTTGAAATTGGAAATTTACATTTTTCAGTTTTGTCAGACGTTTGTAATATTCTCACAATAAGCTAATTAGCTCAATTGGAGCATTTCTAGCATGTTTGGTTGAAATTGGAAATTTACATTTTTCAGTTTTGTCAGACGTTTGTAATATTCTCACAATAAGCTAATTAGCTCAATTGGAGCATTTCTAGCATGTTTGGTTGAAATTGGAAATTTACATTTATCAGTTTTGTCAGACGTTTGTAATATTCTCACAAAAAGCTAATTAGCTCAAATGGAGCATTTCTAGCATGTTTGGTTGAAATTGGAAATTTACATTTTTCAGTTTTGTCAGACGTTTGTAATATTCTCACAATAAGCTAATTAGCTCAATTGGAGCATTTCTAGCATGTTTGGTTGAAATTGAAAATTTACATTTTTCAGTTTTTTCAGACGTTTGTAATATTCTCACAATAAGCTAATTAGCTCAATTGGAGCATTTCTAGCATGTTTGGTTGAAATTGGAAATTTACATTTTTCAGTTTTGTCAGACGTTTGTAATATTCTCACAATAAGCTAATTAGCTCAATTGGAGCATTTCTAGCATGTTTGGTTGAAATTGGAAATTTACATTTTTCAGTTTTGTCAGACGTTTGTAATATTCTCACAATAAGCTAATTAGCTCAATTGGAGCATTTCTAGCATGTTTGGTTGAAATTGGAACTTTACATTTTTCACTTTTGTCAGACAATTGCAATATTCTCACAATAAGCTAATTAGCTCAATTGGAGCATTTCTAGCATGTTTGGTTGAAATTGGAAGTTTACATTTTTCAGTTTTGTCATACGTTTGTAATATTCTCACAATAAGCTAATTAGCTCAATTGGAGCATTTCTAGCATGTTTGGTTGAAATTGGAAATTTACATTTTTCAGTTTTGTCAGACCTTTGTAATATTCTCACAATAAGCTAATTAGCTCAATTGGAGCATTTCTAGCATGTTTGGTTGAAATTGGAAATTTACATTTTTCACTTTTGTCAGACAATTGCAATATTCTCACAATAAGCTAATTAGCTCAATTGGAGCATTTCTAGCATGTTTGGTTGAACTTGGAAATTTACATTTTTCACTTTTGTCAGACAATTGCAATATTCTCACAATAAGCTAATTAGTTCAATTTGAGCATTTCTAGCATGTTTGGTTGAAATTGAAAATTTACATTTTTCAGTTTCGTCAAACGTTTGTAAAATTCTTACAGTAGGCTTATTTCGCAATTCGAGCATTTCTAGCATGTTTGGTTGAAATTGGAAATTCACATTTTTCAGTTTTGTCAGACGTTTGTAATATTCTCACAATAACCTAATTAGCACAATTGGAGCATTTCTAGCATGTTTGGTTGAAATTGGAATATTACATTTTTCACTTTTGTCAGACAATTGCAATATTCTCTCAATAAGCTAATTAGCTCAATTGGAGCATTTCTAGCATGTTTGGTTGAAATTGGAAATTTACATTTTTCAGTTTTGTCAGACGTTTGTAAAATTCTTACAGTAGGCTTATATGCGCAATTTGAGCATTTCTAGCATGTTTGGTTGAAATTGGAAATTTACATTTTTTACTTTTGTCAGACGTTTGTAATATTCTCACAATAAGCTAATTAGCTCAATTGGAGCATTTCTAGCATGTTTGGTTGAAATTGGAAATTTACATTTTTCACTTTTGTCAGACGTTTGTAAAATTCATACAGTAGGCTCATTTGCGCAATTGGAGCATTTCTAGCATGTTTGATTGAAATTGGAATTTTAAATTTTTCACTTTTGTCAGACGTTTGTAATATTCTCACAATAAGCTAATTAGCTCAATTGGAGCATTTCTAGCATGTTTGGTTGAAATTGGAAATTTACCTTTTTCACTTTTGTCAGACAATTGCAATATTCTCACAATAAGCTAATTAGCTCAATTGGAACATTTCTAGCATGTTTGGTTGAAATTGGAAATTTACATTTTTCACTTTTGTCAGACA
The DNA here is from genome assembly GCF_963576615.1 of Watersipora subatra. Classification (NCBI taxonomy): domain Eukaryota; kingdom Metazoa; phylum Bryozoa; class Gymnolaemata; order Cheilostomatida; family Watersiporidae; genus Watersipora; species Watersipora subatra. Next base: position 209,384 of record NW_027045345.1, on the reverse strand, counting down.
ATTGCAATATTCTCACAATAAGCTAATTAGCTCAATTGGAGCATTTCTAGCATGTTTGGTTGAAATTGGAAATTCACATTTTTCAGTTTTGTCAGACGTTTGTAATATTCTCACAATAAGCTAATTAGCTCAATTGGAGCATTTCTAGCATCTTTAGTTGAAATTGGAAATTTGCATTTTTCACTTTTGTCAGACAATTGCAATATTCTCCCAATAAGCTAATTAGCTCAATTGGAGCATTTCTAGCATGTTTGGTTGAAATTGGAAATTTACATTATTCAGTTTTGTCAGACGTTTATAAAATTCTTACAGTAGGCTTATTTGCGCAATTTGAGCATTTCTAGCATGTTTGGTTGAAATTGGAAATTCACATTTTTCACTTTTGTCAGACGTTTGTAATATTCTCACAATAAGCTAATTAGCTCAATTGGAGCATTTCTAGCATGTTTGGTTGAAATTGGAAATTTACATTTTTCAGTTTTGTCAGACGTTTGTAATATTCTCACAATAAGCTAATTAGCTCAATTGGAGCATTTCTAGCATGTTTGGTTGAAATTGGAAATTTACATTTATCAGTTTTGTCAGACGTTTGTAATATTCTCACAATAAGCTAATTAGCTCAATTGGAGCATTTCTAGCATGTTTGGTTGAAATTGGAAGTTTACATTTTTCAGTTTTGTCATACGTTTGTAATATTCTCACAATAAGCTAATTAGCTCAATTGGAGCATTTCTAGCATGTTTGGTTGAAATTGGAAATTTACATTTTTCAGTTTTGTCAGACCTTTGTAATATTCTCACAATAAGCTAATTAGCTCAATTGGAGCATTTCTAGCATGTTTGGTTGAAATTGGAAATTTACATTTTTCACTTTTGTCAGACAATTGCAATATTCTCACAATAAGCTAATTAGCTCAATTGGAGCATTTCTAGCATGTTTGGTTGAACTTGGAAATTTACATTTTTCACTTTTGTCAGACAATTGCAATATTCTCACAATAAGCTAATTAGTTCAATTTGAGCATTTCTAGCATGTTTGGTTGAAATTGAAAATTTACATTTTTCAGTTTCGTCAAACGTTTGTAAAATTCTTACAGTAGGCTTATTTCGCAATTCGAGCATTTCTAGCATGTTTGGTTGAAATTGGAAATTCACATTTTTCAGTTTTGTCAGACGTTTGTAATATTCTCACAATAACCTAATTAGCACAATTGGAGCATTTCTAGCATGTTTGGTTGAAATTGGAATATTACATTTTTCACTTTTGTCAGACAATTGCAATATTCTCTCAATAAGCTAATTAGCTCAATTGGAGCATTTCTAGCATGTTTGGTTGAAATTGGAAATTTACATTTTTCAGTTTTGTCAGACGTTTGTAAAATTCTTACAGTAGGCTTATATGCGCAATTTGAGCATTTCTAGCATGTTTGGTTGAAATTGGAAATTTACATTTTTTACTTTTGTCAGACGTTTGTAATATTCTCACAATAAGCTAATTAGCTCAATTGGAGCATTTCTAGCATGTTTGGTTGAAATTGGAAATTTACATTTTTCACTTTTGTCAGACGTTTGTAAAATTCATACAGTAGGCTCATTTGCGCAATTGGAGCATTTCTAGCATGTTTGATTGAAATTGGAATTTTAAATTTTTCACTTTTGTCAGACGTTTGTAATATTCTCACAATAAGCTAATTAGCTCAATTGGAGCATTTCTAGCATGTTTGGTTGAAATTGGAAATTTACCTTTTTCACTTTTGTCAGACAATTGCAATATTCTCACAATAAGCTAATTAGCTCAATTGGAACATTTCTAGCATGTTTGGTTGAAATTGGAAATTTACATTTTTCACTTTTGTCAGACAATTGCAATATTCTCACAATAAGCTAATTAGCTCAATTGGAGCATTTCTAGCATGTTTGGTTGAAATTGGAAATTCACATTTTTCAGTTTTGTCAGACGTTTGTAATATTCTCACAATAAGCTAATTAGCTCAATTGGAGCATTTCTAGCATCTTTAGTTGAAATTGGAAATTTGCATTTTTCACTTTTGTCAGACAATTGCAATATTCTCCCAATAAGCTAATTAGCTCAATTGGAGCATTTCTAGCATGTTTGGTTGAAATTGGAAATTTACATTATTCAGTTTTGTCAGACGTTTATAAAATTCTTACAGTAGGCTTATTTGCGCAATTTGAGCATTTCTAGCATGTTTGGTTGAAATTGGAAATTCACATTTTTCACTTTTGTCAGACGTTTGTAATATTCTCACAATAAGCTAATTAGCTCAATTGGAGCATTTCTAGCATGTTTGGTTGAAATTGGAAATTTACATTTTTCAGTTTTGTCAGACGTTTGTAATATTCTCACAATAAGCTAATTAGCTCAATTGGAGCATTTCTAGCATGTTTGGTTGAAATTGGAAATTTACATTTATCAGTTTTGTCAGACGTTTGTAATATTCTCACAATAAGCTAATTAGCTCAATTGGAGCATTTCTAGCATGTTTGGTTGAATTTGGAAAATTACATTTTTCACTTTTGTCAGACGTTTGTAATATTCTCACAATAAGCTAATTAGCTCAATTGGAGCATTTCTAGCATCTTTAGTTGAAATTGGAAATTTGCATTTTTCACTTTTGTCAGACAATTGCAATATTCTCCCAATAAGCTAATTAGCTCAATTGGAGCATTTCTAGCATGTTTGGTTGAAATTGGAAATTTACATTTTTCAGTTTTGTCAGACGTTTATAAAATTCTTACAGTAGGCTTATTTGCGCAATTTGAGCATTTCTAGCATGTTTGGTTGAAATTGGAAATTCACATTTTTCAGTTTTGTCAGACGTTTGTAATATTCTCACAATAAGCTAATTAGCTCAATTGGAGCATTTCTAGCATGTTTGGTTGAAATTGGAAATTTACATTTTTCAGTTTTGTCAGACGTTTGTAATATTCTCACAATAAGCTAATTAGCTCAATTGGAGCATTTCTAGCATGTTTGGTTGAAATTGGAAATTTACGCTTATCAGTTTTGTCAGACGTTTGTAATATTCTCACAATAAGCTAATTAGCTCAATTGGAGCATTTCTAGCATGTTTGGTTGAATTTGGAAAATTACATTTTTCATTTTTGTCAGACGTTTGTAATATTCTCACAATAAGCTAATTAGCTCAATTGGAGCATTTCTAGCATGTTTGGTTGAAATTGGAAATTTACATTTTTCAGTTTTGTCAGACGCTTGTAATATTCTCACAATAAGCTAATTAGCTCAATTGGAGCATTTCTAGCATGTTTGGTTGAAATTGGAAATTTACATTTTTCAGTTTTGTCAGACGTTTGTAATATTCTCACAATAAGCTAATTAGCTCAATTGGAGCATTTCTAGCATGTTTGGTTGAAATTGGAAATTTACATTTTTCAGTTTTGTCAGACGTTTGTAATATTCTCACAATAAGCTAATTAGCTCAATTGGAGCATTTCTAGCATGTTTGGTTGAAATTGGAACTTTACATTTTTCACTTTTGTCAGACAATTGCAATATTCTCACAATAAGCTAATTAGCTCAATTGGAGCATTTCTAGCATGTTTGGTTGAAATTGGAAGTTTACATTTTTCAGTTTTGTCATACGTTTGTAATATTCTCACAATAAGCTAATTAGCTCAATTGGAGCATTTCTAGCATGTTTGGTTGAAATTGGAAATTTACATTTTTCACTTTTGTCAGACAATTGCAATATTCTCACAATAAGCTAATTAGCTCAATTGGAGCATTTCTAGCATGTTTGGTTGAACTTGGAAATTTACATTTTTCACTTTTGTCAGACAATTGCAATATTCTCACAATAAGCTAATTAGTTCAATTTGAGCATTTCTAGCATGTTTGGTTGAAATTGAAAATTTACATTTTTCAGTTTCGTCAAACATTTGTAAAATTCTTACAGTAGGCTTATTTCGCAATTCGAGCATTTCTAGCATGTTTGGTTGAAATTGGAAATTCACATTTTTCAGTTTTGTCAGACGTTTGTAATATTCTCACAATAACCTAATTAGCACAATTGGAGCATTTCTAGCATGTTTGGTTGAAATTGGAATATTACATTTTTCACTTTTGTCAGACAATTGCAATATTCTCTCAATAAGCTAATTAGCTCAATTGGAGCATTTCTAGCATGTTTGGTTGAAATTGGAAATTTACATTTTTCAGTTTTGTCAGACGTTTGTAAAATTCTTACAGTAGGCTTATATGCGCAATTTGAGCATTTCTAGCATGTTTGGTTGAAATTGGAAATTTACATTTTTTACTTTTGTCAGACGTTTGTAATATTCTCACAATAAGCTAATTAGCTCAATTGGAGCATTTCTAGCATGTTTGGTTGAAATTGAAAATTTAAATTTTCAGTTTTGTCAGACGTTTGTAAAATTCATACAGTAGGCTCATTTGCGCAATTGGAGCATTTCTAGCATGTTTGATTGAAATTGGAATTTTAAATTTTTCACTTTTGTCAGACGTTTGTAATATTCTCACAATAAGCTAATTAGCTCAATTGGAGCATTTCTAGCATGTTTGGTTGAAATTGGAAATTTACATTTTTCACTTTTGTCAGACAATTGCAATATTCTCACAATAAGCTAATTAGCTCAATTGGAACATTTCTAGCATGTTTGGTTGAAATTGGAAATTTACATTTTTCACTTTTGTCAGACAATTGCAATATTCTCACAATAAGCTAATTAGCTCAATTGGAGCATTTCTAGCATGTTTGGTTGAAATTGGAAATTTACATTTTTCAGTTTTGTCAGACGTTTGTAATATTCTCACAATAAGCTAATTAGCTCAATTGGAGCATTTCTAGCATCTTTAGTTGAAATTGGAAATTCACATTTTTCACTTTTGTCAGACAATTGCAATATTCTCCCAATAAGCTAATTAGCTCAATTGGAGCATTTCTAGCATGTTTGGTTGAAATTGGAAATTTACATTATTCAGTTTTGTCAGACGTTTATAAAATTCTTACAGTAGGCTTATTTGCGCAATTTGAGCATTTCTAGCATGTTTGGTTGAAATTGGAAATTCACATTTTTCACTTTTGTCAGACGTTTGTAATATTCTCACAATAAGCTAATTAGCTCAATTGGAGCATTTCTAGCATGTTTGGTTGAAATTGGAAATTTACATTTTTCAGTTTTGTCAGACGTTTGTAATATTCTCACAATAAGCTAATTAGCTCAATTGGAGCATTTCTAGCATCTTTAGTTGAAATTGGAAATTTGCATTTTTCACTTTTGTCAGACAATTGCAATATTCTCCCAATAAGCTAATTAGCTCAATTGGAGCATTTCTAGCATGTTTGGTTGAAATTGGAATATTACATTTTTCACTTTTGTCAGACAATTGCAATATTCTCACAATAAGCTAATTAGCTCAATTGGAGCATTTCTAGCATGTTTGGTTGAAATTGGAAATTCACATTTTTCAGTTTTGTCAGACGTTTGTAATATTCTCACAATAAGCTAATTAGCTCAATTGGAGCATTTCTAGCATCTTTAGTTGAAATTGGAAATTTGCATTTTTCACTTTTGTCAGACAATTGCAATATTCTCCCAATAAGCTAATTAGCTCAATTGGAGCATTTCTAGCATGTTTGGTTGAAATTGGAAATTTACATTTTTCAGTTTTGTCAGACGTTTATAAAATTCTTACAGTAGGCTTATTTGCGCAATTTGAGCATTTCTAGCATGTTTGGTTGAAATTGGAAATTCACATTTTTCACTTTTGTCAGACGTTTGTAATATTCTCACAATAAGCTAATTAGCTCAATTGGAGCATTTCTAGCATGTTTGGTTGAAATTGGAAATTTACATTTTTCAGTTTTGTCAGACGTTTGTAATATTCTCACAATAAGCTAATTAGCTCAATTGGAGCATTTCTAGCATGTTTGGTTGAAATTGGAAATTTACATTTATCAGTTTTGTCAGACGTTTGTAATATTCTCACAATAAGCTAATTAGCTCAATTGGAACATTTCTAGCATGTTTGGTTGAATTTGGAAAATTACATTTTTCACTTTTGTCAGACGTTTGTAATATTCTCACAATAAGCTAATTAGCTCAATTGGAGCATTTCTAGCATCTTTAGTTGAAATTGGAAATTTGCATTTTTCACTTTTGTCAGACAATTGCAATATTCTCCCAATAAGCTAATTAGCTCAATTGGAGCATTTCTAGCATGTTTGGTTGAAATTGGAAATTTACATTTTTCAGTTTTGTCAGACGTTTATAAAATTCTTACAGTAGGCTTATTTGCGCAATTTGAGCATTTCTAGCATGTTTGGTTGAAATTGGAAATTCACATTTTTCAGTTTTGTCAGACGTTTGTAATATTCTCACAATAAGCTAATTAGCTCAATTGGAGCATTTCTAGCATGTTTGGTTGAAATTGGAAATTTACATTTTTCAGTTTTGTCAGACGTTTGTAATATTCTCACAATAAGCTAATTAGCTCAATTGGAGCATTTCTAGCATGTTTGGTTGAAATTGGAAATTTACGCTTATCAGTTTTGTCAGACGTTTGTAATATTCTCACAATAAGCTAATTAGCTCAATTGGAGCATTTCTAGCATGTTTGGTTGAATTTGGAAAATTACATTTTTCATTTTTGTCAGACGTTTGTAATATTCTCACAATAAGCTAATTAGCTCAATTGGAGCATTTCTAGCATGTTTGGTTAAAATTGGAAATTTACATTTTTCAGTTTTGTCAGACGCTTGTAATATTCTCACAATAAGCTAATTAGCTCAATTGGAGCATTTCTAGCATGTTTGGTTGAAATTGGAAATTTACATTTTTCAGTTTTGTCAGACGTTTGTAATATTCTCACAATAAGCTAATTAGCTCAATTGGAGCATTTCTAGCATGTTTGGTTGAAATTGGAAATTTACATTTTTCAGTTTTGTCAGACGTTTGTAATATTCTCACAATAAGCTAATTAGCTCAATTGGAGCATTTCTAGCATGTTTGGTTGAAATTGGAATATTACATTTTTCACTTTTGTCAGACAATTGCAATATTCTCTCAATAAGCTAATTAGCTCAATTGGAGCATTTCTAGCATGTTTGGTTGAAATTGGAAATTTACATTTTTTACTTTTGTCAGACGTTTGTAATATTCTCACAATAAGCTAATTAGCTCAATTGGAGCATTTCTAGCATGTTTGGTTGAAATTGGAAATTTACATTTTTCACTTTTGTCAGACGTTTGTAATATTCTCACAATAAGCTAATTAGCTCAATTGGAGCATTTCTAGCATGTTTGGTTGAAATTGAAAATTTAAATTTTCAGTTTTGTCAGACGTTTGTAAAATTCATACAGTAGGCTCATTTGCGCAATTGGAGCATTTCTAGCATGTTTGATTGAAATTGGAATTTTAAATTTTTCACTTTTGTCAGACGTTTGTAATATTCTCACAATAAGCTAATTAGCTCAATTGGAGCATTTCTAGCATGTTTGGTTGAAATTGGAAATTTACATTTTTCACTTTTGTCAGACAATTGCAATATTCTCACAATAAGCTAATTAGCTCAATTGGAACATTTCTAGCATGTTTGGTTGAAATTGGAAATTTACATTTTTCACTTTTGTCAGACAATTGCAATATTCTCACAATAAGCTAATTAGCTCAATTGGAGCATTTCTAGCATGTTTGGTTGAAATTGGAAATTCACATTTTTCAGTTTTGTCAGACGTTTGTAATATTCTCACAATAAGCTAATTAGCTCAATTGGAGCATTTCTAGCATCTTTAGTTGAAATTGGAAATTTGCATTTTTCACTTTTGTCAGACAATTGCAATATTCTCCCAATAAGCTAATTAGCTCAATTGGAGCATTTCTAGCATGTTTGGTTGAAATTGGAAATTTACATTATTCAGTTTTGTCAGACGTTTATAAAATTCTTACAGTAGGCTTATTTGCGCAATTTGAGCATTTCTAGCATGTTTGGTTGAAATTGGAAATTCACATTTTTCACTTTTGTCAGACGTTTGTAATATTCTCACAATAAGCTAATTAGCTCAATTGGAGCATTTCTAGCATGTTTGGTTGAAATTGGAAATTTACATTTTTCAGTTTTGTCAGACGTTTATAAAATTCTTACAGTAGGCTTATTTGCGCAATTTGAGCATTTCTAGCATGTTTGGTTGAAATTGGAAATTCACATTTTTCACTTTTGTCAGACGTTTGTAATATTCTCACAATAAGCTAATTAGCTCAATTGGAGCATTTCTAGCATGTTTGGTTGAAATTGGAAATTTACATTTTTCAGTTTTGTCAGACGTTTGTAATATTCTCACAATAAGCTAATTAGCTCAATTGGAGCATTTCTAGCATGTTTGGTTGAAATTGGAAATTTACATTTATCAGTTTTGTCAGACGTTTGTAATATTCTCACAATAAGCTAATTAGCTCAATTGGAACATTTCTAGCATGTTTGGTTGAATTTGGAAAATTACATTTTTCACTTTTGTCAGACGTTTGTAATATTCTCACAATAAGCTAATTAGCTCAATTGGAGCATTTCTAGCATCTTTAGTTGAAATTGGAAATTTGCATTTTTCACTTTTGTCAGACAATTGCAATATTCTCCCAATAAGCTAATTAGCTCAATTGGAGCATTTCTAGCATGTTTGGTTGAAATTGGAAATTTACATTTTTCAGTTTTGTCAGACGTTTATAAAATTCTTACAGTAGGCTTATTTGCGCAATTTGAGCATTTCTAGCATGTTTGGTTGAAATTGGAAATTCACATTTTTCAGTTTTGTCAGACGTTTGTAATATTCTCACAATAAGCTAATTAGCTCAATTGGAGCATTTCTAGCATGTTTGGTTGAAATTGGAAATTTACATTTTTCAGTTTTGTCAGACGTTTGTAATATTCTCACAATAAGCTAATTAGCTCAATTGGAGCATTTCTAGCATGTTTGGTTGAAATTGGAAATTTACGCTTATCAGTTTTGTCAGACGTTTGTAATATTCTCACAATAAGCTAATTAGCTCAATTGGAGCATTTCTAGCATGTTTGGTTGAATTTGGAAAATTACATTTTTCATTTTTGTCAGACGTTTGTAATATTCTCACAATAAGCTAATTAGCTCAATTGGAGCATTTCTAGCATGTTTGGTTAAAATTGGAAATTTACATTTTTCAGTTTTGTCAGACGCTTGTAATATTCTCACAATAAGCTAATTAGCTCAATTGGAGCATTTCTAGCATGTTTGGTTGAAATTGGAAATTTACATTTTTCAGTTTTGTCAGACGTTTGTAATATTCTCACAATAAGCTAATTAGCTCAATTGGAGCATTTCTAGCATGTTTGGTTGAAATTGGAAATTTACATTTTTCAGTTTTGTCAGACGTTTGTAATATTCTCACAATAAGCTAATTAGCTCAATTGGAGCATTTCTAGCATGTTTGGTTGAAATTGGAATATTACATTTTTCACTTTTGTCAGACAATTGCAATATTCTCTCAATAAGCTAATTAGCTCAATTGGAGCATTTCTAGCATGTTTGGTTGAAATTGGAAATTTACATTTTTTACTTTTGTCAGACGTTTGTAATATTCTCACAATAAGCTAATTAGCTCAATTGGAGCATTTCTAGCATGTTTGGTTGAAATTGGAAATTTACATTTTTCACTTTTGTCAGACGTTTGTAATATTCTCACAATAAGCTAATTAGCTCAATTGGAGCATTTCTAGCATGTTTGGTTGAAATTGAAAATTTAAATTTTCAGTTTTGTCAGACGTTTGTAAAATTCATACAGTAGGCTCATTTGCGCAATTGGAGCATTTCTAGCATGTTTGATTGAAATTGGAATTTTAAATTTTTCACTTTTGTCAGACGTTTGTAATATTCTCACAATAAGCTAATTAGCTCAATTGGAGCATTTCTAGCATGTTTGGTTGAAATTGGAAATTTACATTTTTCACTTTTGTCAGACAATTGCAATATTCTCACAATAAGCTAATTAGCTCAATTGGAACATTTCTAGCATGTTTGGTTGAAATTGGAAATTTACATTTTTCACTTTTGTCAGACAATTGCAATATTCTCACAATAAGCTAATTAGCTCAATTGGAGCATTTCTAGCATGTTTGGTTGAAATTGGAAATTCACATTTTTCAGTTTTGTCAGACGTTTGTAATATTCTCACAATAAGCTAATTAGCTCAATTGGAGCATTTCTAGCATCTTTAGTTGAAATTGGAAATTTGCATTTTTCACTTTTGTCAGACAATTGCAATATTCTCCCAATAAGCTAATTAGCTCAATTGGAGCATTTCTAGCATGTTTGGTTGAAATTGGAAATTTACATTATTCAGTTTTGTCAGACGTTTATAAAATTCTTACAGTAGGCTTATTTGCGCAATTTGAGCATTTCTAGCATGTTTGGTTGAAATTGGAAATTCACATTTTTCACTTTTGTCAGACGTTTGTAATATTCTCACAATAAGCTAATTAGCTCAATTGGAGCATTTCTAGCATGTTTGGTTGAAATTGGAAATTTACATTTTTCAGTTTTGTCAGACGTTTGTAATATTCTCACAATAAGCTAATTAGCTCAATTGGAGCATTTCTAGCATCTTTAGTTGAAATTGGAAATTTGCATTTTTCACTTTTGTCAGACAATTGCAATATTCTCCCAATAAGCTAATTAGCTCAATTGGAGCATTTCTAGCATGTTTGGTTGAAATTGGAATATTACATTTTTCACTTTTGTCAGACAATTGCAATATTCTCACAATAAGCTAATTAGCTCAATTGGAGCATTTCTAGCATGTTTGGTTGAAATTGGAAATTCACATTTTTCAGTTTTGTCAGACGTTTGTAATATTCTCACAATAAGCTAATTAGCTCAATTGGAGCATTTCTAGCATCTTTAGTTGAAATTGGAAATTTGCATTTTTCACTTTTGTCAGACAATTGCAATATTCTCCCAATAAGCTAATTAGCTCAATTGGAGCATTTCTAGCATGTTTGGTTGAAATTGGAAATTTACATTATTCAGTTTTGTCAGACGTTTATAAAATTCTTACAGTAGGCTTATTTGCGCAATTTGAGCATTTCTAGCATGTTTGGTTGAAATTGGAAATTCACATTTTTCACTTTTGTCAGACGTTTGTAATATTCTCACAATAAGCTAATTAGCTCAATTGGAGCATTTCTAGCATGTTTGGTTGAAATTGGAAATTTACATTTTTCAGTTTTGTCAGACGTTTGTAATATTCTCACAATAAGCTAATTAGCTCAATTGGAGCATTTCTAGCATGTTTGGTTGAAATTGGAAATTTACATTTATCAGTATTGTCAGACGTTTGTAATATTCTCACAATAAGCTAATTAGCTCAATTGGAGCATTTCTAGCATGTTTGGTTGAATTTGGAAAATTACATTTTTCACTTTTGTCAGACGTTTGTAATATTCTCACAATAAGCTAATTAGCTCAATTGGAGCATTTCTAGCATCTTTAGTTGAAATTGGAAATTTGCATTTTTCACTTTTGTCAGACAATTGCAATATTCTCCCAATAAGCTAATTAGCTCAATTGGAGCATTTCTAGCATGTTTGGTTGAAATTGGAAATTTACATTTTTCAGTTTTGTCAGACGTTTATAAAATTCTTACAGTAGGCTTATTTGCGCAATTTGAGCATTTCTAGCATGTTTGGTTGAAATTGGAAATTCACATTTTTCAGTTTTGTCAGACGTTTGTAATATTCTCACAATAAGCTAATTAGCTCAATTGGAGCATTTCTAGCATGTTTGGTTGAAATTGGAAATTTACATTTTTCAGTTTTGTCAGACGTTTGTAATATTCTCACAATAAGCTAATTAGCTCAATTGGAGCATTTCTAGCATGTTTGGTTGAAATTGGAAATTTACGCTTATCAGTTTTGTCAGACGTTTGTAATATTCTCACAATAAGCTAATTAGCTCAATTGGAGCATTTCTAGCATGTTTGGTTGAATTTGGAAAATTACATTTTTCATTTTTGTCAGACGTTTGTAATATTCTCACAATAAGCTAATTAGCTCAATTGGAGCATTTCTAGCATGTTTGGTTAAAATTGGAAATTTACATTTTTCAGTTTTGTCAGACGCTTGTAATATTCTCACAATAAGCTAATTAGCTCAATTGGAGCATTTCTAGCATGTTTGGTTGAAATTGGAAATTTACATTTTTCAGTTTTGTCAGACGTTTGTAATATTCTCACAATAAGCTAATTAGCTCAATTGGAGCATTTCTAGCATGTTTGGTTGAAATTGGAAATTTACATTTTTCAGTTTTGTCAGACGTTTGTAATATTCTCACAATAAGCTAATTAGCTCAATTGGAGCATTTCTAGCATGTTTGGTTGAAATTGGAATATTACATTTTTCACTTTTGTCAGACAATTGCAATATTCTCTCAATAAGCTAATTAGCTCAATTGGAGCATTTCTAGCATGTTTGGTTGAAATTGGAAATTTACATTTTTTACTTTTGTCAGACGTTTGTAATATTCTCACAATAAGCTAATTAGCTCAATTGGAGCATTTCTAGCATGTTTGGTTGAAATTGGAAATTTACATTTTTCACTTTTGTCAGACGTTTGTAATATTCTCACAATAAGCTAATTAGCTCAATTGGAGCATTTCTAGCATGTTTGGTTGAAATTGAAAATTTAAATTTTCAGTTTTGTCAGACGTTTGTAAAATTCATACAGTAGGCTCATTTGCGCAATTGGAGCATTTCTAGCATGTTTGATTGAAATTGGAATTTTAAATTTTTCACTTTTGTCAGACGTTTGTAATATTCTCACAATAAGCTAATTAGCTCAATTGGAGCATTTCTAGCATGTTTGGTTGAAATTGGAAATTTACATTTTTCACTTTTGTCAGACAATTGCAATATTCTCACAATAAGCTAATTAGCTCAATTGGAACATTTCTAGCATGTTTGGTTGAAATTGGAAATTTACATTTTTCACTTTTGTCAGACAATTGCAATATTCTCACAATAAGCTAATTAGCTCAATTGGAGCATTTCTAGCATGTTTGGTTGAAATTGGAAATTCACATTTTTCAGTTTTGTCAGACGTTTGTAATATTCTCACAATAAGCTAATTAGCTCAATTGGAGCATTTCTAGCATCTTTAGTTGAAATTGGAAATTTGCATTTTTCACTTTTGTCAGACAATTGCAATATTCTCCCAATAAGCTAATTAGCTCAATTGGAGCATTTCTAGCATGTTTGGTTGAAATTGGAAATTTACATTATTCAGTTTTGTCAGACGTTTATAAAATTCTTACAGTAGGCTTATTTGCGCAATTTGAGCATTTCTAGCATGTTTGGTTGAAATTGGAAATTCACATTTTTCACTTTTGTCAGACGTTTGTAATATTCTCACAATAAGCTAATTAGCTCAATTGGAGCATTTCTAGCATGTTTGGTTGAAATTGGAAATTTACATTTTTCAGTTTTGTCAGACGTTTGTAATATTCTCACAATAAGCTAATTAGCTCAATTGGAGCATTTCTAGCATCTTTAGTTGAAATTGGAAATTTGCATTTTTCACTTTTGTCAGACAATTGCAATATTCTCCCAATAAGCTAATTAGCTCAATTGGAGCATTTCTAGCATGTTTGGTTGAAATTGGAATATTACATTTTTCACTTTTGTCAGACAATTGCAATATTCTCACAATAAGCTAATTAGCTCAATTGGAGCATTTCTAGCATGTTTGGTTGAAATTGGAAATTCACATTTTTCAGTTTTGTCAGACGTTTGTAATATTCTCACAATAAGCTAATTAGCTCAATTGGAGCATTTCTAGCATCTTTAGTTGAAATTGGAAATTTGCATTTTTCACTTTTGTCAGACAATTGCAATATTCTCCCAATAAGCTAATTAGCTCAATTGGAGCATTTCTAGCATGTTTGGTTGAAATTGGAAATTTACATTATTCAGTTTTGTCAGACGTTTATAAAATTCTTACAGTAGGCTTATTTGCGCAATTTGAGCATTTCTAGCATGTTTGGTTGAAATTGGAAATTCACATTTTTCACTTTTGTCAGACGTTTGTAATATTCTCACAATAAGCTAATTAGCTCAATTGGAGCATTTCTAGCATGTTTGGTTGAAATTGGAAATTTACATTTTTCAGTTTTGTCAGACGTTTGTAATATTCTCACAATAAGCTAATTAGCTCAATTGGAGCATTTCTAGCATGTTTGGTTGAAATTGGAAATTTACATTTATCAGTATTGTCAGACGTTTGTAATATTCTCACAATAAGCTAATTAGCTCAATTGGAGCATTTCTAGCATGTTTGGTTGAATTTGGAAAATTACATTTTTCACTTTTGTCAGACGTTTGTAATATTCTCACAATAAGCTAATTAGCTCAATTGGAGCATTTCTAGCATCTTTAGTTGAAATTGGAAATTTGCATTTTTCACTTTTGTCAGACAATTGCAATATTCTCCCAATAAGCTAATTAGCTCAATTGGAGCATTTCTAGCATGTTTGGTTGAAATTGGAAATTTACATTATTCAGTTTTGTCAGACGTTTATAAAATTCTTACAGTAGGCTTATTTGCGCAATTTGAGCATTTCTAGCATGTTTGGTTGAAATTGGAAATTCACATTTTTCACTTTTGTCAGACGTTTGTAATATTCTCACAATAAGCTAATTAGCTCAATTGGAGCATTTCTAGCATGTTTGGTTGAAATTGGAAATTTACATTTTTCAGTTTTGTCAGACGTTTGTAATATTCTCACAATAAGCTAATTAGCTCAATTGGAGCATTTCTAGCATCTTTAGTTGAAATTGGAAATTTGCATTTTTCACTTTTGTCAGACAATTGCAATATTCTCCCAATAAGCTAATTAGCTCAATTGGAGCATTTCTAGCATGTTTGGTTGAAATTGGAATATTACATTTTTCACTTTTGTCAGACAATTGCAATATTCTCACAATAAGCTAATTAGCTCAATTGGAGCATTTCTAGCATGTTTGGTTGAAATTGGAAATTCACATTTTTCAGTTTTG
Organism: Watersipora subatra; assembly: GCF_963576615.1. Classification (NCBI taxonomy): domain Eukaryota; kingdom Metazoa; phylum Bryozoa; class Gymnolaemata; order Cheilostomatida; family Watersiporidae; genus Watersipora; species Watersipora subatra. The sequence continues at coordinate 194,305 of NW_027045345.1, read as the reverse complement.
TCAGACGTTTGTAATATTCTCACAATAAGCTAATTAGCTCAATTGGAGCATTTCTAGCATCTTTAGTTGAAATTGGAAATTTGCATTTTTCACTTTTGTCAGACAATTGCAATATTCTCCCAATAAGCTAATTAGCTCAATTGGAGCATTTCTAGCATGTTTGGTTGAAATTGGAAATTTACATTTTTCAGTTTTGTCAGACGTTTATAAAATTCTTACAGTAGGCTTATTTGCGCAATTTGAGCATTTCTAGCATGTTTGGTTGAAATTGGAAATTCACATTTTTCACTTTTGTCAGACGTTTGTAATATTCTCACAATAAGCTAATTAGCTCAATTGGAGCATTTCTAGCATGTTTGGTTGAAATTGGAAATTTACATTTTTCAGTTTTGTCAGACGTTTGTAATATTCTCACAATAAGCTAATTAGCTCAATTGGAGCATTTCTAGCATGTTTGGTTGAAATTGGAAATTTACATTTATCAGTTTTGTCAGACGTTTGTAATATTCTCACAATAAGCTAATTAGCTCAATTGGAACATTTCTAGCATGTTTGGTTGAATTTGGAAAATTACATTTTTCACTTTTGTCAGACGTTTGTAATATTCTCACAATAAGCTAATTAGCTCAATTGGAGCATTTCTAGCATCTTTAGTTGAAATTGGAAATTTGCATTTTTCACTTTTGTCAGACAATTGCAATATTCTCCCAATAAGCTAATTAGCTCAATTGGAGCATTTCTAGCATGTTTGGTTGAAATTGGAAATTTACATTTTTCAGTTTTGTCAGACGTTTATAAAATTCTTACAGTAGGCTTATTTGCGCAATTTGAGCATTTCTAGCATGTTTGGTTGAAATTGGAAATTCACATTTTTCAGTTTTGTCAGACGTTTGTAATATTCTCACAATAAGCTAATTAGCTCAATTGGAGCATTTCTAGCATGTTTGGTTGAAATTGGAAATTTACATTTTTCAGTTTTGTCAGACGTTTGTAATATTCTCACAATAAGCTAATTAGCTCAATTGGAGCATTTCTAGCATGTTTGGTTGAAATTGGAAATTTACGCTTATCAGTTTTGTCAGACGTTTGTAATATTCTCACAATAAGCTAATTAGCTCAATTGGAGCATTTCTAGCATGTTTGGTTGAATTTGGAAAATTACATTTTTCATTTTTGTCAGACGTTTGTAATATTCTCACAATAAGCTAATTAGCTCAATTGGAGCATTTCTAGCATGTTTGGTTAAAATTGGAAATTTACATTTTTCAGTTTTGTCAGACGCTTGTAATATTCTCACAATAAGCTAATTAGCTCAATTGGAGCATTTCTAGCATGTTTGGTTGAAATTGGAAATTTACATTTTTCAGTTTTGTCAGACGTTTGTAATATTCTCACAATAAGCTAATTAGCTCAATTGGAGCATTTCTAGCATGTTTGGTTGAAATTGGAAATTTACATTTTTCAGTTTTGTCAGACGTTTGTAATATTCTCACAATAAGCTAATTAGCTCAATTGGAGCATTTCTAGCATGTTTGGTTGAAATTGGAATATTACATTTTTCACTTTTGTCAGACAATTGCAATATTCTCTCAATAAGCTAATTAGCTCAATTGGAGCATTTCTAGCATGTTTGGTTGAAATTGGAAATTTACATTTTTTACTTTTGTCAGACGTTTGTAATATTCTCACAATAAGCTAATTAGCTCAATTGGAGCATTTCTAGCATGTTTGGTTGAAATTGGAAATTTACATTTTTCACTTTTGTCAGACGTTTGTAATATTCTCACAATAAGCTAATTAGCTCAATTGGAGCATTTCTAGCATGTTTGGTTGAAATTGAAAATTTAAATTTTCAGTTTTGTCAGACGTTTGTAAAATTCATACAGTAGGCTCATTTGCGCAATTGGAGCATTTCTAGCATGTTTGATTGAAATTGGAATTTTAAATTTTTCACTTTTGTCAGACGTTTGTAATATTCTCACAATAAGCTAATTAGCTCAATTGGAGCATTTCTAGCATGTTTGGTTGAAATTGGAAATTTACATTTTTCACTTTTGTCAGACAATTGCAATATTCTCACAATAAGCTAATTAGCTCAATTGGAACATTTCTAGCATGTTTGGTTGAAATTGGAAATTTACATTTTTCACTTTTGTCAGACAATTGCAATATTCTCACAATAAGCTAATTAGCTCAATTGGAGCATTTCTAGCATGTTTGGTTGAAATTGGAAATTCACATTTTTCAGTTTTGTCAGACGTTTGTAATATTCTCACAATAAGCTAATTAGCTCAATTGGAGCATTTCTAGCATCTTTAGTTGAAATTGGAAATTTGCATTTTTCACTTTTGTCAGACAATTGCAATATTCTCCCAATAAGCTAATTAGCTCAATTGGAGCATTTCTAGCATGTTTGGTTGAAATTGGAAATTTACATTATTCAGTTTTGTCAGACGTTTATAAAATTCTTACAGTAGGCTTATTTGCGCAATTTGAGCATTTCTAGCATGTTTGGTTGAAATTGGAAATTCACATTTTTCACTTTTGTCAGACGTTTGTAATATTCTCACAATAAGCTAATTAGCTCAATTGGAGCATTTCTAGCATGTTTGGTTGAAATTGGAAATTTACATTTTTCAGTTTTGTCAGACGTTTGTAATATTCTCACAATAAGCTAATTAGCTCAATTGGAGCATTTCTAGCATCTTTAGTTGAAATTGGAAATTTGCATTTTTCACTTTTGTCAGACAATTGCAATATTCTCCCAATAAGCTAATTAGCTCAATTGGAGCATTTCTAGCATGTTTGGTTGAAATTGGAATATTACATTTTTCACTTTTGTCAGACAATTGCAATATTCTCACAATAAGCTAATTAGCTCAATTGGAGCATTTCTAGCATGTTTGGTTGAAATTGGAAATTCACATTTTTCAGTTTTGTCAGACGTTTGTAATATTCTCACAATAAGCTAATTAGCTCAATTGGAGCATTTCTAGCATCTTTAGTTGAAATTGGAAATTTGCATTTTTCACTTTTGTCAGACAATTGCAATATTCTCCCAATAAGCTAATTAGCTCAATTGGAGCATTTCTAGCATGTTTGGTTGAAATTGGAAATTTACATTATTCAGTTTTGTCAGACGTTTATAAAATTCTTACAGTAGGCTTATTTGCGCAATTTGAGCATTTCTAGCATGTTTGGTTGAAATTGGAAATTCACATTTTTCACTTTTGTCAGACGTTTGTAATATTCTCACAATAAGCTAATTAGCTCAATTGGAGCATTTCTAGCATGTTTGGTTGAAATTGGAAATTTACATTTTTCAGTTTTGTCAGACGTTTGTAATATTCTCACAATAAGCTAATTAGCTCAATTGGAGCATTTCTAGCATGTTTGGTTGAAATTGGAAATTTACATTTATCAGTATTGTCAGACGTTTGTAATATTCTCACAATAAGCTAATTAGCTCAATTGGAGCATTTCTAGCATGTTTGGTTGAATTTGGAAAATTACATTTTTCACTTTTGTCAGACGTTTGTAATATTCTCACAATAAGCTAATTAGCTCAATTGGAGCATTTCTAGCATCTTTAGTTGAAATTGGAAATTTGCATTTTTCACTTTTGTCAGACAATTGCAATATTCTCCCAATAAGCTAATTAGCTCAATTGGAGCATTTCTAGCATGTTTGGTTGAAATTGGAAATTTACATTTTTCAGTTTTGTCAGACGTTTATAAAATTCTTACAGTAGGCTTATTTGCGCAATTTGAGCATTTCTAGCATGTTTGGTTGAAATTGGAAATTCACATTTTTCAGTTTTGTCAGACGTTTGTAATATTCTCACAATAAGCTAATTAGCTCAATTGGAGCATTTCTAGCATGTTTGGTTGAAATTGGAAATTTACATTTTTCAGTTTTGTCAGACGTTTGTAATATTCTCACAATAAGCTAATTAGCTCAATTGGAGCATTTCTAGCATGTTTGGTTGAAATTGGAAATTTACGCTTATCAGTTTTGTCAGACGTTTGTAATATTCTCACAATAAGCTAATTAGCTCAATTGGAGCATTTCTAGCATGTTTGGTTGAATTTGGAAAATTACATTTTTCATTTTTGTCAGACGTTTGTAATATTCTCACAATAAGCTAATTAGCTCAATTGGAGCATTTCTAGCATGTTTGGTTGAAATTGGAAATTTACATTTTTCAGTTTTGTCAGACGCTTGTAATATTCTCACAATAAGCTAATTAGCTCAATTGGAGCATTTCTAGCATGTTTGGTTGAAATTGGAAATTTACATTTTTCAGTTTTGTCAGACGTTTGTAATATTCTCACAATAAGCTAATTAGCTCAATTGGAGCATTTCTAGCATGTTTGGTTGAAATTGGAAATTTACATTTTTCAGTTTTGTCAGACGTTTGTAATATTCTCACAATAAGCTAATTAGCTCAATTGGAGCATTTCTAGCATGTTTGGTTGAAATTGGAACTTTATATTTTTCACTTTTGTCAGACAATTGCAATATTCTCACAATAAGCTAATTAGCTCAATTGGAGCATTTCTAGCATGTTTGGTTGAAATTGGAAGTTTACATTTTTTCAGTTTTGTCATACGTTTGTAATATTCTCACAATAAGCTAATTAGCTCAATTGGAGCATTTCTAGCATGTTAGGTTGAAATTGGAAATTTACATTTTTCAGTTTTGTCAGACCTTTGTAATATTCTCACAATAAGCTAATTAGCTCAATTGGAGCATTTCTAGCATGTTTGGTTGAAATTGGAAATTTACATTTTTCACTTTTGTCAGACAATTGCAATATTCTCACAATAAGCTAATTAGCTCAATTGGAGCATTTCTAGCATGTTTGGTTGAACTTGGAAATTTACATTTTTCACTTTTGTCAGACAATTGCAATATTCTCACAATAAGCTAATTAGTTCAATTTGAGCATTTCTAGCATGTTTGGTTGAAATTGAAAATTTACATTTTTCAGTTTCGTCAAACATTTGTAAAATTCTTACAGTAGGCTTATTTCGCAATTCGAGCATTTCTAGCATGTTTGGTTGAAATTGGAAATTCACATTTTTCAGTTTTGTCAGACGTTTGTAATATTCTCACAATAACCTAATTAGCACAATTGGAGCATTTCTAGCATGTTTGGTTGAAATTGGAATATTACATTTTTCACTTTTGTCAGACAATTGCAATATTCTCTCAATAAGCTAATTAGCTCAATTGGAGCATTTCTAGCATGTTTGGTTGAAATTGGAAATTTACATTTTTCAGTTTTGTCAGACGTTTGTAAAATTCTTACAGTAGGCTTATATGCGCAATTTGAGCATTTCTAGCATGTTTGGTTGAAATTGGAAATTTACATTTTTTACTTTTGTCAGACGTTTGTAATATTCTCACAATAAGCTAATTAGCTCAATTGGAGCATTTCTAGCATGTTTGGTTGAAATTGGAAATTTACATTTTTCACTTTTGTCAGACGTTTGTAATATTCTCACAATAAGCTAATTAGCTCAATTGGAGCATTTCTAGCATGTTTGGTTGAAATTGAAAATTTAAATTTTCAGTTTTGTCAGACGTTTGTAAAATTCATACAGTAGGCTCATTTGCGCAATTGGAGCATTTCTAGCATGTTTGATTGAAATTGGAATTTTAAATTTTTCACTTTTGTCAGACGTTTGTAATATTCTCACAATAAGCTAATTAGCTCAATTGGAGCATTTCTAGCATGTTTGGTTGAAATTGGAAATTTACATTTTTCACTTTTGTCAGACAATTGCAATATTCTCACAATAAGCTAATTAGCTCAATTGGAACATTTCTAGCATGTTTGGTTGAAATTGGAAATTTACATTTTTCACTTTTGTCAGACAATTGCAATATTCTCACAATAAGCTAATTAGCTCAATTGGAGCATTTCTAGCATGTTTGGTTGAAATTGGAAATTCACATTTTTCAGTTTTGTCAGACGTTTGTAATATTCTCACAATAAGCTAATTAGCTCAATTGGAACATTTCTAGCATCTTTAGTTGAAATTGGAAATTTGCATTTTTCACTTTTGTCAGACAATTGCAATATTCTCCCAATAAGCTAATTAGCTCAATTGGAGCATTTCTAGCATGTTTGGTTGAAATTGGAAATTTACATTATTCAGTTTTGTCAGACGTTTATAAAATTCTTACAGTAGGCTTATTTGCGCAATTTGAGCATTTCTAGCATGTTTGGTTGAAATTGGAAATTCACATTTTTCACTTTTGTCAGACGTTTGTAATATTCTCACAATAAGCTAATTAGCTCAATTGGAGCATTTCTAGCATGTTTGGTTGAAATTGGAAATTTACATTTTTCAGTTTTGTCAGACGTTTGTAATATTCTCACAATAAGCTAATTAGCTCAATTGGAGCATTTCTAGCATGTTTGGTTGAAATTGGAAATTTACATTTATCAGTTTTGTCAGACGTTTGTAATATTCTCACAATAAGCTAATTAGCTCAATTGGAGCATTTCTAGCATGTTTGGTTGAATTTGGAAAATTACATTTTTCACTTTTGTCAGACGTTTGTAATATTCTCACAATAAGCTAATTAGCTCAATTGGAGCATTTCTAGCATGTTTGGTTGAAATTGGAAATTTACATTTTTCAGTTTTGTCAGACGCTTGTAATATTCTCACAATAAGCTAATTAGCTCAATTGGAGCATTTCTAGCATGTTTGGTTGAAATTGGAAATTTACATTTTTCAGTTTTGTCAGACGTTTGTAATATTCTCACAATAAGCTAATTAGCTCAATTGGAGCATTTCTAGCATGTTTGGTTGAAATTGGAAATTTACATTTTTCACTTTTGTCAGACCTTTGTAATATTCTCACAATAAGCTAATTAGCTCAATTGGAGCATTTCTAGCATGTTTGGTTGAAATTGGAAATTTACATTTTTCACTTTTGTCAGACCTTTGTAATATTCTCACAATAAGCTAATTAGCTCAATTGGAGCATTTCTAGCATGTTTGGTTGAAATTGGAAATTTACATTTTTCACTTTTGTCAGACAATTGCAATATTCTCACAATAAGCTAATTAGCTCAATTGGAGCATTTCTAGCATGTTTGGTTGAAATTGGAAATTTACATTTTTCAGTTTTGTCAGACGTTTGTAATATTCTCACAATAAGCTAATTAGCTCAATTGGAGCATTTCTAGCATGTTTGGTTGAAATTGGAAATTTACGCTTATCAGTTTTGTCAGACGTTTGTAATATTCTCACAATAAGCTAATTAGCTCAATTGGAGCATTTCTAGCATGTTTGGTTGAATTTGGAAAATTACATTTTTCACTTTTGTCAGACGTTTGTAATATTCTCACAATAAGCTAATTAGCTCAATTGGAGCATTTCTAGCATGTTTGGTTGAAATTGGAAGTTTACATTTTTCAGTTTTGTCATACGTTTGTAATATTCTCACAATAAGCTAATTAGCTCAATTGGAGCATTTCTAGCATGTTTGGTTGAAATTGGAAATTTACATTTTTCACTTTTGTCAGACAATTGCAATATTCTCACAATAAGCTAATTAGCTCAATTGGAGCATTTCTAGCATGTTTGGTTGAACTTGGAAATTTACATTTTTCACTTTTGTCAGACAATTGCAATATTCTCACAATAAGCTAATTAGTTCAATTTGAGCATTTCTAGCATGTTTGGTTGAAATTGAAAATTTACATTTTTCAGTTTCGTCAAACATTTGTAAAATTCTTACAGTAGGCTTATTTCGCAATTCGAGCATTTCTAGCATGTTTGGTTGAAATTGGAAATTCACATTTTTCAGTTTTGTCAGACGTTTGTAATATTCTCACAATAACCTAATTAGCACAATTGGAGCATTTCTAGCATGTTTGGTTGAAATTGGAATATTACATTTTTCACTTTTGTCAGACAATTGCAATATTCTCTCAATAAGCTAATTAGCTCAATTGGAGCATTTCTAGCATGTTTGGTTGAAATTGGAATTTTACATTTTTCAGTTTTGTCAGACGTTTGTAAAATTCTTACAGTAGGCTTATATGCGCAATTTGAGCATTTCTAGCATGTTTGGTTGAAATTGGAAATTTACATTTTTTACTTTTGTCAGACGTTTGTAATATTCTCACAATAAGCTAATTAGCTCAATTGGAGCATTTCTAGCATGTTTGGTTGAAATTGGAAATTTACATTTTTCACTTTTGTCAGACGTTTGTAATATTCTCACAATAAGCTAATTAGCTCAATTGGAGCATTTCTAGCATGTTTGGTTGAAATTGAAAATTTAAATTTTCAGTTTTGTCAGACGTTTGTAAAATTCATACAGTAGGCTCATTTGCGCAATTGGAGCATTTCTAGCATGTTTGATTGAAATTGGAATTTTAAATTTTTCACTTTTGTCAGACGTTTGTAATATTCTCACAATAAGCTAATTAGCTCAATTGGAGCATTTCTAGCATGTTTGGTTGAAATTGGAAATTTACATTTTTCACTTTTGTCAGACAATTGCAATATTCTCACAATAAGCTAATTAGCTCAATTGGAACATTTCTAGCATGTTTGGTTGAAATTGGAAATTTACATTTTTCACTTTTGTCAGACAATTGCAATATTCTCACAATAAGCTAATTAGCTCAATTGGAGCATTTCTAGCATGTTTGGTTGAAATTGGAAATTCACATTTTTCAGTTTTGTCAGACGTTTGTAATATTCTCACAATAAGCTAATTAGCTCAATTGGAGCATTTCTAGCATCTTTAGTTGAAATTGGAAATTTGCATTTTTCACTTTTGTCAGACAATTGCAATATTCTCCCAATAAGCTAATTAGCTCAATTGGAGCATTTCTAGCATGTTTGGTTGAAATTGGAAATTTACATTATTCAGTTTTGTCAGACGTTTATAAAATTCTTACAGTAGGCTTATTTGCGCAATTTGAGCATTTCTAGCATGTTTGGTTGAAATTGGAAATTCACATTTTTCACTTTTGTCAGACGTTTGTAATATTCTTACAATAAGCTAATTAGCTCAATTGGAGCATTTCTAGCATGTTTGGTTGAAATTGGAAATTTACATTTTTCAGTTTTGTCAGACGTTTGTAATATTCTCACAATAAGCTAATTAGCTCAATTGGAGCATTTCTAGCATCTTTAGTTGAAATTGGAAATTTGCATTTTTCACTTTTGTCAGACAATTGCAATATTCTCCCAATAAGCAAATTAGCTCAATTGGAGCATTTCTAGCATGTTTGGTTGAAATTGGAATATTACATTTTTCACTTTTGTCAGACAATTGCAATATTCTCACAATAAGCTAATTAGCTCAATTGGAGCATTTCTAGCATGTTTGGTTGAAATTGGAAATTCACATTTTTCAGTTTTGTCAGACGTTTGTAATATTCTCACAATAAGCTAATTAGCTCAATTGGAGCATTTCTAGCATCTTTAGTTGAAATTGGAAATTTGCATTTTTCACTTTTGTCAGACAATTGCAATATTCTCACAATAAGCTAATTAGCTCAATTGGAGCATTTCTAGCATGTTTGGTTGAAATTGGAAATTTACATTATTCAGTTTTGTCAGACGTTTATAAAATTCTTACAGTAGGCTTATTTGCGCAATTTGAGCATTTCTAGCATGTTTGGTTGAAATTGGAAATTCACATTTTTCACTTTTGTCAGACGTTTGTAATATTCTCACAATAAGCTAATTAGCTCAATTGGAGCATTTCTAGCATGTTTGGTTGAAATTGGAAATTTACATTTTTCAGTTTTGTCAGACGTTTGTAATATTCTCACAATAAGCTAATTAGCTCAATTGGAGCATTTCTAGCATGTTTGGTTGAAATTGGAAATTTACATTTATCAGTTTTGTCAGACGTTTGTAATATTCTCACAATAAGCTAATTAGCTCAATTGGAGCATTTCTAGCATGTTTGGTTGAATTTGGAAAATTACATTTTTCACTTTTGTCAGACGTTTGTAATATTCTCACAATAAGCTAATTAGCTCAATTGGAGCATTTCTAGCATCTTTAGTTGAAATTGGAAATTTGCATTTTTCACTTTTGTCAGACAATTGCAATATTCTCCCAATAAGCTAATTAGCTCAATTGGAGCATTTCTAGCATGTTTGGTTGAAATTGGAAATTTACATTTTTCAGTTTTGTCAGACGTTTATAAAATTCTTACAGTAGGCTTATTTGCGCAATTTGAGCATTTCTAGCATGTTTGGTTGAAATTGGAAATTTACATTTTTCAGTTTTGTCAGACGTTTGTAATATTCTCACAATAAGCTAATTAGCTCAATTGGAGCATTTCTAGCATGTTTGGTTGAAATTGGAAATTTACGCTTATCAGTTTTGTCAGACGTTTGTAATATTCTCACAATAAGCTAATTAGCTCAATTGGAGCATTTCTAGCATGTTTGGTTGAATTTGGAAAATTACATTTTTCATTTTTGTCAGACGTTTGTAATATTCTCACAATAAGCTAATTAGCTCAATTGGAGCATTTCTAGCATGTTTGGTTGAAATTGGAAATTTACATTTTTCAGTTTTGTCAGACGCTTGTAATATTCTCACAATAAGCTAATTAGCTCAATTGGAGCATTTCTAGCATGTTTGGTTGAAATTGGAAATTTACATTTTTCAGTTTTGTCAGACGTTTGTAATATTCTCACAATAAGCTAATTAGCTCAATTGGAGCATTTCTAGCATGTTTGGTTGAAATTGGAAATTTACATTTTTCAGTTTTGTCAGACGTTTGTAATATTCTCACAATAAGCTAATTAGCTCAATTGGAGCATTTCTAGCATGTTTGGTTGAAATTGGAACTTTACATTTTTCACTTTTGTCAGACAATTACAATATTCTCACAATAAGCTAATTAGCTCAATTGGAGCATTTCTAGCATGTTTGGTTGAAATTGGAAGTTTACATTTTTCAGTTTTGTCATACGTTTGTAATATTCTCACAATAAGCTAATTAGCTCAATTGGAGCATTTCTAGCATGTTAGGTTGAAATTGGAAATTTACATTTTTCAGTTTTGTCAGACCTTTGTAATATTCTCACAATAAGCTAATTAGCTCAATTGGAGCATTTCTAGCATGTTTGGTTGAAATTGGAAATTTACATTTTTCACTTTTGTCAGACAATTGCAATATTCTCACAATAAGCTAATTAGCTCAATTGTCGCATTTCTAGCATGTTTGGTTGAACTTGGAATATTACATTTTTCACTTTTGTCAGACAATTGCAATATTCTCTCAATAAGCTAATTAGCTCAATTGGAGCATTTCTAGCATGTTTGGTTGAAATTGGAAATTTACATTTTTCAGTTTTGTCAGACGTTTGTAAAATTCTTACAGTAGGCTTATATGCGCAATTTGAGCATTTCTAGCATGTTTGGTTGAAATTGGAAATTTACATTTTTTACTTTTGTCAGACGTTTGTAATATTCTCACAATAAGCTAATTAGCTCAATTGGAGCATTTCTAGCATGTTTGGTTGAAATTGGAAATTTACATTTTTCACTTTTGTCAGACGTTTGTAATATTCTCACAATAAGCTAGTTAGCTCAATTGGAGCATTTCTAGCATGTTTGGTTGAAATTGAAAATTTAAATTTTCAGTTTTGTCAGACGTTTGTAAAATTCATACAGTAGGCTCATTTGCGCAATTGGAGCATTTCTAGCATGTTTGATTGAAATTGGAATTTTAAATTTTTCACTTTTGTCAGACGTTTGTAATATTCTCACAATAAGCTAATTAGCTCAATTGGAGCATTTCTAGCATGTTTGGTTGAAATTGGAAATTTACATTTTTCACTTTTGTCAGACAATTGCAATATTCTCACAATAAGCTAATTAGCTCAATTGGAACATTTCTAGCATGTTTGGTTGAAATTGGAAATTTACATTTTTCACTTTTGTCAGACAATTGCAATATTCTCACAATAAGCTAATTAGCTCAATTGGAGCATTTCTAGCATGTTTGGTTGAAATTGGAAATTCACATTTTTCAGTTTTGTCAGACGTTTGTAATATTCTCACAATAAGCTAATTAGCTCAATTGGAGCATTTCTAGCATCTTTAGTTGAAATTGGAAATTTGCATTTTTCACTTTTGTCAGACAATTGCAATATTCTCCCAATAAGCTAATTAGCTCAATTGGAGCATTTCTAGCATGTTTGGTTGAAATTGGAAATTTACATTATTCAGTTTTGTCAGACGTTTATAAAATTCTTACAGTAGGCTTATTTGCGCCATTTGAGCATTTCTAGCATGTTTGGTTGAAATTGGAAATTCACATTTTTCACTTTTGTCAGACGTTTGTAATATTCTCACAATAAGCTAATTAGCTCAATTGGAGCATTTCTAGCATGTTTGGTTGAAATTGGAAATTTACATTTTTCAGTTTTGTCAGACGTTTGTAATATTCTCACAATAAGCTAATTAGCTCAATTGGAGCATTTCTAGCATGTTTGGTTGAAATTGGAAATTTACATTTATCAGTTTTGTCAGACGTTTGTAATATTCTCACAATAAGCTAATTAGCTCAATTGGAGCATTTCTAGCATGTTTGGTTGAATTTGGAAAATTACATTTTTCACTTTTGTCAGACGTTTGTAATATTCTCACAATAAGCTAATTAGCTCAATTGGAGCATTTCTAGCATGTTTGGTTGAAATTGGAAATTTACATTTTTCAGTTTTGTCAGACGCTTGTAATATTCTCACAATAAGCTAATTAGCTCAATTGGAGCATTTCTAGCATGTTTGGTTGAAATTGGAAATTTACATTTTTCAGTTTTGTCAGACGTTTGTAATATTCTCACAATAAGCTAATTAGCTCAATTGGAGCATTTCTAGCATGTTTGGTTGAAATTGGAAATTTACATTTTTCACTTTTGTCAGACCTTTGTAATATTCTCACAATAAGCTAATTAGCTCAATTGGAGCATTTCTAGCATGTTTGGTTGAAATTGGAAATTTACATTTTTCACTTTTGTCAGACCTTTGTAATATTCTCACAATAAGCTAATTAGCTCAATTGGAGCATTTCTAGCATGTTTGGTTGAAATTGGAAATTTACATTTTTCACTTTTGTCAGACAATTGCAATATTCTCACAATAAGCTAATTAGCTCAATTGGAGCATTTCTAGCATGTTTGGTTGAAATTGGAAATTTACATTTTTCAGTTTTGTCAGACGTTTGTAATATTCTCACAATAAGCTAATTAGCTCAATTGGAGCATTTCTAGCATGTTTGGTTGAAATTGGAAATTTACGCTTATCAGTTTTGTCAGACGTTTGTAATATTCTCACAATAAGCTAATTAGCTCAATTGGAGCATTTCTAGCATGTTTGGTTGAATTTGGAAAATTACATTTTTCACTTTTGTCAGACGTTTGTAATATTCTCACAATAAGCTAATTAGCTCAATTGGAGCATTTCTAGCATGTTTGGTTGAAATTGGAAATTTACATTTTTCACTTTTGTCAGACGCTTGTAATATTCTCACAATAAGCTAATTAGCTCAATTGGAGCATTTCTAGCATGTTTGGTTGAAATTGGAAATTTACATTTTTCAGTTTTGTCAGACGTTTGTAATATTCTCACAATTAGCTAATTAGCTCAATTGGAGCATTTCTAGCATGTTTGGTTGAAATTGGAAATTTACATTTTTCACTTTTGTCAGACCTTTGTAATATTCTCACAATAAGCTAATTAGCTCAATTGGAGCATTTCTAGCATGTTTGGTTGAAATTGGAAATTTACATTTTTCACTTTTGTCAGACCTTTGTAATATTCTCACAATAAACTAATTAGCTCAATTGGAGCATTTCTAGCATGTTTGGTTGAAATTGGAAATTTACATTTTTCAGTTTTGTCAGACGTTTGTAATATTCTCACAATAAGCTAATTAGCTCAATTGGAGCATTTCTAGCATGTTTGGTTGAAATTGGAAATTTACATTTTTCACTTTTGTCAGACCTTTGTAATATTCTCACAATAAGCTAATTAGCTCAATTGGAGCATTTCTAGCATGTTTGGTTGAAATTGGAAATTTACATTTTTCACTTTTGTCAGACCTTTGTAATATTCTCACAATAAGCTAATTAGCTCAATTGGAGCATTTCTAGCATGTTTGGTTGAAATTGGAAATTTACATTTTTCAGTTTTGTCAGACGTTTGTAATATTCTCACAATAAGCTAATTAGCTCAATTGGAGCATTTCTAGCATGTTTGGTTGAAATTGGAAATTTACGCTTATCAGTTTTGTCAGACGTTTGTAATATTCTCACAATAAGCTAATTAGCTCAATTGGAGCATTTCTAGCATGTTTGGTTGAATTTGGAAAATTACATTTTTCACTTTTGTCAGACGTTTGTAATATTCTCACAATAAGCTAATTAGCTCAATTGGAGCATTTCTAGCATTTTTGTTGAAATTGGAAATTTACATTTTTCAGTTTTGTCAGACGCTTGTAATATTCTCACAATAAGCTAATTAGCTCAATGGAGCATTTCTAGCATGTTTGGTTGAAATTGGAAATTTACATTTTTCAGTTTTGTCAGACGTTTGTAATATTCTCACAATAAGCTAATTAGCTCAATTGGAGCATTTCTAGCATGTTTGGTTGAAATTGGAAATTTACATTTTTCACTTTTGTCAGACCTTTGTAATATTCTCACAATAAGCTAATTAGCTCAATTGGAGCATTTCTAGCATGTTTGGTTGAAATTGGAAATTTACATTTTTCACTTTGTCAGACAATTGCAATATTCTCACAATAAGCTAATTAGCTCAATTGGAGCATTTCTAGCATGTTTGGTTGAAATTGGAAATTTACATTTTTCACTTTTGTCAGACAATTGCAATATTCTCACAATAAGTTAATTAGCTCAATTGGAGCATTTCTAGCATGTTTGGTTGAACTTGGAAATTTACATTTTTCACTTTTGTCAGACAATTGCAATATTCTCACAATAAGCTAATTAGCTCAATTTGAGCATTTCTAGCATGTTTGGTTGAAATTGAAAACATTACATTTTTCAGTTTCGTCAAACGTTTGTAAAATTCTTACAGTAGGCTTATTTCGCAATTCGAGCATTTCTAGCATGTTTGGTTGAAATTGGAAATTCACATTTTTCAGTTTTGTCAGACGTTTGTAATATTCTCACAATAACCTAATTAGCACAATTGGAGCATTTCTAGCATGTTTGGTTGAAATTGGAATATTACATTTTTCACTTTTGTCAGACAATTGCAATATTCTCTCAATAAGCTACTTAGCTCAATTGGAGCATTTCTAGCATGTTTGGTTGAAATTGGAAATTTACATTTTTCAGTTTTGTCAGACGTTTGTAAAATTCTTACAGTAGGCTTATTTGCGCAATTTGAGCATTTCTAGCATGTTTGGTTGAAATTGGAAATTTACATTTTTTACTTTTGTCAGACGTTTGTAATATTCTCACAATAAGCTAATTAGCTCAATTGGAGCATTTCTAGCATGTTTGGTTGAAATTGGAAATTTACATTTTTCACTTTTGTCAGACGTTTGTAATATTCTCACAATAAGCTAATTAGCTCAATTTGAGCATTTCTAGCATGTTTGGTTGAAAATGAAAGTTTAAATTTTCAGTTTTGTCAGACGTTTGTAAAATTCATACAGTAGGCTCATTTGCGCAATTGGAGCATTTCTAGCATGTTTGATTGAAATTGGAATTTTAAATTTTTCACTTTTGTCAGACGTTTGTAATATTCTCACAATAAGCTAATTAGCTCAATTGGAGCATTTCTAGCATGTTTGGTTGAAATTGGAAATTTACATTTTTCACTTTTGTCAGACAATTGCAATATTCTCACAATAAGCTAATTAGCTCAATTGGAACATTTCTAGCATGTTTGGTTGAAATTGGAAATTTACATTTTTCACTTTTGTCAGACAATTGCAATATTCTCACAATAAGCTAATTAGCTCAATTGGAGCATTTCTAGCATGTTTGGTTGAAATTGAAAATTTAAATTTTCAGTTTTGTCAGACGTTTGTAAAATTCATACAGTAGGCTCATTTGCGCAATTGGAGCATTTCTAGCATGTTTGATTGAAATTGGAATTTTAAATTTTTCACTTTTGTCAGACGTTTGTAATATTCTCACAATAAGCTAATTAGCTCAATTGGAGCATTTCTAGCATGTTTGGTTGAAATTGGAAATTTACATTTTTCACTTTTGTCAGACAATTGCAATATTCTCACAATAAGCTAATTAGCTCAATTGGAACATTTCTAGCATGTTTGGTTGAAATTGGAAATTTACATTTTTCACTTTTGTCAGACAATTGCAATATTCTCACAATAAGCTAATTAGCTCAATTGGAGCATTTCTAGCATGTTTGGTTGAAATTGGAAATTTACATTTTTCACTTTTGTCAGACCTTTGTAATATTCTCACAATAAGCTAATTAGCTCAATTGGAGCATTTCTAGCATGTTTGGTTGAAATTGGAAATTTACATTTTTCAGTTTTGTCAGACGTTTGTAATATTCTCACAATAAGCTAATTAGCTCAATTGGAGCATTTCTAGCATGTTTGGTTGAAATTGGAAATTTACATTTATCAGTTTTGTCAGACGTTTGTAATATTCTCACAATAAGCTAATTAGCTCAATTGGAGCATTTCTAGCATGTTTGGTTGAATTTGGAAAATTACATTTTTCACTTTTGTCAGACGTTTGTAATATTCTCACAATAAGCTAATTAGCTCAATTGGAGCATTTCTAGCATGTTTGGTTGAAATTGGAAATTTACATTTTTCAGTTTTGTCAGACGCTTGTAATATTCTCACAATAAGCTAATTAGCTCAATTGGAGCATTTCTAGCATGTTTGGTTGAAATTGGAAATTTACATTTTTCAGTTTTGTCAGACGTTTATAATATTCTCACAATAAGCTAATTAGCTCAATTGGAGCATTTCTAGCATGTTTGGTTGAAATTGGAAATTTACATTTTTCACTTTTGTCAGACCTTTGTAATATTCTCACAATAAGCTAATTAGCTCAATTGGAGCATTTCTAGCATGTTTAGTTGAAATTGGAAAATTACATTTTTCACTTTTGTCAGACCTTTGTAATATTCTCACAATAAGCTAATTAGCTCAATTGGAGCATTTCTAGCATGTTTGGTTGAAATTTGAAATTTACATTTTTCACTTTTGTCAGACAATTGCAATATTCTCACAATAAGCTAATTAGCTCAATTGGAGCATTTCTAGCATGTTTGGTTGAAATTGGAAATTTACATTTTTCACTTTTGTCAGACCTTTGTAATATTCTCACAATAAGCTAATTAGCTCAATTGGAGCATTTCTAGCATGTTTGGTTGAAATTGGAAATTTACATTTTTCACTTTTGTCAGACAATTGCAATATTCTCACAATAAGCTAATTAGCTCAATTGGAGCATTTCTAGCATGATTAGTTGAAATTGGAAATTTACATTTTTCAGTTTTGTCAGACCTTTGTAATATTCTCACAATAAACTAATTAGCTCAATTGGAGCATTTCTAGCATGTTTGGTTGAAATTGGAAATTTACATTTTTCAGTTTTGTCAGACGTTTGTAATATTCTCACAGTAAGCTAATTAGCTCAATTGGAGCATTTCTAGCATGTTTGGTTGAAATTGGAAATTTACATTTTTCACTTTTGTCAGACCTTTGTAATATTCTCACAATAAGCTAATTAGCTCAATTGGAGCATTTCTAGCATGTTTGGTTGAAATTGGAAATTTACATTTTTCACTTTTGTCAGACCTTTGTAATATTCTCACAATAAGCTAATTAGCTCAATTGGAGCATTTCTAGCATGTTTGGTTGAAATTGGAAATTTACATTTTTCACTTTTGTCAGACAATTGCAATATTCTCACAATAAGCTAATTAGCTCAATTGGAGCATTTCTAGCATGTTTGGTTGAAATTGGAAATTTACATTTTTCAGTTTTGTCAGACGTTTGTAATATTCTCACAATAAGCTAATTAGCTCAATTGGAGCATTTCTAGCATGTTTGGTTGAAATTGGAAATTTACGCTTATCAGTTTTGTCAGACGTTTGTAATATTCTCACAATAAGCTAATTAGCTCAATTGGAGCATTTCTAGCATGTTTGGTTGAATTTGGAAAATTACATTTTTTACTTTTGTCAGACGTTTGTAATATTCTCACAATAAGCTAATTAGCTCAATTGGAGCATTTCTAGCATTTTTGGTTGAAATTGGAAATTTACATTTTTCAGTTTTGTCAGACGCTTGTAATATTCTCACAATAAGCTAATTAGCTCAATTGGAGCATTTCTAGCATGTTTGGTTGAAATTGGAAATTTACATTTTTCAGTTTTGTCAGACGTTTGTAATATTCTCACAATAAGCTAATTAGCTCAATTGGAGCATTTCTAGCATGTTTGGTTGAAATTGGAAATTTACATTTTTCACTTTTGTCAGACCTTTGTAATATTCTCACAATAAGCTAATTAGCTCAATTGGAGCATTTCTAGCATGTTTGGTTGAAATTGGAAATTTACATTTTTCACTTTTGTCAGACAATTGCAATATTCTCACAATAAGCTAATTAGCTCAATTGGAGCATTTCTAGCATGTTTGGTTGAAATTGGAAATTTACATTTTTCACTTTTGTCAGACAATTGCAATATTCTCACAATAAGTTAATTAGCTCAATTGGAGCATTTCTAGCATGTTTGGTTGAACTTGGAAATTTACATTTTTCACTTTTGTCAGACAATTGCAATATTCTCACAATAAGCTAATTAGCTCAATTTGAGCATTTCTAGCATGTTTGGTTGAAATTGAAAATTTACATTTTTCAGTTTCGTCAAACGTTTGTAAAATTCTTACAGTAGGCTTATTTTGCAATTCGAGCATTTCTAGCATGTTTGGTTGAAATTGGAAATTCACATTTTTCAGTTTTGTCAGACGTTTGTAATATTCTCACAATAACCTAATTAGCACAATTGGAGCATTTCTAGCATGTTTGGTTGAAATTGGAATATTACATTTTTCACTTTTGTCAGACAATTGCAATATTCTCTCAATAAGCTACTTAGCTCAATTGGAGCATTTCTAGCATGTTTGGTTGAAATTGGAAATTTACATTTTTCAGTTTTGTCAGACGTTTGTAAAATTCTTACAGTAGGCTTATATGCGCAATTTGAGCATTTCTAGCATGTTTGGTTGAAATTGGAAATTTACATTTTTTACTTTTGTCAGACGTTTGTAATATTCTCACAATAAGCTAATTAGCTCAATTGGAGCATTTCTAGCATGTTTGGTTGAAATTGGAAATTTACATTTTTCACTTTTGTCAGACGTTTGTAATATTCTCACAATAAGCTAATTAGCTCAATTTGAGCATTTCTAGCATGTTTGGTTGAAAATGAAAGTTTAAATTTTCAGTTTTGTCAGACGTTTGTAAAATTCATACAGTAGGCTCATTTGCGCAATTGGAGCATTTCTAGCATGTTTGATTGAAATTGGAATTTTAAATTTTTCACTTTTGTCAGACGTTTGTAATATTCTCACAATAAGCTAATTAGCTCAATTGGAGCATTTCTAGCATGTTTGGTTGAAATTGGAAATTTACATTTTTCACTTTTGTCAGACAATTGCAATATTCTCACAATAAGCTAATTAGCTCAATTGGAACATTTCTAGCATGTTTGGTTGAAATTGGAAATTTACATTTTTCACTTTTGTCAGACAATTGCAATATTCTCACAATAAGCTAATTAGCTCAATTGGAGCATTTCTAGCATGTTTGGTTGAAATTGGAAATTTACATTTTTCAGTTTTGTCAGACGTTTGTAAAATTCTTACAGTAGGCTTATATGCGCAATTTGAGCATTTCTAGCATGTTTGGTTGAAATTGGAAATTTACATTTTTCACTTTTGTCGGACCTTTGTAATATTCTCACAATAAGCTAATTAGCTCAATTGGAGCATTTCTAGCATGTTTGGTTGAAATTGGAAATTTACATTTTTCACTTTTGTCAGACGTTTGTAATATTCTCACAATAAGCTAATTAGCTCAATTGGAACATTTCTAGCATGTTTGGTTGAAATTGAAAATTTAAATTTTCAGTTTTGTCAGACGTTTGTAAAATTCATACAGTAGGCTCATTTGCGCAATTGGAGCATTTCTAGCATGTTTGATTGAAATTGGAATTTTAAATTTTTCACTTTTGTCAGACGTTTGTAATATTCTCACAATAAGCTAATTAGCTCAATTGGAGCATTTCTAGCATGTTTGGTTGAAATTGGAAATTTACATTTTTCACTTTTGTCAGACAATTGCAATATTCTCACAATAAGCTAATTAGCTCAATTTGAGCATTTCTAGCATGTTTGGTTGAAAATGAAAGTTTAAATTTTCAGTTTTGTCAGACGTTTGTAAAATTCATACAGTAGGCTCATTTGCGCAATTGGAGCATTTCTAGCATGTTTGATTGAAATTGGAATTTTAAATTTTTCACTTTTGTCAGACGTTTGTAATATTCTCACAATAAGCTAATTAGCTCAATTGGAACATTTCTAGCATGTTTGGTTGAAATTGGAAATTTACATTTTTCACTTTTGTCAGACAATTGCAATATTCTCACAATAAGCTAATTAGCTCAATTGGAACATTTCTAGCATGTTTGGTTGAAATTGGAAATTTACATTTTTCAGTTTTGTCAGACGTTTGTAATATTCTCACAATAAGCTAATTAGCTCAATTGGAGCATTTCTAGCATGTTTGGTTGAAATTGGAAATTTACGCTTATCAGTTTTGTCAGACGTTTGTAATATTCTCACAATAAGCTAATTAGCTCAATTGGAGCATTTCTAGCATGTTTAGTTGAATTTGGAAAATTACATTTTTCACTTTTGTCAGACGTTTGTAATATTCTCACAATAAGCTAATTAGCTCAATTGGAGCATTTCTAGCATTTTTGGTTGAAATTGGAAATTTACATTTTTCAGTTTTGTCAGACGCTTGTAATATTCTCACAATAAGCTAATTAGCTCAATTGGAGCATTTCTAGCATGTTTGGTTGAAATTGGAAATTTACATTTTTCAGTTTTGTCAGACGTTTGTAATATTCTCACAATAAGCTAATTAGCTCAATTGGAGCATTTCTAGCATGTTTGGTTGAAATTGGAAATTTACATTTTTCACTTTTGTCAGACCTTTGTAATATTCTCACAATAAGCTAATTAGCTCAATTGGAGCATTTCTAGCATGTTTGGTTGAAATTGGAAATTTACATTTTTCACTTTTGTCAGACAATTGCAATATTCTCACAATAAGCTAATTAGCTCAATTGGAGCATTTCTAGCATGTTTGGTTGAAATTGGAAATTTACATTTTTCACTTTTGTCAGACAATTGCAATATTCTCACAATAAGTTAATTAGCTCAATTGGAGCATTTCTAGCATGTTTGGTTGAACTTGGAAATTTACATTTTTCACTTTTGTCAGACAATTGCAACATTCTCACAATAAGCTAATTAGCTCAATTTGAGCATTTCTAGCATGTTTGGTTGAAATTGAAAATTTACATTTTTCAGTTTCGTCAAACGTTTGTAAAATTCTTACAGTAGGCTTATTTCGCAATTCGAGCATTTCTAGCATGTTTGGTTGAAATTGGAATTTCACATTTTTCAGTTTTGTCAGACGTTTGTAATATTCTCACAATAACCTAATTAGCACAATTGGAGCATTTCTAGCATGTTTGGTTGAAATTGGAATATTACATTTTTCACTTTTGTCAGACAATTGCAATATTCTCTCAATAAGCTACTTAGCTCAATTGGAGCATTTCTAGCATGTTTGGTTGAAATTGGAAATTTACATTTTTTACTTTTGTCAGACGTTTGTAATATTCTCACAATAAGCTAATTAGCTCAATTGGAGCATTTCTAGCATGTTTGGTTGAAATTGGAAATTTACATTTTTCACTTTTGTCAGACGTTTGTAATATTCTCACAATAAGCTAATTAGCTCAATTTGAGCATTTCTAGCATGTTTGGTTGAAAATGAAAGTTTAAATTTTCAGTTTTGTTAGACGTTTGTAAAATTCATACAGTAGGCTCATTTGCGCAATTGGAGCATTTCTAGCATGTTTGATTGAAATTGGAATTTTAAATTTTTCACTTTTGTCAGACGTTTGTAATATTCTCACAATAAGCTAATTAGCTCAATTGGAGCATTTCTAGCATGTTTGGTTGAAATTGGAAATTTACATTTTTCACTTTTGTCAGACAATTGCAATATTCTCACAATAAGCTAATTAGCTCAATTGGAACATTTCTA
Organism: Watersipora subatra; assembly: GCF_963576615.1. NCBI lineage: Eukaryota > Metazoa > Bryozoa > Gymnolaemata > Cheilostomatida > Watersiporidae > Watersipora > Watersipora subatra. The sequence continues at coordinate 171,921 of NW_027045345.1, read as the reverse complement.
GCATGTTTGGTTGAAATTGGAAATTTACATTTTTCACTTTTGTCAGACAATTGCAATATTCTCACAATAAGCTAATTAGCTCAATTGGAGCATTTCTAGCATGTTTGGTTGAAATTGGAAATTTACATTTTTCAGTTTTGTCAGACGTTTGTAAAATTCTTACAGTAGGCTTATATGCGCAATTTGAGCATTTCTAGCATGTTTGGTTGAAATTGGAAATTTACATTTTTCACTTTTGTCGGACCTTTGTAATATTCTCACAATAAGCTAATTAGCTCAATTGGAGCATTTCTAGCATGTTTGGTTGAAATTGGAAATTTACATTTTTCACTTTTGTCAGACGTTTGTAATATTCTCACAATAAGCTAATTAGCTCAATTGGAACATTTCTAGCATGTTTGGTTGAAATTGAAAATTTAAATTTTCAGTTTTGTCAGACGTTTGTAAAATTCATACAGTAGGCTCATTTGCGCAATTGGAGCATTTCTAGCATGTTTGATTGAAATTGGAATTTTAAATTTTTCACTTTTGTCAGACGTTTGTAATATTCTCACAATAAGCTAATTAGCTCAATTGGAGCATTTCTAGCATGTTTGGTTGAAATTGGAAATTTACATTTTTCACTTTTGTCAGACAATTGCAATATTTTCACAATAAGCTAATTAGCTCAATTGGAACATTTCTAGCATGTTTGGTTGAAATTGGAAATTTACATTTTTCACTTTTGTCAGACAATTGCAATATTCTCACAATAAGCTAATTAGCTCAATTGGAGCATTTCTAGCATGTTTGGTTGAAATTGGAAATTTACATTTTTCACTTTTGTCAGACCTTTGTAATATTCTCACAATAAGCTAATTAGCTCAATTGGAGCATTTCTAGCATGTTTGGTTGAAATTGGAAATTTACATTTTTCACTTTTGTCAGACAATTGCAATATTCTCACAATAAACTAATTAGCTCAATTGGAACATTTCTAGCATGTTTGGTTGAAATTGGAAATTTACATTTTTCACTTTTGTCAGACAATTGCAATATTCTCACAATAAGCTAATTAGCTCAATTGGAGCATTTCTAGCATGTTTGGTTGAAATTGGAAATTCACATTTTTCAGTTTTGTCAGACGTTTGTAATATTCTCACAATAACCTAATTAGCACAATTGGAGCATTTCTAGCATGTTTGGTTGAAATTGGAATATTACATTTTTCACTTTTGTCAGACAATTGCAATATTCTCTCAATAAGCTACTTAGCTCAATTGGAGCATTTCTAGCATGTTTGGTTGAAATTGGAAATTTACATTTTTCAGTTTTGTCAGACGTTTGTAAAATTCTTACAGTAGGCTTATATGCGCAATTTGAGCATTTCTAGCATGTTTGGTTGAAATTGGAAATTTACATTTTTCACTTTTGTCAGACGTTTGTAATATTCTCACAATAAGCTAATTAGCTCAATTTGAGCATTTCTAGCATGTTTGGTTGAAAATGAAAGTTTAAATTTTCAGTTTTGTCAGACGTTTGTAAAATTCATACAGTAGGCTCATTTGCGCAATTGGAGCATTTCTAGCATGTTTGATTGAAATTGGAATTTTAAATTTTTCACTTTTGTCAGACGTTTGTAATATTCTCACAATAAGCTAATTAGCTCAATTGGAGCATTTCTAGCATGTTTGGTTGAAATTGGAAATTTACATTTTTCACTTTTGTCAGACAATTGCAATATTCTCACAATAAGCTAATTAGCTCAATTGGAACATTTCTAGCATGTTTGGTTGAAATTGGAAATTTACATTTTTCACTTTTGTCAGACAATTGCAATATTCTCACAATAAGCTAATTAGCTCAATTGGAGCATTTCTAGCATGTTTGGTTGAAATTGGAAATTTACATTTTTCAGTTTTGTCAGACGTTTGTAAAATTCTTACAGTAGGCTTATATGCGCAATTTGAGCATTTCTAGCATGTTTGGTTGAAATTGGAAATTTACATTTTTCACTTTTGTCGGACCTTTGTAATATTCTCACAATAAGCTAATTAGCTCAATTGGAGCATTTCTAGCATGTTTGGTTGAAATTGGAAATTTACATTTTTCACTTTTGTCAGACGTTTGTAATATTCTCGCAATAAGCTAATTAGCTCAATTGGAGCATTTCTAGCATGTTTGGTTGAAATTGAAAATTTAAATTTTCAGTTTTGTCAGACGTTTGTAAAATTCATACAGTAGGCTCATTTGCGCAATTGGAGCATTTCTAGCATGTTTGATTGAAATTGGAATTTTAAATTTTTCACTTTTGTCAGACGTTTGTAATATTCTCACAATAAGCTAATTAGCTCAATTGGAGCATTTCTAGCATGTTTGGTTGAAATTGGAAATTTACATTTTTCACTTTTGTCAGACAATGGCAATATTCTCACAATAAGCTAATTAGCTCAATTGGAACATTTCTAGCATGTTTGGTTGAAATTGGAAATTTACATTTTTCACTTTTGTCAGACAATTGCAATATTCTCACAATAAGCTAATTAGCTCAATTGGAGCATTTCTAGCATGTTTGGTTGAAATTGGAAATTTACATTTTTCACTTTTGTCAGACCTTTGTAATATTCTCACAATAAGCTAATTAGCTCAATTGGAGCATTTCTAGCATGTTTGGTTGAAATTGGAAATTTACATTTTTCACTTTTGTCAGACAATTGCAATATTCTCACAATAAGCTAATTAGCTCAATTGGAACATTTCTAGCATGTTTGGTTGAAATTGGAAATTTACATTTTTCACTTTTGTCAGACAATTGCAATATTCTCACAATAAGCTAATTAGCTCAATTGGAGCATTTCTAGCATGTTTGGTTGAAATTGGAAATTTACATTTTTCAGTTTTGTCAGACGTTTGTAAAATTCTTACAGTAGGCTTATATGCGCAATTTGAGCATTTCTAGCATGTTTGGTTGAAATTGGAAATTTACATTTTTCACTTTTGTCGGACCTTTGTAATATTCTCACAATAAGCTAATTAGCTCAATTGGAGCATTTCTAGCATGTTTGGTTGAAATTGGAAATTTACATTTTTCACTTTTGTCAGACGTTTGTAATATTCTCACAATAAGCTAATTAGCTCAATTGGAACATTTCTAGCATGTTTGGTTGAAATTGAAAATTTAAATTTTCAGTTTTGTCAGACGTTTGTAAAATTCATACAGTAGGCTCATTTGCGCAATTGGAGCATTTCTAGCATGTTTGATTGAAATTGGAATTTTAAATTTTTCACTTTTGTCAGACGTTTGTAATATTCTCACAATAAGCTAATTAGCTCAATTGGAGCATTTCTAGCATGTTCGGTTGAAATTGGAAATTTACATTTTTCACTTTTGTCAGACAATGGCAATATTCTCACAATAAGCTAATTAGCTCAATTGGAACATTTCTAGCATGTTTGGTTGAAATTGGAAATTTACATTTTTCACTTTTGTCAGACAATTGCAATATTCTCACAATAAGCTAATTAGCTCAATTGGAGCATTTCTAGCATGTTTGGTTGAAATTGGAAATTTACATTTTTCACTTTTGTCAGACCTTTGTAATATTCTCACAATAAGCTAATTAGCTCAATTGGAGCATTTCTAGCATGTTTGGTTGAAATTGGAAATTTACATTTTTCACTTTTGTCAGACAATTGCAATATTCTCACAATAAGCTAATTAGCTCAATTGGAACATTTCTAGCATGTTTGGTTGAAATTGGAAATTTACATTTTTCACTTTTGTCAGACAATTGCAATATTCTCACAATAAGCTAATTAGCTCAATTGGAGCATTTCTAGCATGTTTGGTTGAAATTGGAAATTTACATTTTTCAGTTTTGTCAGACGTTTGTAAAATTCTTACAGTAGGCTTATATGCGCAATTTGAGCATTTCTAGCATGTTTGGTTGAAATTGGAAATTTACATTTTTCACTTTTGTCGGACCTTTGTAATATTCTCACAATAAGCTAATTAGCTCAATTGGAGCATTTCTAGCATGTTTGGTTGAAATTGGAAATTTACATTTTTCACTTTTGTCAGACGTTTGTAATATTCTCACAATAAGCTAATTAGCTCAATTGGAACATTTCTAGCATGTTTGGTTGAAATTGAAAATTTAAATTTTCAGTTTTGTCAGACGTTTGTAAAATTCATACAGTAGGCTCATTTGCGCAATTGGAGCATTTCTAGCATGTTTGATTGAAATTGGAATTTTAAATTTTTCACTTTTGTCAGACGTTTGTAATATTCTCACAATAAGCTAATTAGCTCAATTGGAGCATTTCTAGCATGTTCGGTTGAAATTGGAAATTTACATTTTTCACTTTTGTCAGACAATTGCAATATTCTCACAATAAGCTAATTAGCTCAATTGGAACATTTCTAGCATGTTTGGTTGAAATTGGAAATTTACATTTTTCACTTTTGTCAGACAATTGCAATATTCTCACAATAAGCTAATTAGCTCAATTGGAGCATTTCTAGCATGTTTGGTTGAAATTGGAAATTTACATTTTTCACTTTTGTCAGACCTTTGTAATATTCTCACAATAAGCTAATTAGCTCAATTGGAGCATTTCTAGCATGTTTGGTTGAAATTGGAATTTTAAATTTTTCACTTTTGTCAGACGTTTGTAATATTCTCACAATAAGCTAATTAGCTCAATTGGAGCATTTCTAGCATGTTTGGTTGAAATTGGAAATTTACATTTTTCACTTTTGTCAGACAATTGCAATATTCTCACAATAAGCTAATTAGCTCAATTGGAACATTTCTAGCATGTTTGGTTGAAATTGGAAATTTACATTTTTCACTTTTGTCAGACAATTGCAATATTCTCACAATAAGCTAATTAGCTCAATTGGAGCATTTCTAGCATGTTTGGTTGAAATTGGAAATTCACATTTTTCAGTTTTGTCAGACGTTTGTAATATTCTCACAATAACTCAATTAGCACAATTGGAGCATTTCTAGCATGTTTGGTTGAAATTGGAATATTACATTTTTCACTTTTGTCAGACAATTGCAATATTCTCTCAATAAGCTACTTAGCTCAATTGGAGCATTTCTAGCATGTTTGGTTGAAATTGGAAATTTACATTTTTCAGTTTTGTCAGACGTTTGTAAAATTCTTACAGTAGGCTTATATGCGCAATTTGAGCATTTCTAGCATGTTTGGTTGAAATTGGAAATTTACATTTTTTACTTTTGTCAGACGTTTGTAATATTCTCACAATAAGCTAATTAGCTCAATTGGAGCATTTCTAGCATGTTTGGTTGAAATTGGAAATTTACATTTTTCACTTTTGTCAGACGTTTGTAATATTCTCACAATAAGCTAATTAGCTCAATTTGAGCATTTCTAGCATGTTTGGTTGAAAATGAAAGTTTAAATTTTCAGTTTTGTCAGACGTTTGTAAAATTCATACAGTAGGCTCATTTGCGCAATTGGAGCATTTCTAGCATGTTTGATTGAAATTGGAATTTTAAATTTTTCACTTTTGTCAGACGTTTGTAATATTCTCACAATAAGCTAATTAGCTCAATTGGAGCATTTCTAGCATGTTTGGTTGAAATTGGAAATTTACATTTTTCACTTTTGTCAGACAATTGCAATATTCTCACAATAAGCTAATTAGCTCAATTGGAACATTTCTAGCATGTTTGGTTGAAATTGGAAATTTACATTTTTCACTTTTGTCAGACAATTGCAATATTCTCACAATAAGCTAATTAGCTCAATTGGAGCATTTCTAGCATGTTTGGTTGAAATTGGAAATTTACATTTTTCAGTTTTGTCAGACGTTTGTAAAATTCTTACAGTAGGCTTATATGCGCAATTTGAGCATTTCTAGCATGTTTGGTTGAAATTGGAAATTTACATTTTTCACTTTTGTCGGACCTTTGTAATATTCTCACAATAAGCTAATTAGCTCAATTGGAGCATTTCTAGCATGTTTGGTTGAAATTGGAAATTTACATTTTTCACTTTTGTCAGACGTTTGTAATATTCTCACAATAAGCTAATTAGCTCAATTGGAGCATTTCTAGCATGTTTGGTTGAAATTGAAAATTTAAATTTTCAGTTTTGTCAGACGTTTGTAAAATTCATACAGTAGGCTCATTTGCGCAATTGGAGCATTTCTAGCATGTTTGATTGAAATTGGAATTTTAAATTTTTCACTTTTGTCAGACGTTTGTAATATTCTCACAATAAGCTAATTAGCTCAATTGGAGCATTTCTAGCATGTTTGGTTGAAATTGGAAATTTACATTTTTCACTTTTGTCAGACAATTGCAATATTCTCACAATAAGCTAATTAGCTCAATTGGAACATTTCTAGCATGTTTGGTTGAAATTGGAAATTTACATTTTTCACTTTTGTCAGACAATTGCAATATTCTCACAATAAGCTAATTAGCTCAATTGGAGCATTTCTAGCATGTTTGGTTGAAATTGGAAATTTACATTTTTCACTTTTGTCAGACCTTTGTAATATTCTCACAATAAGCTAATTAGCTCAATTGGAGCATTTCTAGCATGTTTGGTTGAAATTGGAAATTTACATTTTTCAGTTTTGTCAGACGTTTGTAATATTCTCACAATAAGCTAATTAGCTCAATTGGAGCATTTCTAGCATGTTTGGTTGAAATTGGAAATTTACATTTATCAGTTTTGTCAGACGTTTGTAATATTCTCACAATAAGCTAATTAGCTCAATTGGAGCATTTCTAGCATGTTTGGTTGAATTTGGAAAATTACATTTTTCAGTTTTGTCAGACGTTTGTAATATTCTCACAATAAGCTAATTAGCTCAATTGGAGCATTTCTAGCATGTTTGGTTGAAATTGGAAATTTACATTTTTCAGTTTTGTCAGACGCTTGTAATATTCTCACAATAAGCTAATTAGCTCAATTGGAGCATTTCTAGCATGTTTGGTTGAAATTGGAAATTTACATTTTTCAGTTTTGTCAGACGTTTGTAATATTCTCACAATAAGCTAATTAGCTCAATTGGAGCATTTCTAGCATGTTTGGTTGAAATTGGAAATTTACATTTATCAGTTTTGTCAGACGTTTGTAATATTCTCACAATAAGCTAATTAGCTCAATTGGAGCATTTCTAGCATGTTTGGTTGAATTTGGAAAATTACATTTTTCAGTTTTGTCAGACGTTTGTAATATTCTCACAATAAGCTAATTAGCTCAATTGGAGCATTTCTAGCATGTTTGGTTGAAATTGGAAATTTACATTTTTCAGTTTTGTCAGACGCTTGTAATATTCTCACAATAAGCTAATTAGCTCAATTGGAGCATTTCTAGCATGTTTGGTTGAAATTGGAAATTTACATTTTTCAGTTTTGTCAGACGTTTGTAATATTCTCACAATAAGCTAATTAGCTCAATTGGAGCATTTCTAGCATGTTTGGTTGAAATTGGAAATTTACATTTTTCACTTTTGTCAGACCTTTGTAATATTCTCACAATAAGCTAATTAGCTCAATTGGAGCATTTCTAGCATGTTTGGTTGAAATTGGAAATTTACATTTTTCACTTTTGTCAGACCTTTGTAATATTCTCACAATAAGCTAATTAGCTCAATTGGAGCATTTCTAGCATGTTTGGTTGAAATTGGAAATTTACATTTTTCACTTTTGTCAGACAATTGCAATATTCCCACAATAAGCTAATTAGCTCAATTGGAGCATTTCTAGCATGTTTGGTTGAAATTGGAAATTTACATTTTTCAGTTTTGTCAGACGTTTGTAATATTCTCACAATAAGCTAATTAGCTCAATTGGAGCATTTCTAGCATGTTTGGTTGAAATTGGAAATTTACGCTTATCAGTTTTGTCAGACGTTTGTAATATTCTCACAATAAGCTAATTAGCTCAATTGGAGCATTTCTAGCATGTTTGGTTGAATTTGGAAAATTACATTTTTCACTTTTGTCAGACGTTTGTAATATTCTCACAATAAGCTAATTAGCTCAATTGGAGCATTTCTAGCATGTTTGGTTGAAATTGGAAATTTACATTTTTCAGTTTTGTCAGACGCTTGTAATATTCTCACAATAAGCTAATTAGCTCAATTGGAGCATTTCTAGCATGTTTGGTTGAAATTGGAAATTTACATTTTTCACTTTTGTCAGACCTTTGTAATATTCTCACAATAAGCTAATTAGCTCAATTGGAGCATTTCTAGCATGTTTGGTTGAAATTGGAAATTTACATTTTTCACTTTTGTCAGACAATTGCAATATTCTCACAATAAGCTAATTAGCTCAATTGGAGCATTTCTAGCATGTTTGGTTGAAATTGGAAATTTACATTTTTCAGTTTTGTCAGACGTTTGTAATATTCTCACAATAAGCTAATTAGCTCAATTGGAGCATTTCTAGCATGTTTGGTTGAATTTGGAAAATTACATTTTTCACTTTTGTCAGACGTTTGTAATATTCTCACAATAAGCTAATTAGCTCAATTGGAGCATTTCTAGCATGTTTGGTTGAAATTGGAAATTTACATTTTTCAGTTTTGTCAGACGCTTGTAATATTCTCACAATAAGCTAATTAGCTCAATTGGAGCATTTCTAGCATGTTTGGTTGAAATTGGAAATTTACATTTTTCACTTTTGTCAGACCTTTGTAATATTCTCACAATAAGCTAATTAGCTCAATTGGAGCATTTCTAGCATGTTTGGTTGAAATTGGAAATTTACATTTTTCACTTTTGTCAGACAATTGCAATATTCTCACAATAAGCTAATTAGCTCAATTGGAGCATTTCTAGCATGTTTGGTTGAAATTGGAAATTTACATTTTTCAGTTTTGTCAGACGTTTGTAATATTCTCACAATAAGCTAATTAGCTCAATTGGAGCATTTCTAGCATGTTTGGTTGAAATTGGAAATTTACATTTTTCAGTTTTGTCAGACGTTTGTAATATTCTCACAATAAGCTAATTAGCTCAATTGGAGCATTTCTAGCATGTTTGGTTGAAATTAGAAATTTACATTTTTCAGTTTTGTCAGACGTTTGTAAAATTCTTACAGTAGGCTTATATCCGCAATTTGAGCATTTCTAGCATGTTTGGTTGAAATTGGAAATTTACATTTTTCAGTTTTGTCAGACGTTTGTAATATTCTCACAATAAGCTAATTAGCTCAATTGGAGCATTTCTAGCATGTTTGGTTGAAATTGGAAATTTACATTTTTCACTTTTGTCAGACCTTTGTAATATTCTCACAATAAGCTAATTAGCTCAATTGGAGCATTTCTAGCATGTTTGGTTGAAATTGGAAATTTACATTTTTCACTTTTGTCAGACAATTGCAATATTCTCACAATAAGCTAATTAGCTCAATTGGAGCATTTCTAGCATGTTTGGTTGAAATTGGAAATTTACATTTTTCACTTTTGTCAGACAATTGCAATATTCTCACAATAAGTTAATTAGCTCAATTGGAGCATTTCTAGCATGTTTGGTTGAACTTGGAAATTTACATTTTTCACTTTTGTCAGACAATTGCAATATTCTCACAATAAGCTAATTAGCTCAATTTGAGCATTTCTAGCATGTTTGGTTGAAATTGAAAATTTACATTTTTCAGTTTCGTCAAACGTTTGTAAAATTCTTACAGTAGGCTTATTTCGCAATTCGAGCATTTCTAGCATGTTTGGTTGAAATTGGAAATTCACATTTTTCAGTTTTGTCAGACAATTGTAATATTCTCACAATAACCTAATTAGCACAATTGGAGCATTTCTAGCATGTTTGGTTGAAATTGGAATATTACATTTTTCACTTTTGTCAGACAATTGCAATATTCTCTCAATAAGCTACTTAGCTCAATTGGAGCATTTCTAGCATGTTTGGTTAAAATTGGAAATTTACATTTTTTACTTTTGTCAGACGTTTGTAATATTCTCACAATAAGCTAATTAGCTCAATTGGAGCATTTCTAGCATGTTTGGTTGAAATTGGAAATTTACATTTTTCACTTTTGTCAGACGTTTGTAATATTCTCACAATAAGCTAATTAGCTCAATTTGAGCATTTCTAGCATGTTTGGTTGAAAATGAAATTTAAATTTTCAGTTTTGTCAGACGTTTGTAAAATTCATACAGTAGGCTCATTTGCGCAATTGAAGCATTTCTAGCATGTTTGATTGAAATTGGAATTTTAAATTTTTCACTTTTGTCAGACGTTTGTAATATTCTCACAATAAGCTAATTAGCTCAATTGGAGCATTTCTAGCATGTTTGGTTGAAATTGGAAATTTAAATTTTTCACTTTTGTCAGACAATTGCAATATTCTCACAATAAGCTAATTAGCTCAATTGGAACATTTCTAGCATGTTTGGTTGAAATTGGAAATTTACATTTTTCACTTTTGTCAGACAATTGCAATATTCTCACAATAAGCTAATTAGCTCAATTGGAGCATTTCTAGCATGTTTGGTTGAAATTGGAAATTTACATTTTTCAGTTTTGTCAGACGTTTGTAAAATTCTTACAGTAGGCTTATATGCGCAATTTGAGCATTTCTAGCATGTTTGGTTGAAATTGGAAATTTACATTTTTCACTTTTGTCGGACCTTTGTAATATTCTCACAATAAGCTAATTAGCTCAATTGGAGCATTTCTAGCATGTTTGGTTGAAATTGGAAATTTACATTTTTCACTTTTGTCAGACGTTTGTAATATTCTCACAATAAGCTAATTAGCTCAATTGGAACATTTCTAGCATGTTTGGTTGAAATTGAAAATTTAAATTTTCAGTTTTGTCAGACGTTTGTAAAATTCATACAGTAGGCTCATTTGCGCAATTGGAGCATTTCTAGCATGTTTGATTGAAATTGGAATTTTAAATTTTTCACTTTTGTCAGACGTTTGTAATATTCTCACAATAAGCTAATTAGCTCAATTGGAGCATTTCTAGCATGTTTGGTTGAAATTGGAAATTTACATTTTTCACTTTTGTCAGACAATTGCAATATTCTCACAATAAGCTAATTAGCTCAATTGGAACATTTCTAGCATGTTTGGTTGAAATTGGAAATTTACATTTTTCACTTTTGTCAGACAATTGCAATATTCTCACAATAAGCTAATTAGCTCAATTGGAGCATTTCTAGCATGTTTGGTTGAAATTGGAAATTTACATTTTTCACTTTTGTCAGACCTTTGTAATATTCTCACAATAAGCTAATTAGCTCAATTGGAGCATTTCTAGCATGTTTGGTTGAAATTGGAATTTTAAATTTTTCACTTTTGTCAGACGTTTGTAATATTCTCACAATAAGCTAATTAGCTCAATTGGAGCATTTCTAGCATGTTTGGTTGAAATTGGAAATTTACATTTTTCACTTTTGTCAGACAATTGCAATATTCTCACAATAAGCTAATTAGCTCAATTGGAACATTTCTAGCATGTTTGGTTGAAATTGGAAATTTACATTTTTCACTTTTGTCAGACAATTGCAATATTCTCACAATAAGCTAATTAGCTCAATTGGAGCATTTCTAGCATGTTTGGTTGAAATTGGAAATTCACATTTTTCAGTTTTGTCAGACGTTTGTAATATTCTCACAATAACCTAATTAGCACAATTGGAGCATTTCTAGCATGTTTGGTTGAAATTGGAATATTACATTTTTCACTTTTGTCAGACAATTGCAATATTCTCTCAATAAGCTACTTAGCTCAATTGGAGCATTTCTAGCATGTTTGGTTGAAATTGGAAATTTACATTTTTCAGTTTTGTCAGACGTTTGTAAAATTCTTACAGTAGGCTTATATGCGCAATTTGAGCATTTCTAGCATGTTTGGTTGAAATTGGAAATTTACATTTTTTACTTTTGTCAGACGTTTGTAATATTCTCACAATAAGCTAATTAGCTCAATTGGAGCATTTCTAGCATGTTTGGTTGAAATTGGAAATTTACATTTTTCACTTTTGTCAGACGTTTGTAATATTCTCACAATAAGCTAATTAGCTCAATTGGAGCATTTCTAGCATGTTTGGTTGAAAATGAAAGTTTAAATTTTCAGTTTTGTCAGACGTTTGTAAAATTCATACAGTAGGCTCATTTGCGCAATTGGAGCATTTCTAGCATGTTTGATTGAAATTGGAATTTTAAATTTTTCACTTTTGTCAGACGTTTGTAATATTCTCACAATAAGCTAATTAGCTCAATTGGAGCATTTCTAGCATGTTTGGTTGAAATTGGAAATTTACATTTTTCACTTTTGTCAGACAATTGCAATATTCTCACAATAAGCTAATTAGCTCAATTGGAACATTTCTAGCATGTTTGGTTGAAATTGGAAATTTACAATTTTCACTTTTGTCAGACAATTGCAATATTCTCACAATAAGCTAATTAGCTCAATTGGAGCATTTCTAGCATGTTTGGTTGAAATTGGAAATTTACATTTTTCAGTTTTGTCAGACGTTTGTAAAATTCTTACAGTAGGCTTATATGCGCAATTTGAGCATTTCTAGCATGTTTGGTTGAAATTGGAAATTTACATTTTTCACTTTTGTCGGACCTTTGTAATATTCTCACAATAAGCTAATTAGCTCAATTGGAGCATTTCTAGCATGTTTGGTTGAAATTGGAAATTTACATTTTTCACTTTTGTCAGACGTTTGTAATATTCTCGCAATAAGCTAATTAGCTCAATTGGAGCATTTCTAGCATGTTTGGTTGAAATTGAAAATTTAAATTTTCAGTTTTGTCAGACGTTTGTAAAATTCATACACTAGGCTCATTTGCGCAATTGGAGCATTTCTAGCATGTTTGATTGAAATTGGAATTTTAAATTTTTCACTTTTGTCAGACGTTTGTAATATTCTCACAATAAGCTAATTAGCTCAATTGGAGCATTTCTAGCATGTTTGGTTGAAATTGGAAATTTACATTTTTCACTTTTGTCAGACAATTGCAATATTCTCACAATAAGCTAATTAGCTCAATTGGAACATTTCTAGCATGTTTGGTTGAAATTGGAAATTTACATTTTTCACTTTTGTCAGACAATTGCAATATTCTCACAATAAGCTAATTAGCTCAATTGGAGCATTTCTAGCATGTTTGGTTGAAATTGGAAATTTACATTTTTTACTTTTGTCAGACGTTTGTAATATTCTCACAATAAGCTAATTAGCTCAATTGGAGCATTTCTAGCATGTTTGGTTGAAATTGGAAATTTACATTTTTCACTTTTGTCAGACGTTTGTAATATTCTCACAATAAGCTAATTAGCTCAATTTGAGCATTTCTAGCATGTTTGGTTGAAAATGAAAGTTTAAATTTTCAGTTTTGTCAGACGTTTGTAAAATTCATACAGTAGGCTCATTTGCGCAATTGGAGCATTTCTAGCATGTTTGATTGAAATTGGAATTTTAAATTTTTCACTTTTGTCAGACGTTTGTAATATTCTCACAATAAGCTAATTAGCTCAATTGGAGCATTTCTAGCATGTTTGGTTGAAATTGGAAATTTACATTTTTCACTTTTGTCAGACAATTGCAATATTCTCACAATAAGCTAATTAGCTCAATTGGAACATTTCTAGCATGTTTGGTTGAAATTGGAAATTTACATTTTTCACTTTTGTCAGACAATTGCAATATTCTCACAATAAGCTAATTAGCTCAATTGGAGCATTTCTAGCATGTTTGGTTGAAATTGGAAATTTACATTTTTCAGTTTTGTCAGACGTTTGTAAAATTCTTACAGTAGGCTTATATGCGCAATTTGAGCATTTCTAGCATGTTTGGTTGAAATTGGAAATTTACATTTTTCACTTTTGTCGGACCTTTGTAATATTCTCACAATAAGCTAATTAGCTCAATTGGAGCATTTCTAGCATGTTTGGTTGAAATTGGAAATTTACATTTTTCACTTTTGTCAGACGTTTGTAATATTCTCACAATAAGCTAATTAGCTCAATTGGAACATTTCTAGCATGTTTGGTTGAAATTGAAAATTTAAATTTTCAGTTTTGTCAGACGTTTGTAAAATTCATACAGTAGGCTCATTTGCGCAATTGGAGCATTTCTAGCATGTTTGATTGAAATTGGAATTTTAAATTTTTCACTTTTGTCAGACGTTTGTAATATTCTCACAATAAGCTAATTAGCTCAATTGGAGCATTTCTAGCATGTTTGGTTGAAATTGGAAATTTACATTTTTCACTTTTGTCAGACAATTGCAATATTCTCACAATAAGCTAATTAGCTCAATTGGAACATTTCTAGCATGTTTGGTTGAAATTGGAAATTTACATTTTTCACTTTTGTCAGACAATTGCAATATTCTCACAATAAGCTAATTAGCTCAATTGGAGCATTTCTAGCATGTTTGGTTGAAATTGGAAATTTACATTTTTCACTTTTGTCAGACCTTTGTAATATTCTCACAATAAGCTAATTAGCTCAATTGGAGCATTTCTAGCATGTTTGGTTGAAATTGGAATTTTAAATTTTTCACTTTTGTCAGACGTTTGTAATATTCTCACAATAAGCTAATTAGCTCAATTGGAGCATTTCTAGCATGTTTGGTTGAAATTGGAAATTTACATTTTTCACTTTTGTCAGACAATTGCAATATTCTCACAATAAGCTAATTAGCTCAATTGGAACATTTCTAGCATGTTTGGTTGAAATTGGAAATTTACATTTTTCACTTTTGTCAGACAATTGCAATATTCTCACAATAAGCTAATTAGCTCAATTGGAGCATTTCTAGCATGTTTGGTTGAAATTGGAAATTCACATTTTTCACTTTTGTCAGACGTTTGTAATATTCTCACAATAACCTAATTAGCACAATTGGAGCATTTCTAGCATGTTTGGTTGAAATTGGAATATTACATTTTTCACTTTTGTCAGACAATTGCAATATTCTCTCAATAAGCTACTTAGCTCAATTGGAGCATTTCTAGCATGTTTGGTTGAAATTGGAAATTTACATTTTTCAGTTTTGTCAGACGTTTGTAAAATTCTTACAGTAGGCTTATATGCGCAATTTGAGCATTTCTAGCATGTTTGGTTGAAATTGGAAATTTACATTTTTTACTTTTGTCAGACGTTTGTAATATTCTCACAATAAGCTAATTAGCTCAATTGGAGCATTTCTAGCATGTTTGGTTGAAATTGGAAATTTACATTTTTCACTTTTGTCAGACGTTTGTAATATTCTCACAATAAGCTAATTAGCTCAATTGGAGCATTTCTAGCATGTTTGGTTGAAAATGAAAGTTTAAATTTTCAGTTTTGTCAGACGTTTGTAAAATTCATACAGTAGGCTCATTTGCGCAATTGGAGCATTTCTAGCATGTTTGATTGAAATTGGAATTTTAAATTTTTCACTTTTGTCAGACGTTTGTAATATTCTCACAATAAGCTAATTAGCTCAATTGGAGCATTTCTAGCATGTTTGGTTGAAATTGGAAAATTACATTTTTCACTTTTGTCAGACAATTGCAATATTCTCACAATAAGCTAATTAGCTCAATTGGAACATTTCTAGCATGTTTGGTTGAAATTGGAAATTTACATTTTTCACTTTTGTCAGACAATTGCAATATTCTCACAATAAGCTAATTAGCTCAATTGGAGCATTTCTAGCATGTTTGGTTGAAATTGGAAATTTACATTTTTCAGTTTTGTCAGACGTTTGTAAAATTCTTACAGTAGGCTTATATGCGCAATTTGAGCATTTCTAGCATGTTTGGTTGAAATTGGAAATTTACATTTTTCACTTTTGTCGGACCTTTGTAATATTCTCACAATAAGCTAATTAGCTCAATTGGAGCATTTCTAGCATGTTTGGTTGAAATTGGAAATTTACATTTTTCACTTTTGTCAGACGTTTGTAATATTCTCGCAATAAGCTAATTAGCTCAATTGGAGCATTTCTAGCATGTTTGGTTGAAATTGAAAATTTAAATTTTCAGTTTTGTCAGACGTTTGTAAAATTCATACAGTAGGCTCATTTGCGCAATTGGAGCATTTCTAGCATGTTTGATTGAAATTGGAATTTTAAATTTTTCACTTTTGTCAGACGTTTGTAATATTCTCACAATAAGCTAATTAGCTCAATTGGAGCATTTCTAGCATGTTTGGTTGAAATTGGAAATTTACATTTTTCACTTTTGTCAGACAATTGCAATATTCTCACAATAAGCTAATTAGCTCAATTGGAACATTTCTAGCATGTTTGGTTGAAATTGGAAATTTACATTTTTCACTTTTGTCAGACAATTGCAATATTCTCACAATAAGCTAATTAGCTCAATTGGAGCATTTCTAGCATGTTTGGTTGAAATTGGAAATTTACATTTTTCACTTTTGTCAGACCTTTGTAATATTCTCACAATAAGCTAATTAGCTCAATTGGAGCATTTCTAGCATGTTTGGTTGAAATTGGAAATTTACATTTTTCACTTTTGTCAGACAATTGCAATATTCTCACAATAAGCTAATTAGCTCAATTGGAACATTTCTAGCATGTTTGGTTGAAATTGGAAATTTACATTTTTCACTTTTGTCAGACAATTGCAATATTCTCACAATAAGCTAATTAGCACAATTGGAGCATTTCTAGCATGTTTGGTTGAAATTGGAATATTACATTTTTCACTTTTGTCAGACAATTGCAATATTCTCTCAATAAGCTACTTAGCTCAATTGGAGCATTTCTAGCATGTTTGGTTGAAATTGGAAATTTACATTTTTCAGTTTTGTCAGACGTTTGTAAAATTCTTACAGTAGGCTTATATGCGCAATTTGAGCATTTCTAGCATGTTTGATTGAAATTGGAATTTTAAATTTTTCACTTTTGTCAGACGTTTGTAATATTCTCACAATAAGCTAATTAGCTCAATTGGAGCATTTCTAGCATGTTTGGTTGAAATTGGAAATTTACATTTTTCACTTTTGTCAGACAATTGCAATATTCTCACAATAAGCTAATTAGCTCAATTGGAACATTTCTAGCATGTTTGGTTGAAATTGGAAATTTACATTTTTCACTTTTGTCAGACAATTGCAATATTCTCACAATAAGCTAATTAGCTCAATTGGAGCATTTCTAGCATGTTTGGTTGAAATTGGAAATTTACATTTTTCACTTTTGTCAGACCTTTGTAATATTCTCACAATAAGCTAATTAGCTCAATTGGAGCATTTCTAGCATGTTTGGTTGAAATTGGAATTTTAAATTTTTCACTTTTGTCAGACGTTTGTAATATTCTCACAATAAGCTAATTAGCTCAATTGGAGCATTTCTAGCATGTTTGGTTGAAATTGGAAATTTACATTTTTCACTTTTGTCAGACAATTGCAATATTCTCACAATAAGCTAATTAGCTCAATTGGAACATTTCTAGCATGTTTGGTTGAAATTGGAAATTTACATTTTTCACTTTTGTCAGACAATTGCAATATTCTCACAATAAGCTAATTAGCTCAATTGGAGCATTTCTAGCATGTTTGGTTGAAATTGGAAATTCACATTTTTCAGTTTTGTCAGACGTTTGTAATATTCTCACAATAACCTAATTAGCACAATTGGAGCATTTCTAGCATGTTTGGTTGAAATTGGAATATTACATTTTTCACTTTTGTCAGACAATTGCAATATTCTCTCAATAAGCTACTTAGCTCAATTGGAGCATTTCTAGCATGTTTGGTTGAAATTGGAAATTTACATTTTTCAGTTTTGTCAGACGTTTGTAAAATTCTTACAGTAGGCTTATATGCGCAATTTGAGCATTTCTAGCATGTTTGGTTGAAATTGGAAATTTACATTTTTTACTTTTGTCAGACGTTTGTAATATTCTCACAATAAGCTAATTAGCTCAATTGGAGCATTTCTAGCATGTTTGGTTGAAATTGAAAATTTACATTTTTCAGTTTTGTCAGACGTTTGTAATATTCTCACAATAAGCTAATTAGCTCAATTTGAGCATTTCTAGCATGTTTGGTTGAAAATGAAAGTTTAAATTTTCAGTTTTGTCAGACGTTTGTAAAATTCATACAGTAGGCTCATTTGCGCAATTGGAGCATTTCTAGCATGTTTGATTGAAATTGGAATTTTAAATTTTTCACTTTTGTCAGACGTTTGTAATATTCTCACAATAAGCTAATTAGCTCAATTGGAGCATTTCTAGCATGTTTGGTTGAAATTGGAAATTTACATTTTTCACTTTTGTCAGACAATTGCAATATTCTCACAATAAGCTAATTAGCTCAATTGGAACATTTCTAGCATGTTTGGTTGAAATTGGAAATTTACATTTTTCACTTTTGTCAGACAATTGCAATATTCTCACAATAAGCTAATTAGCTCAATTGGAGCATTTCTAGCATGTTTGGTTGAAATTGGAAATTTACATTTTTCACTTTTGTCAGACGTTTGTAAAATTCTTACAGTAGGCTTATATGCGCAATTTGAGCATTTCTAGCATGTTTGGTTGAAATTGGAAATTTACATTTTTCACTTTTGTCGGACCTTTGTAATATTCTCACAATAAGCTAATTAGCTCAATTGGAGCATTTCTAGCATGTTTGGTTGAAATTGGAAATTTACATTTTTCACTTTTGTCAGACGTTTGTAATATTCTCGCAATAAGCTAATTAGCTCAATTGGAGCATTTCTAGCATGTTTGGTTGAAATTGAAAATTTAAATTTTCAGTTTTGTCAGACGTTTGTAAAATTCATACAGTAGGCTCATTTGCGCAATTGGAGCATTTCTAGCATGTTTGATTGAAATTGGAATTTTAAATTTTTCACTTTTGTCAGACGTTTGTAATATTCTCACAATAAGCTAATTAGCTCAATTGGAGCATTTCTAGCATGTTTGGTTGAAATTGGAAATTTACATTTTTCACTTTTGTCAGACAATTGCAATATTCTCACAATAAGCTAATTAGCTCAATTGGAACATTTCTAGCATGTTTGGTTGAAATTGGAAATTTACATTTTTCACTTTTGTCAGACAATTGCAATATTCTCACAATAAGCTAATTAGCTCAATTGGAGCATTTCTAGCATGTTTGGTTGAAATTGGAAATTTACATTTTTCACTTTTGTCAGACCTTTGTAATATTCTCACAATAAGCTAATTAGCTCAATTGGAGCATTTCTAGCATGTTTGGTTGAACTTGGAAATTTACATTTTTCACTTTTGTCAGACAATTGCAATATTCTCACAATAAGCTAATTAGCTCAATTGGAACATTTCTAGCATGTTTGGTTGAAATTGGAAATTTACATTTTTCACTTTTGTCAGACAATTGCAATATTCTCACAATAAGCTAATTAGCTCAATTGGAGCATTTCTAGCATGTTTGGTTGAAATTGGAAATTTACATTTTTCAGTTTTGTCAGACGTTTGTAAAATTCTTACAGTAGGCTTATATGCGCAATTTGAGCATTTCTAGCATGTTTGGTTGAAATTGGAAATTTACATTTTTCACTTTTGTCGGACCTTTGTAATATTCTCACAATAAGCTAATTAGCTCAATTGGAGCATTTCTAGCATGTTTGGTTGAAATTGGAAATTTACATTTTT
Organism: Watersipora subatra; assembly: GCF_963576615.1. Taxonomy (NCBI): domain Eukaryota; kingdom Metazoa; phylum Bryozoa; class Gymnolaemata; order Cheilostomatida; family Watersiporidae; genus Watersipora; species Watersipora subatra. Next base: position 152,306 of record NW_027045345.1, on the reverse strand, counting down.
CACTTTTGTCAGACGTTTGTAATATTCTCACAATAAGCTAATTAGCTCAATTGGAACATTTCTAGCATGTTTGGTTGAAATTGAAAATTTAAATTTTCAGTTTTGTCAGACGTTTGTAAAATTCATACAGTAGGCTCATTTGCACAATTGGAGCATTTCTAGCATGTTTGATTGAAATTGGAATTTTAAATTTTTCACTTTTGTCAGACGTTTGTAATATTCTCACAATAAGCTAATTAGCTCAATTGGAGCATTTCTAGCATGTTTGGTTGAAATTGGAAATTTACATTTTTCACTTTTGTCAGACAATTGCAATATTCTCACAATAAGCTAATTAGCTCAATTGGAACATTTCTAGCATGTTTGGTTGAAATTGGAAATTTACATTTTTCACTTTTGTCAGACAATTGCAATATTCTATCAATAAGCTAATTAGTTCAATTGGAACATTTCTAGCATGTTTGGTTGAAATTGGAAATTTACATTTTTCACTTTTGTCAGACCTTTGTAATATTCTCACAATAAGCTAATTAGCTCAATTGGAGCATTTCTAGCATGTTTGGTTGAAATTGGAATTTTAAATTTTTCACTTTTGTCAGACGTTTGTAATATTCTCACAATAAGCTAATTAGCTCAATTGGAGCATTTCTAGCATGTTTGGTTGAAATTGGAAATTTACATTTTTCACTTTTGTCAGACAATTGCAATATTCTCACAATAAGCTAATTAGCTCAATTGGAACATTTCTAGCATGTTTGGTTGAAATTGGAAATTTACATTTTTCACTTTTGTCAGACAATTGCAATATTCTCACAATAAGCTAATTAGCTCAATTGGAGCATTTCTAGCATGTTTGGTTGAAATTGGAAATTCACATTTTTCAGTTTTGTCAGACGTTTGTAATATTCTCACAATAACCTAATTAGCACAATTGGAGCATTTCTAGCATGTTTGGTTGAAATTGGAATATTACATTTTTCACTTTTGTCAGACAATTGCAATATTCTCTCAATAAGCTACTTAGCTCAATTGGAGCATTTCTAGCATGTTTGGTTGAAATTGGAAATTTACATTTTTCAGTTTTGTCAGACGTTTGTAAAATTCTTACAGTAGGCTTATATGCGCAATTTGAGCATTTCTAGCATGTTTGGTTGAAATTGGAAATTTACATTTTTTACTTTTGTCAGACGTTTGTAATATTCTCACAATAAGCTAATTAGCTCAATTGGAGCATTTCTAGCATGTTTGGTTGAAATTGGAAATTTACATTTTTCACTTTTGTCAGACGTTTGTAATATTCTCACAATAAGCTAATTAGCTCAATTTGAGCATTTCTAGCATGTTTGGTTGAAAATGAAAGTTTAAATTTTCAGTTTTGTCAGACGTTTGTAAAATTCATACAGTAGGCTCATTTGCGCAATTGGAGCATTTCTAGCATGTTTGATTGAAATTGGAATTTTAAATTTTTCACTTTTGTCAGACGTTTGTAATATTCTCACAATAAGCTAATTAGCTCAATTGGAGCATTTCTAGCATGTTTGGTTGAAATTGGAAATTTACATTTTTCACTTTTGTCAAACAATTGCAATATTCTCACAATAAGCTAATTAGCTCAATTGGAACATTTCTAGCATGTTTGGTTGAAATTGGAAATTTACATTTTTCACTTTTGTCAGACAATTGCAATATTCTCACAATAAGCTAATTAGCTCAATTGGAGCATTTCTAGCATGTTTGGTTGAAATTGGAAATTTACATTTTTCAGTTTTGTCAGACGTTTGTAAAATTCTTACAGTAGGCTTATATGCGCAATTTGAGCATTTCTAGCATGTTTGGTTGAAATTGGAAATTTACATTTTTCACTTTTGTCGGACCTTTGTAATATTCTCACAATAAGCTAATTAGCTCAATTGGAGCATTTCTAGCATGTTTGGTTGAAATTGGAAATTTACATTTTTCACTTTTGTCAGACGTTTGTAATATTCTCACAATAAGCTAATTAGCTCAATTGGAGCATTTCTAGCATGTTTGGTTGAAATTGAAAATTTAAATTTTCAGTTTTGTCAGACGTTTGTAAAATTCATACAGTAGGCTCATTTGCGCAATTGGAGCATTTCTAGCATGTTTGATTGAAATTGGAATTTTAAATTTTTCACTTTTGTCAGACGTTTGTAATATTCTCACAATAAGCTAATTAGCTCAATTGGAGCATTTCTAGCATGTTTGGTTGAAATTGGAAATTTACATTTTTCACTTTTGTCAGACAATTGCAATATTCTCACAATAAGCTAATTAGCTCAATTGGAACATTTCTAGCATGTTTGGTTGAAATTGGAAATTTACATTTTTCACTTTTGTCAGACAATTGCAATATTCTCACAATAAGCTAATTAGCTCAATTGGAGCATTTCTAGCATGTTTGGTTGAAATTGGAAATTTACATTTTTCACTTTTGTCAGACCTTTGTAATATTCTCACAATAAGCTAATTAGCTCAATTGGAGCATTTCTAGCATGTTTGGTTGAAATTGGAATTTTAAATTTTTCACTTTTGTCAGACGTTTGTAATATTCTCACAATAAGCTAATTAGCTCAATTGGAGCATTTCTAGCATGTTTGGTTGAAATTGGAAATTTACATTTTTCACTTTTGTCAGACAATTGCAATATTCTCACAATAAGCTAATTAGCTCAATTGGAACATTTCTAGCATGTTTGGTTGAAATTGGAAATTTACATTTTTCACTTTTGTCAGACAATTGCAATATTCTCACAATAAGCTAATTAGCTCAATTGGAGCATTTCTAGCATGTTTGGTTGAAATTGGAAATTCACATTTTTCAGTTTTGTCAGACGTTTGTAATATTCTCACAATAAGCTAATTAGCTCAATTGGAGCATTTCTAGCATCTTTAGTTGAAATTGGAAATTTGCATTTTTCACTTTTGTCAGACAATTGCAATATTCTCCCAATAAGCTAATTAGCTCAATTGGAGCATTTCTAGCATGTTTGGTTGAAATTGGAAATTTACATTATTCAGTTTTGTCAGACGTTTATAAAATTCTTACAGTAGGCTTATTTGCGCAATTTGAGCATTTCTAGCATGTTTGGTTGAAATTGGAAATTCACATTTTTCACTTTTGTCAGACGTTTGTAATATTCTCACAATAAGCTAATTAGCTCAATTGGAGCATTTCTAGCATGTTTGGTTGAAATTGGAAATTTACATTTTTCAGTTTTGTCAGACGTTTGTAATATTCTCACAATAAGCTAATTAGCTCAATTGGAGCATTTCTAGCATGTTTGGTTGAAATTGGAAATTTACATTTATCAGTTTTGTCAGACGCTTGTAATATTCTCACAATAAGCTAATTAGCTCAATTGGAGCATTTCTAGCATGTTTGGTTGAAATTGGAAATTTAAATTTTTCAGTTTTGTCAGACGTTTGTAATATTCTCACAATAAGCTAATTAGCTCAATTGGAGCATTTCTAGCATGTTTGGTTGAAATTGGAAATTTACATTTATCAGTTTTGTCAGACGTTTGTAATATTCTCACAATAAGCTAATTAGCTCAATTGGAGCATTTCTAGCATGTTTGGTTGAATTTGGAAAATTACATTTTTCAGTTTTGTCAGACGTTTGTAATATTCTCACAATAAGCTAATTAGCTCAATTGGAGCATTTCTAGCATGTTTGGTTGAAATTGGAAATTTACATTTTTCAGTTTTGTCAGACGCTTGTAATATTCTCACAATAAGCTAATTAGCTCAATTGGAGCATTTCTAGCATGTTTGGTTGAAATTGGAAATTTACATTTTTCAGTTTTGTCAGACGTTTGTAATATTCTCACAATAAGCTAATTAGCTCAATTGGAGCATTTCTAGCATGTTTGGTTGAAATTGGAAATTTACATTTTTCACTTTTGTCAGACCTTTGTAATATTCTCACAATAAGCTAATTAGCTCAATTGGAGCATTTCTAGCATGTTTGGTTGAAATTAGAAATTTACATTTTTCACTTTTGTCAGACCTTTGTAATATTCTCACAATAAGCTAATTAGCTCAATTGGAGCATTTCTAGCATGTTTGGTTGAAATTGGAAATTTACATTTTTCACTTTTGTCAGACAATTGCAATATTCCCACAATAAGCTAATTAGCTCAATTGGAGCATTTCTAGCATGTTTGGTTGAAATTGGAAATTTACATTTTTCACTTTTGTCAGACGTTTGTAATATTCTCACAATAAGCTAATTAGCTCAATTTGAGCATTTCTAGCATGTTTGGTTGAAAATGAAAGTTTAAATTTTCAGTTTTGTCAGACGTTTGTAAAATTCATACAGTAGGCTCATTTGCGCAATTGGAGCATTTCTAGCATGTTTGATTGAAATTGGAATTTTAAATTTTTCACTTTTGTCAGACGTTTGTAATATTCTCACAATAAGCTAATTAGCTCAATTGGAGCATTTCTAGCATGTTTGGTTGAAATTGGAAATTTACATTTTTCACTTTTGTCAGACAATTGCAATATTCTCACAATAAGCTAATTAGCTCAATTGGAACATTTCTAGCATGTTTGGTTGAAATTGGAAATTTACATTTTTCACTTTTGTCAGACAATTGCAATATTCTCACAATAAGCTAATTAGCTCAATTGGAGCATTTCTAGCATGTTTGGTTGAAATTGGAAATTTACATTTTTCAGTTTTGTCAGACGTTTGTAAAATTCTTACAGTAGGCTTATATGCGCAATTTGAGCATTTCTAGCATGTTTGGTTGAAATTGGAAATTTACATTTTTCACTTTTGTCGGACCTTTGTAATATTCTCACAATAAGCTAATTAGCTCAATTGGAGCATTTCTAGCATGTTTGGTTGAAATTGGAAATTTACATTTTTCACTTTTGTCAGACGTTTGTAATATTCTCACAATAAGCTAATTAGCTCAATTGGAGCATTTCTAGCATGTTTGGTTGAAATTGAAAATTTAAATTTTCAGTTTTGTCAGACGTTTGTAAAATTCATACAGTAGGCTCATTTGCGCAATTGGAGCATTTCTAGCATGTTTGATTGAAATTGGAATTTTAAATTTTTCACTTTTGTCAGACGTTTGTAATATTCTCACAATAAGCTAATTAGCTCAATTGGAGCATTTCTAGCATGTTTGGTTGAAATTGGAAATTTACATTTTTCACTTTTGTCAGACAATTGCAATATTCTCACAATAAGCTAATTAGCTCAATTGGAACATTTCTAGCATGTTTGGTTGAAATTGGAAATTTACATTTTTCACTTTTGTCAGACAATTGCAATATTCTCACAATAAGCTAATTAGCTCAATTGGAGCATTTCTAGCATGTTTGGTTGAAATTGGAAATTTACATTTTTCAGTTTTGTCAGACCTTTGTAATATTCTCACAATAAGCTAATTAGCTCAATTGGAGCATTTCTAGCATGTTTGGTTGAAATTGGAATTTTAAATTTTTCACTTTTGTCAGACGTTTGTAATATTCTCACAATAAGCTAATTAGCTCAATTGGAGCATTTCTAGCATGTTTGGTTGAAATTGGAAATTTACATTTTTCACTTTTGTCAGACGTTTGTAAAATTCATACAGTAGGCTCATTTGCGCAATTGGAGCATTTCTAGCATGTTTGGTTGAAATTGGAAATTCACATTTTTCAGTTTTGTCAGACGTTTGTAATATTCTCACAATAAGCTAATTAGCTCAATTGGAGCATTTCTAGCATCTTTAGTTGAAATTGGAAATTTGCATTTTTCACTTTTGTCAGACAATTGCAATATTCTCCCAATAAGCTAATTAGCTCAATTGGAGCATTTCTAGCATGTTTGGTTGAAATTGGAAATTTACATTATTCAGTTTTGTCAGACGTTTATAAAATTCTTACAGTAGGCTTATTTGCGCAATTTGAGCATTTCTAGCATGTTTGGTTGAAATTGGAAATTCACATTTTTCACTTTTGTCAGACGTTTGTAATATTCTCACAATAAGCTAATTAGCTCAATTGGAGCATTTCTAGCATGTTTGGTTGAAATTGGAAATTTACATTTTTCAGTTTTGTCAGACGTTTGTAATATTCTCACAATAAGCTAATTAGCTCAATTGGAGCATTTCTAGCATGTTTGGTTGAAATTGGAAATTTACATTTATCAGTTTTGTCAGACGCTTGTAATATTCTCACAATAAGCTAATTAGCTCAATTGGAGCATTTCTAGCATGTTTGGTTGAAATTGGAAATTTAAATTTTTCAGTTTTGTCAGACGTTTGTAATATTCTCACAATAAGCTAATTAGCTCAATTGGAGCATTTCTAGCATGTTTGGTTGAAATTGGAAATTTACATTTATCAGTTTTGTCAGACGTTTGTAATATTCTCACAATAAGCTAATTAGCTCAATTGGAGCATTTCTAGCATGTTTGGTTGAATTTGGAAAATTACATTTTTCAGTTTTGTCAGACGTTTGTAATATTCTCACAATAAGCTAATTAGCTCAATTGGAGCATTTCTAGCATGTTTGGTTGAAATTGGAAATTTACATTTTTCACTTTTGTCAGACCTTTGTAATATTCTCACAATAAGCTAATTAGCTCAATTGGAGCATTTCTAGCATGTTTGGTTGAAATTGGAAATTTACATTTTTCACTTTTGTCAGACCTTTGTAATATTCTCACAATAAGCTAATTAGCTCAATTGGAGCATTTCTAGCATGTTTGGTTGAAATTGGAAATTTACATTTTTCACTTTTGTCAGACAATTGCAATATTCCCACAATAAGCTAATTAGCTCAATTGGAGCATTTCTAGCATGTTTGGTTGAAATTGGAAATTTACATTTTTCAGTTTTGTCAGACGTTTGTAATATTCTCACAATAAGCTAATTAGCTCAATTGGAGCATTTCTAGCATGTTTGGTTGAAATTGGAAATTTACGCTTATCAGTTTTGTCAGACGTTTGTAATATTCTCACAATAAGCTAATTAGCTCAATTGGAGCATTTCTAGCATGTTTGGTTGAATTTGGAAAATTACATTTTTCACTTTTGTCAGACGTTTGTAATATTCTCACAATAAGCTAATTAGCTCAATTGGAGCATTTCTAGCATGTTTGGTTGAAATTGGAAATTTACATTTTTCAGTTTTGTCAGACGCTTGTAATATTCTCACAATAAGCTAATTAGCTCAATTGGAGCATTTCTAGCATGTTTGGTTGAAATTGGAAATTTACATTTTTCAGTTTTGTCAGACGTTTGTAATATTCTCACAATAAGCTAATTAGCTCAATTGGAGCATTTCTAGCATGTTTGGTTGAAATTGGAAATTTACATTTTTCACTTTTGTCAGACCTTTGTAATATTCTCACAATAAGCTAATTAGCTCAATTGGAGCATTTCTAGCATGTTTGGTTGAAATTGGAAATTTACATTTTTCACTTTTGTCAGACAATTGCAATATTCTCACAATAAGCTAATTAGCTCAATTGGAGCATTTCTAGCATGTTTGGTTGAAATTGGAAATTTACATTTTTCAGTTTTGTCAGACGTTTGTAATATTCTCACAATAAGCTAATTAGCTCAATTGGAGCATTTCTAGCATGTTTGGTTGAAATTGGAAATTTACATTTTTCAGTTTTGTCAGACGTTTGTAATATTCTCACAATAAGCTAATTAGCTCAATTGGAGCATTTCTAGCATGTTTGGTTGAAATTAGAAATTTACATTTTTCAGTTTTGTCAGACGTTTGTAAAATTCTTACAGTAGGCTTATATCCGCAATTTGAGCATTTCTAGCATGTTTGGTTGAAATTGGAAATTTACATTTTTCAGTTTTGTCAGACGTTTGTAATATTCTCACAATAAGCTAATTAGCTCACTTGGAGCATTTCTAGCATGTTTGGTTGAAATTGGAAATTTACATTTTTCAGTTTTGTCAGACGTTTGTAATATTCTCACAATAAGCTAATTAGCTCAATTGGAGCATTTCTAGCATGTTTGGTTGAAATTGGAACTTTACATTTTTCACTTTTGTCAAACAATTGCAATATTCTCACAATAAGCTAATTAGCTCAATTGGAGCATTTCTAGCATGTTTGGTTGAAATTGGAAGTTTACATTTTTCTGTTTTGTCATACGTTTGTAATATTCTCACAATAAGCTAATTAGCTCAATTGGAGCATTTCTAGCATGTTTGGTTGAAATTGGAAATTTACATTTTTCAGTTTTGTCAGACCTTTGTAATATTCTCACAATAAGCTAATTAGCTCAATTGGAGCATTTCTAGCATGTTTGGTTGAAATTGGAAATTTACATTTTTCAGTTTTGTCAGACAATTGCAATATTCTCACAATAAGTTAATTAGCTCAATTGGAGCATTTCTAGCATGTTTGGTTGAACTTGGAAATTTACATTTTTCACTTTTGTCAGACAATTGCAATATTCTCACAATAAGCTAATTAGCTCAATTTGAGCATTTCTAGCATGTTTGGTTGAAATTGAAAATTTACATTTTTCAGTTTCGTCAAACGTTTGTAAAATTCTTACAGTAGGCTTATTTCGCAATTCGAGCATTTCTAGCATGTTTGGTTGAAATTGGAAATTCACATTTTTCAGTTTTGTCAGACGTTTGTAATATTCTCACAATAACCTAATTAGCACAATTGGAGCATTTCTAGCATGTTTGGTTGAAATTGGAATATTACATTTTTCACTTTTGTCAGACAATTGCAATATTCTCTCAATAAGCTACTTAGCTCAATTGGAGCATTTCTAGCATGTTTGGTTGAAATTGGAAATTTACATTTTTCAGTTTTGTCAGACGTTTGTAAAATTCTTACAGTAGGCTTATATGCGCAATTTGAGCATTTCTAGCATGTTTGGTTGAAATTGGAAATTTACATTTTTTACTTTTGTCAGACGTTTGTAATATTCTCACAATAAGCTAATTAGCTCAATTGGAGCATTTCTAGCATGTTTGGTTGAAATTGGAAATTTACATTTTTCACTTTTGTCAGACGTTTGTAATATTCTCACAATAAGCTAATTAGCTCAATTTGAGCATTTCTAGCATGTTTGGTTGAAAATGAAAGTTTAAATTTTCAGTTTTGTCAGACGTTTGTAAAATTCATACAGTAGGCTCATTTGCGCAATTGGAGCATTTCTAGCATGTTTGATTGAAATTGGAATTTTAAATTTTTCACTTTTGTCAGACGTTTGTAATATTCTCACAATAAGCTAATTAGCTCAATTGGAGCATTTCTAGCATGTTTGGTTGAAATTGGAAATTTACATTTTTCACTTTTGTCAGACAATTGCAATATTCTCACAATAAGCTAATTAGCTCAATTGGAACATTTCTAGCATGTTTGGTTGAAATGTGGAAATTTACATTTTTCACTTTTGTCAGACAATTGCAATATTCTCACAATAAGCTAATTAGCTCAATTGGAGCATTTCTAGCATGTTTGGTTGAAATTGGAAATTTACATTTTTCAATTTGTCAGACGTTTGTAAAATTCTTACAGTAGGCTTATTTGCGCAATTTGAGCATTTCTAGCATGTTTGGTTGAAATGGGAAATTCACATTTTTCACTTTTGTCAGACGTTTGTAATATTCTCACAATAAGCTAATTAGCTCAATTGGAGCATTTCTAGCATGTTTGGTTGAAATTGGAAATTTACATTTTTCACTTTTGTCAGACAATTGCAATATTCTCACAATAAGCTAATTAGCTCAATTGGAACATTTCTAGCATGTTTGGTTGAAATTGGAAATTTACATTTTTCACTTTTGTCAGACAATTGCAATATTCTCACAATAAGCTAATTAGCTCAATTGGAGCATTTCTAGCATGTTTGGTTGAAATTGGAAATTCACATTTTTCAGTTTTGTCAGACGTTTGTAATATTCTCACAATAACCTAATTAGCACAATTGGAGCATTTCTAGCATGTTTGGTTGAAATTGGAATATTACATTTTTCACTTTTGTCAGACAATTGCAATATTCTCTCAATAAGCTACTTAGCTCAATTGGAGCATTTCTAGCATGTTTGGTTGAAATTGGAAATTTACATTTTTCAGTTTTGTCAGACGTTTGTAAAATTCTTACAGTAGGCTTATATGCGCAATTTGAGCATTTCTAGCATGTTTGGTTGAAATTGGAAATTTACATTTTTTACTTTTGTCAGACGTTTGTAATATTCTCACAATAAGCTAATTAGCTCAATTGGAGCATTTCTAGCATGTTTGGTTGAAATTGGAAATTTACATTTTTCACTTTTGTCAGACGTTTGTAATATTCTCACAATAAGCTAATTAGCTCAATTTGAGCATTTCTAGCATGTTTGGTTGAAAATGAAAGTTTAAATTTTCAGTTTTGTCAGACGTTTGTAAAATTCATACAGTAGGCTCATTTGCGCAATTGGAGCATTTCTAGCATGTTTGATTGAAATTGGAATTTTAAATTTTTCACTTTTGTCAGACGTTTGTAATATTCTCACAATAAGCTAATTAGCTCAATTGGAGCATTTCTAGCATGTTTGGTTGAAATTGGAAATTTACATTTTTCACTTTTGTCAGACAATTGCAATATTCTCACAATAAGCTAATTAGCTCAATTGGAACATTTCTAGCATGTTTGGTTGAAATTGGAAATTTACATTTTTCACTTTTGTCAGACAATTGCAATATTCTCACAATAAGCTAATTAGCTCAATTGGAGCATTTCTAGCATGTTTGGTTGAAATTGGAAATTTACATTTTTCAGTTTTGTCAGACGTTTGTAAAATTCTTACAGTAGGCTTATATGCGCAATTTGAGCATTTCTAGCATGTTTGGTTAAAATTGGAAATTTACATTTTTCACTTTTGTCGGACCTTTGTAATATTCTCACAATAAGCTAATTAGCTCAATTGGAGCATTTCTAGCATGTTTGGTTGAAATTGGAAATTTACATTTTTCACTTTTGTCAGACGTTTGTAATATTCTCACAATAAGCTAATTAGCTCAATTGGAGCATTTCTAGCATGTTTGGTTGAAATTGAAAATTTAAATTTTCAGTTTTGTCAGACGTTTGTAAAATTCATACAGTAGGCTCATTTGCGCAATTGGAGCATTTCTAGCATGTTTGATTGAAATTGGAATTTTAAATTTTTCACTTTTGTCAGACGTTTGTAATATTCTCACAATAAGCTAATTAGCTCAATTGGAGCATTTCTAGCATGTTTGGTTGAAATTGGAAATTTACATTTTTCACTTTTGTCAGACAATTGCAATATTCTCACAATAAGCTAATTAGCTCAATTGGAACATTTCTAGCATGTTTGGTTGAAATTGGAAATTTACATTTTTCACTTTTGTCAGACAATTGCAATATTCTCACAATAAGCTAATTAGCTCAATTGGAGCATTTCTAGCATGTTTGGTTGAAATTGGAAATTTACATTTTTCACTTTTGTCAGACCTTTGTAATATTCTCACAATAAGCTAATTAGCTCAATTGGAGCATTTCTAGCATGTTTGGTTGAAATTGGAATTTTAAATTTTTCACTTTTGTCAGACGTTTGTAATATTCTCACAATAAGCTAATTAGCTCAATTGGAGCATTTCTAGCATGTTTGGTTGAAATTGGAAATTTACATTTTTCACTTTTGTCAGACAATTGCAATATTCTCACAATAAGCTAATTAGCTCAATTGGAACATTTCTAGCATGTTTGGTTGAAATTGGAAATTTACATTTTTCACTTTTGTCAGACAATTGCAATATTCTCACAATAAGCTAATTAGCTCAATTGGAGCATTTCTAGCATGTTTGGTTGAAATTGGAAATTCACATTTTTCAGTTTTGTCAGACGTTTGTAATATTCTCACAATAAGCTAATTAGCTCAATTGGAGCATTTCTAGCATCTTTAGTTGAAATTGGAAATTTGCATTTTTCACTTTTGTCAGACAATTGCAATATTCTCCCAATAAGCTAATTAGCTCAATTGGAGCATTTCTAGCATGTTTGGTTGAAATTGGAAATTTACATTATTCAGTTTTGTCAGACGTTTATAAAATTCTTACAGTAGGCTTATTTGCGCAATTTGAGCATTTCTAGCATGTTTGGTTGAAATTGGAAATTCACATTTTTCACTTTTGTCAGACGTTTGTAATATTCTCACAATAAGCTAATTAGCTCAATTGGAGCATTTCTAGCATGTTTGGTTGAAATTGGAAATTTACATTTTTCAGTTTTGTCAGACGTTTGTAATATTCTCACAATAAGCTAATTAGCTCAATTGGAGCATTTCTAGCATGTTTGGTTGAAATTGGAAATTTACATTTATCAGTTTTGTCAGACGCTTGTAATATTCTCACAATAAGCTAATTAGCTCAATTGGAGCATTTCTAGCATGTTTGGTTGAAATTGGAAATTTAAATTTTTCAGTTTTGTCAGACGTTTGTAATATTCTCACAATAAGCTAATTAGCTCAATTGGAGCATTTCTAGCATGTTTGGTTGAAATTGGAAATTTACATTTATCAGTTTTGTCAGACGTTTGTAATATTCTCACAATAAGCTAATTAGCTCAATTGGAGCATTTCTAGAATGTTTGGTTGAATTTGGAAAATTACATTTTTCAGTTTTGTCAGACGTTTGTAATATTCTCACAATAAGCTAATTAGCTCAATTGGAGCATTTCTAGCATGTTTGGTTGAAATTGGAAATTTACATTTTTCAGTTTTGTCAGACGCTTGTAATATTCTCACAATAAGCTAATTAGCTCAATTGGAGCATTTCTAGCATGTTTGGTTGAAGTTGGAAATTTACATTTTTCACTTTTGTCAGACGTTTGTAATATTCTCACAATAAGCTAATTAGCTCAATTGGAGCATTTCTAGCATGTTTGGTTGAAATTGGAAATTTACATTTTTCACTTTTGTCAGACCTTTGTAATATTCTCACAATAAGCTAATTAGCTCAATTGGAGCATTTCTAGCATGTTTGGTTGAAATTGGAAATTTACATTTTTCACTTTTGTCAGACCTTTGTAATATTCTCACAATAAGCTAATTAGCTCAATTGGAGCATTTCTAGCATGTTTGGTTGAAATTGGAAATTTACATTTTTCACTTTTGTCAGACAATTGCAGTATTCCCACAATAAGCTAATTAGCTCAATTGGAGCATTTCTAGCATGTTTGGTTGAAATTGGAAATTTACATTTTTCACTTTTGTCAGACGTTTGTAATATTCTCACAATAAGCTAATTAGCTCAATTTGAGCATTTCTAGCATGTTTGGTTGAAAATGAAAGTTTAAATTTTCAGTTTTGTCAGACGTTTGTAAAATTCATACAGTAGGCTCATTTGCGCAATTGGAGCATTTCTAGCATGTTTGATTGAAATTGGAATTTTAAATTTTTCACTTTTGTCAGACGTTTGTAATATTCTCACAATAAGCTAATTAGCTCAATTGGAGCATTTCTAGCATGTTTGGTTGAAATTGGAAATTTACATTTTTCACTTTTGTCAGACAATTGCAATATTCTCACAATAAGCTAATTAGCTCAATTGGAACATTTCTAGCATGTTTGGTTGAAATTGGAAATTTACATTTTTCACTTTTGTCAGACAATTGCAATATTCTCACAATAAGCTAATTAGCTCAATTGGAGCATTTCTAGCATGTTTGGTTGAAATTGGAAATTTACATTTTTCAGTTTTGTCAGACGTTTGTAAAATTCTTACAGTAGGCTTATATGCGCAATTTGAGCATTTCTAGCATGTTTGGTTGAAATTGGAAATTTACATTTTTCACTTTTGTCGGACCTTTGTAATATTCTCACAATAAGCTAATTAGCTCAATTGGAGCATTTCTAGCATGTTCGGTTGAAATTGGAAATTTACATTTTTCACTTTTGTCAGACGTTTGTAATATTCTCACAATAAGCTAATTAGCTCAATTGGAGCATTTCTAGCATGTTTGGTTGAAATTGAAAATTTAAATTTTCAGTTTTGTCAGACGTTTGTAAAATTCATACAGTAGGCTCATTTGCGCAATTGGAGCATTTCTAGCATGTTTGATTGAAATTGGAATTTTAAATTTTTCACTTTTGTCAGACGTTTGTAATATTCTCACAATAAGCTAATTAGCTCAATTGGAGCATTTCTAGCATGTTTGGTTGAAATTGGAAATTTACATTTTTCACTTTTGTCAGACAATTGCAATATTCTCACAATAAGCTAATTAGCTCAATTGGAACATTTCTAGCATGTTTGGTTGAAATTGGAAATTTACATTTTTCACTTTTGTCAGACAATTGCAATATTCTCACAATAAGCTAATTAGCTCAATTGGAGCATTTCTAGCATGTTTGGTTGAAATTGGAAATTTACATTTTTCACTTTTGTCAGACCTTTGTAATATTCTCACAATAAGCTAATTAGCTCAATTGGAGCATTTCTAGCATGTTTGGTTGAAATTGGAATTTTAAATTTTTCACTTTTGTCAGACGTTTGTAATATTCTCACAATAAGCTAATTAGCTCAATTGGAGCATTTCTAGCATGTTTGGTTGAAATTGGAAATTTACATTTTTCACTTTTGTCAGACAATTGCAATATTCTCACAATAAGCTAATTAGCTCAATTGGAACATTTCTAGCATGTTTGGTTGAAATTGGAAATTTACATTTTTCACTTTTGTCAGACAATTGCAATATTCTCACAATAAGCTAATTAGCTCAATTGGAGCATTTCTAGCATGTTTGGTTGAAATTGGAAATTCACATTTTTCAGTTTTGTCAGACGTTTGTAATATTCTCACAATAAGCTAATTAGCTCAATTGGAGCATTTCTAGCATCTTTAGTTGAAATTGGAAATTTGCATTTTTCACTTTTGTCAGACAATTGCAATATTCTCCCAATAAGCTAATTAGCTCAATTGGAGCATTTCTAGCATGTTTGGTTGAAATTGGAAATTTACATTATTCAGTTTTGTCAGGCGTTTATAAAATTCTTACAGTAGGCTTATTTGCGCAATTTGAGCATTTCTAGCATGTTTGGTTGAAATTGGAAATTCACATTTTTCACTTTTGTCAGACGTTTGTAATATTCTCACAATAAGCTAATTAGCTCAATTGGAGCATTTCTAGCATGTTTGGTTGAAATTGGAAATTTACATTTTTCAGTTTTGTCAGACGTTTGTAATATTCTCACAATAAGCTAATTAGCTCAATTGGAGCATTTCTAGCATGTTTGGTTGAAATTGGAAATTTACATTTATCAGTTTTGTCAGACGCTTGTAATATTCTCACAATAAGCTAATTAGCTCAATTGGAGCATTTCTAGCATGTTTGGTTGAAATTGGAAATTTAAATTTTTCAGTTTTGTCAGACGTTTGTAATATTCTCACAATAAGCTAATTAGCTCAATTGGAGCATTTCTAGCATGTTTGGTTGAAATTGGAAATTTACATTTATCAGTTTTGTCAGACGTTTGTAATATTCTCACAATAAGCTAATTAGCTCAATTGGAGCATTTCTAGCATGTTTGGTTGAATTTGGAAAATTACATTTTTCAGTTTTGTCAGACGTTTGTAATATTCTCACAATAAGCTAATTAGCTCAATTGGAGCATTTCTAGCATGTTTGGTTGAAATTGGAAATTTACATTTTTCAGTTTTGTCAGACGCTTGTAATATTCTCACAATAAGCTAATTAGCTCAATTGGAGCATTTCTAGCATGTTTGGTTGAAATTGGAAATTTACATTTTTCAGTTTTGTCAGACGTTTGTAATATTCTCACAATAAGCTAATTAGCTCAATTGGAGCATTTCTAGCATGTTTGGTTGAAATTGGAAATTTACATTTTTCACTTTTGTCAGACCTTTGTAATATTCTCACAATAAGCTAATTAGCTCAATTGGAGCATTTCTAGCATGTTTGGTTGAAATTGGAAATTTACATTTTTCACTTTTGTCAGACCTTTGTAATATTCTCACAATAAGCTAATTAGCTCAATTGGAGCATTTCTAGCATGTTTGGTTGAAATTGGAAATTTACATTTTTCACTTTTGTCAGACAATTGCAATATTCCCACAATAAGCTCATTAGCTCAATTGGAGCATTTCTAGCATGTTTGGTTGAAATTGGAAATTTACATTTTTCAGTTTTGTCAGACGTTTGTAATATTCTCACAATAAGCTAATTAGCTCAATTGGAGCATTTCTAGCATGTTTGGTTGAAATTGGAAATTTACGCTTATCAGTTTTGTCAGACGTTTGTAATATTCTCACAATAAGCTAATTAGCTCAATTGGAGCATTTCTAGCATGTTTGGTTGAATTTGGAAAATTACATTTTTCACTTTTGTCAGACGTTTGTAATATTCTCACAATAAGCTAATTAGCTCAATTGGAGCATTTCTAGCATGTTTGGTTGAAATTGGAAATTTACATTTTTCAGTTTTGTCAGACGCTTGTAATATTCTCACAATAAGCTAATTAGCTCAATTGGAGCATTTCTAGCATGTTTGGTTGAAATTGGAAATTTACATTTTTCAGTTTTGTCAGACGTTTGTAATATTCTCACAATAAGCTAATTAGCTCAATTGGAGCATTTCTAGCATGTTTGGTTGAAATTGGAAATTTACATTTTTCACTTTTGTCAGACCTTTGTAATATTCTCACAATAAGCTAATTAGCTCAATTGGAGCATTTCTAGCATGTTTGGTTGAAATTGGAAATTTACATTTTTCACTTTTGTCAGACAATTGCAATATTCTCACAATAAGCTAATTAGCTCAATTGGAGCATTTCTAGCATGTTTGGTTGAAATTGGAAATTTACATTTTTCAGTTTTGTCAGACGTTTGTAATATTCTCACAATAAGCTAATTAGCTCAATTGGAGCATTTCTAGCATGTTTGGTTGAAATTGGAAATTTACATTTTTCAGTTTTGTCAGACGTTTGTAATATTCTCACAATAAGCTAATTAGCTCAATTGGAGCATTTCTAGCATGTTTGGTTGAAATTAGAAATTTACATTTTTCAGTTTTGTCAGACGTTTGTAAAATTCTTACAGTAGGCTTATATCCGCAATTTGAGCATTTCTAGCATGTTTGGTTGAAATTGGAAATTTACATTTTTCAGTTTTGTCAGACGTTTGTAATATTCTCACAATAAGCTAATTAGCTCACTTGGAGCATTTCTAGCATGTTTGGTTGAAATTGGAAATTTACATTTTTCAGTTTTGTCAGACGTTTGTAATATTCTCACAATAAGCTAATTAGCTCAATTGGAGCATTTCTAGCATGTTTGGTTGAAATTGGAACTTTACATTTTTCACTTTTGTCAAACAATTGCAATATTCTCACAATAAGCTAATTAGCTCAATTGGAGCATTTCTAGCATGTTTGGTTGAAATTGGAAGTTTACATTTTTCTGTTTTGTCATACGTTTGTAATATTCTCACAATAAGCTAATTAGCTCAATTGGAGCATTTCTAGCATGTTTGGTTGAAATTGGAAATTTACATTTTTCAGTTTTGTCAGACCTTTGTAATATTCTCACAATAAGCTAATTAGCTCAATTGGAGCATTTCTAGCATGTTTGGTTGAAATTGGAAATTTACATTTTTCAGTTTTGTCAGACAATTGCAATATTCTCACAATAAGTTAATTAGCTCAATTGGAGCATTTCTAGCATGTTTGGTTGAACTTGGAAATTTACATTTTTCACTTTTGTCAGACAATTGCAATATTCTCACAATAAGCTAATTAGCTCAATTTGAGCATTTCTAGCATGTTTGGTTGAAATTGAAAATTTACATTTTTCAGTTTCGTCAAACGTTTGTAAAATTCTTACAGTAGGCTTATTTCGCAATTCGAGCATTTCTAGCATGTTTGGTTGAAATTGGAAATTCACATTTTTCAGTTTTGTCAGACGTTTGTAATATTCTCACAATAACCTAATTAGCACAATTGGAGCATTTCTAGCATGTTTGGTTGAAATTGGAATATTACATTTTTCACTTTTGTCAGACAATTGCAATATTCTCTCAATAAGCTACTTAGCTCAATTGGAGCATTTCTAGCATGTTTGGTTGAAATTGGAAATTTACATTTTTCAGTTTTGTCAGACGTTTGTAAAATTCTTACAGTAGGCTTATATGCGCAATTTGAGCATTTCTAGCATGTTTGGTTGAAATTGGAAATTTACATTTTTTACTTTTGTCAGACGTTTGTAATATTCTCACAATAAGCTAATTAGCTCAATTGGAGCATTTCTAGCATGTTTGGTTGAAATTGGAAATTTACATTTTTCACTTTTGTCAGACGTTTGTAATATTCTCACAATAAGCTAATTAGCTCAATTTGAGCATTTCTAGCATGTTTGGTTGAAAATGAAAGTTTAAATTTTCAGTTTTGTCAGACGTTTGTAAAATTCATACAGTAGGCTCATTTGCGCAATTGGAGCATTTCTAGCATGTTTGATTGAAATTGGAATTTTAAATTTTTCACTTTTGTCAGACGTTTGTAATATTCTCACAATAAGCTAATTAGCTCAATTGGAGCATTTCTAGCATGTTTGGTTGAAATTGGAAATTTACATTTTTCACTTTTGTCAGACAATTGCAATATTCTCACAATAAGCTAATTAGCTCAATTGGAACATTTCTAGCATGTTTGGTTGAAATTGGAAATTTACATTTTTCACTTTTGTCAGACAATTGCAATATTCTCACAATAAGCTAATTAGCTCAATTGGAGCATTTCTAGCATGTTTGGTTGAAATTGGAAATTTACATTTTTCAGTTTGTCAGACGTTTGTAAAATTCTTACAGTAGGCTTATTTGCGCAATTTGAGCATTTCTAGCATGTTTGGTTGAAATTGGAAATTCACATTTTTCACTTTTGTCAGACGTTTGTAATATTCTCACAATAAGCTAATTAGCTCAATTGGAGCATTTCTAGCATGTTTGGTTGAAATTGGAAATTTACATTTTTCAGTTTTGTCAGACGTTTGTAATATTCTCACAATAAGCTAATTAGCTCAATTGGAGCATTTCTAGCATGTTTGGTTGAAATTGGAAATTTACATTTATCAGTTTTGTCAGACGTTTGTAATATTCTCACAATAAGCTAATTAGCTCAATTGGAGCATTTCTAGCATGTTTGGTTGAATTTGGAAAATTACATTTTTCACTTTTGTCAGACGTTTGTAATATTCTCACAATAAGCTAATTAGCTCAATTGGAGCATTTCTAGCATGTTTGGTTGAAATTGGAAATTTACATTTTTCAGTTTTGTCAGACGCTTGTAATATTCTCACAATAAGCTAATTAGCTCAATTGGAGCATTTCTAGCATGTTTGGTTGAAATTGGAAATTTACATTTTTCAGTTTTGTCAGACGTTTGTAATATTCTCACAATAAGCTAATTAGCTCAATTGGAGCATTTCTAGCATGTTTGGTTGAAATTGGAAATTTACATTTTTCACTTTTGTCAGACCTTTGTAATATTCTCACAATAAGCTAATTAGCTCAATTGGAGCATTTCTAGCATGTTTGGTTGAAATTGGAAATTTACATTTTTCAGTTTTGTCAGACGTTTGTAATATTCTCACAATAAGCTAATTAGCTCAATTGGAGCATTTCTAGCATGTTTGGTTGAAATTGGAAATTTACGCTTATCAGTTTTGTCAGACGTTTGTAATATTCTCACAATAAGCTAATTAGCTCAATTGGAGCATTTCTAGCATGTTTGGTTGAATTTGGAAAATTACATTTTTCACTTTTGTCAGACGTTTGTAATATTCTCACAATAAGCTAATTAGCTCAATTGGAGCATTTCTAGCATGTTTGGTTGAAATTGGAAATTTACATTTTTCACTTTTGTCAGACCTTTGTAATATTCTCACAATAAGCTAATTAGCTCAATTGGAGCATTTCTAGCATGTTTGGTTGAAATTGGAAATTTACATTTTTCACTTTTGTCAGACAATTGCAATATTCTCACAATAAGCTAATTAGCTCAATTGGAGCATTTCTAGCATGTTTGGTTGAAATTGGAAGTTTACATTTTTCAGTTTTGTCAGACGTTTGTAATATTCTCACAATAAGCTAATTAGCTCAATTGGAGCATTTCTAGCATGTTTGGTTGAAATTGGAAATTTACATTTTTCAGTTTTGTCAGACGTTTGTAATATTCTCACAATAAGCTAATTAGCTCAATTGGAGCATTTCTAGCATGTTTGGTTGAAATTAGAAATTTACATTTTTCAGTTTTGTCAGACGTTTGTAAAATTCTTACAGTAGGCTTATATCCGCAATTTGAGCATTTCTAGCATGTTTGGTTGAAATTGGAAATTTACATTTTTCAGTTTTGTCAGACGTTTGTAATATTCTCACAATAAGCTAATTAGCTCAATTGGAGCATTTCTAGCATGTTTGGTTGAAATTGGAAGTTTACATTTTTCTGTTTTGTCATACGTTTGTAATATTCTCACAATAAGCTAATTAGCTCAATTGGAGCATTTCTAGCATGTTTGGTTGAAATTGGAAATTTACATTTTTCAGTTTTGTCAGACCTTTGTAATATTCTCACAATAAGCTAATTAGCTCAATTGGAGCATTTCTAGCATGTTTGGTTGAAATTGGAAATTTACATTTTTCACTTTTGTCAGACAATTGCAATATTCTCACAATAAGTTAATTAGCTCAATTGGAGCATTTCTAGCATGTTTGGTTGAACTTGGAAATTTACATTTTTCACTTTTGTCAGACAATTGCAATATTCTCACAATAAGCTAATTAGCTCAATTTGAGCATTTCTAGCATGTTTGGTTGAAATTGAAAATTTACATTTTTCAGTTTCGTCAAACGTTTGTAAAATTCTTACAGTAGGCTTATTTCGCAATTCGAGCATTTCTAGCATGTTTGGTTGAAATTGGAAATTCACATTTTTCAGTTTTGTCAGACGTTTGTAATATTCTCACAATAACCTAATTAGCACAATTGGAGCATTTCTAGCATGTTTGGTTGAAATTGGAATATTACATTTTTCACTTTTGTCAGACCATTGCAATATTCTCTCAATAAGCTACTTAGCTCAATTGGAGCATTTCTAGCATGTTTGGTTGAAATTGGAAATTTACATTTTTCAGTTTTGTCAGACGTTTGTAAAATTCTTACAGTAGGCTTATATGCGCAATTTGAGCATTTCTAGCATGTTTGGTTGAAATTGGAAATTTACATTTTTTACTTTTGTCAGACGTTTGTAATATTCTCACAATAAGCTAATTAGCTCAATTGGAGCATTTCTAGCATGTTTGGTTGAAATTGGAAATTTACATTTTTCACTTTTGTCAGACGTTTGTAATATTCTCACAATAAGCTAATTAGCTCAATTTGAGCATTTCTAGCATGTTTGGTTGAAAATGAAAGTTTAAAATTTCAGTTTTGTCAGACGTTTGTAAAATTCATACAGTAGGCTCATTTGCGCAATTGGAGCATTTCTAGCATGTTTGATTGAAATTGGAATTTTAAATTTTTCACTTTTGTCAGACGTTTGTAATATTCTCACAATAAGCTAATTAGCTCAATTGGAGCATTTCTAGCATGTTTGGTTGAAATTGGAAATTTACATTTTTCACTTTTGTCAGACAATTGCAATATTCTCACAATAAGCTAATTAGCTCAATTGGAACATTTCTAGCATGTTTGGTTGAAATTGGAAATTTACATTTTTCACTTTTGTCAGACAATTGCAATATTCTCACAATAAGCTAATTAGCTCAATTGGAGCATTTCTAGCATGTTTGGTTGAAATTGGAAATTTACATTTTTCAGTTTTGTCAGACGTTTGTAAAATTCTTACAGTAGGCTTATATGCGCAATTTGAGCATTTCTAGCATGTTTGGTTGAAATTGGAAATTTACATTTTTCACTTTTGTCGGACCTTTGTAATATTCTCACAATAAGCTAATTAGCTCAATTGGAGCATTTCTAGCATGTTTGGTTGAAATTGGAAATTTACATTTTTCACTTTTGTCAGACGTTTGTAATATTCTCACAATAAGCTAATTAGCTCAATTGGAGCATTTCTAGCATGTTTGGTTGAAATTGAAAATTTAAATTTTCAGTTTTGTCAGACGTTTGTAAAATTCATACAGTAGGCTCATTTGCCCAATTGGAGCATTTCTAGCATGTTTGATTGAAATTGGAAATTTACATTTTTCACTTTTGTCAGACAATTGCAATATTCTCACAATAAGCTAATTAGCTCAATTGGAACATTTCTAGCATGTTTGGTTGAAATTGGAAATTTACATTTTTCACTTTTGTCAGACAATTGCAATATTCTCACAATAAGCTAATTAGCTCAATTGGAGCATTTCTAGCATGTTTGGTTGAAATTGGAAATTTACATTTTTCAGTTTTGTCATACGTTTGTAATATTCTCACAATAAGCTAATTAGCTCAATTGGAGCATTTCTAGCATGTTTGGTTGAAATTGGAAATTTACATTTTTCACTTTTGTCAGACAATTGCAATATTCTCACAATAAGCTAATTAGCTCAATTGGAGCATTTCTAGCATGTTTGGTTGAAATTGGAAATTTACATTTTTCAGTTTTGTCAGACGTTTGTAATATTCTCACAATAAGCTAATTAGCTCAGTTGGAGCATTTCTAGCATGTTTGGTTGAAATTGGAAATTTACATTTTTCACTTTTGTCAGACAATTGCAATATTCTCACAATAAGCTAATTAGCTCAATTGGAGCATTTCTAGCATGTTTGGTTGAAATTAGAAATTTACATTTTTCAGTTTTGTCAGACGTTTGTAATATTCTCACAATAAGCTAATTAGCTCAATTGGAGCATTTCTAGCATGTTTGGTTGAAATTGGAAATTTACATTTTTCAGTTTTGTCAGACGTTTGTAATATTCTCACAATAAGCTAATTAGCTCAATTGGAGCATTTCTAGCATGTTTGGTTGAAATTAGAAATTTACATTTTTCAGTTTTGTCAGACGTTTGTAAAATTCTTACAGTAGGCTTATATCCGCAATTTGAGCATTTCTAGCATGTTTGGTTGAAATTGGAAATTTACATTTTTCAGTTTTGTCAGACGTTTGTAATATTCTCACAATAAGCTAATTAGCTCACTTGGAGCATTTCTAGCATGTTTGGTTGAAATTGGAAATTTACATTTTTCAGTTTTGTCAGACGTTTGTAATATTCTCACAATAAGCTAATTAGCTCAATTGGAGCATTTCTAGCATGTTTGGTTGAAATTGGAACTTTACATTTTTCACTTTTGTCAAACAATTGCAATATTCTCACAATAAGCTAATTAGCTCAATTGGAGCATTTCTAGCATGTTTGGTTGAAATTGGAAGTTTACATTTTTCTGTTTTGTCATACGTTTGTAATATTCTCACAATAAGCTAATTAGCTCAATTGGAGCATTTCTAGCATGTTTGGTTGAAATTGGAAATTTACATTTTTCAGTTTTGTCAGAACTTTGTAATATTCTCACAATAAGCTAATTAGCTCAATTGGAGCATTTCTAGCATGTTTGGTTGAAATTGGAAATTTACATTTTTCACTTTTGTCAGACAATTGCAATATTCTCACAATAAGTTAATTAGCTCAATTGGAGCATTTCTAGCATGTTTGGTTGAACTTGGAAATTTACATTTTTCACTTTTGTCAGACAATTGCAATATTCTCACAATAAGCTAATTAGCTCAATTTGAGCATTTCTAGCATGTTTGGTTAAAATTGAAAATTTACATTTTTCAGTTTCGTCAAACGTTTGTAAAATTCTTACAGTAGGCTTATTTCGCAATTCGAGCATTTCTAGCATGTTTGGTTGAAATTGGAAATTCACATTTTTCAGTTTTGTCAGACGTTTGTAATATTCTCACAATAACCTAATTAGCACAATTGGAGCATTTCTAGCATGTTTGGTTGAAATTGGAATATTACATTTTTCACTTTTGTCAGACAATTGCAATATTCTCTCAATAAGCTACTTAGCTCAATTGGAGCATTTCTAGCATGTTTGGTTGAAATTGGAAATTTACATTTTTCAGTTTTGTCAGACGTTTGTAAAATTCTTACAGTAGGCTTATATGCGCAATTTGAGCATTTCTAGCATGTTTGGTTGAAATTGGAAATTTACATTTTTTACTTTTGTCAGACGTTTGTAATATTCTCACAATAAGCTAATTAGCTCAATTGGAGCATTTCTAGCATGTTTGGTTGAAATTGGAAGTTTACATTTTTCACTTTTGTCAGACGTTTGTAATATTCTCACAATAAGCTAATTAGCTCAATTTGAGCATTTCTAGCATGTTTGGTTGAAAATGAAAGTTTAAATTTTCAGTTTTGTCAGACGTTTGTAAAATTCATACAGTAGGCTCATTTGCGCAATTGGAGCATTTCTAGCATGTTTGATTGAAATTGGAATTTTAAATTTTTCACTTTTGTCAGACGTTTGTAATATTCTCACAATAAGCTAATTAGCTCAATTGGAGCATTTCTAGCATGTTTGGTTGAAATTGGAAATTTTCATTTTTCACTTTTGTCAGACAATTGCAATATTCTCACAATAAGCTAATTAGCTCAATTGGAACATTTCTAGCATGTTTGGTTGAAATTGGAAATTTACATTTTTCACTTTTGTCAGACAATTGCAATATTCTCACAATAAGCTAATTAGCTCAATTGGAACATTTCTAGCATGTTTGGTTGAAATTGGAAATTTACATTTTTCACTTTTGTCAGACAATTGCAATATTCTCACAATAAGCTAATTAGCTCAATTGGAGCATTTCTAGCATGTTTGGTTGAAATTGGAAATTCACATTTTTCAGTTTTGTCAGACATTTGTAATATTCTCACAATAAGCTAATTAGCTCAATTGGAGCATTTCTAGCATCTTTAGTTGAAATTGGAAATTTGCATTTTTCACTTTTGTCAGACAATTGCAATATTCTCCCAATAAGCTAATTAGCTCAATTGGAGCATTTCTAGCATGTTTGGTTGAAATTGGAAATTTACATTTTTCAGTTTTGTCAGACGTTTATAAAATTCTTACAGTAGGCTTATTTGCGCAATTTGAGCATTTCTAGCATGTTTGGTTGAAATTGGAAATTCACATTTTTCAGTTTTGTCAGACGTTTGTAATATTCTCACAATAAGCTAATTAGCTCAATTGGAGCATTTCTAGCATGTTTGGTTGAAATTGGAAATTTACATTTTTCAGTTTTGTCAGACGTTTGTAATATTCTCACAATAAGCTAATTAGCTCAATTGGAGCATTTCTAGCATGTTTGGTTGAAATTGGAAATTTACATTTATCAGTTTTGTCAGACGTTTGTAATATTCTCACAATAAGCTAATTAGCTCAATTGGAGCATTTCTAGCATGTTTGGTTGAATTTGGAAAATTACATTTTTCACTTTTGTCAGACGTTTGTAATATTCTCACAATGAGCTAATTAGCTCAATTGGAGCATTTCTAGCATGTTGGGTTGAAATTGGAAATTTAAATTTTTCAGTTTTGTCAGACGCTTGTAATATTCTCACAATAAGCTAATTAGCTCAATTGGAGCATTTCTAGCATGTTTGGTTGAAATTGGAAGTTTACATTTTTCAGTTTTGTCATACGTTTGTAATATTCTCACAATAAGCTAATTAGCTCAATTGGAGCATTTCTAGCATGTTTGGTTGAAATTGGAAATTTACATTTTTCAGTTTTGTCAGACCTTTGTAATATTCTCACAATAAGCTAATTAGCTCAATTGGAGCATTTCTAGCATGTTTGGTTGAAATTGGAAATTTACATTTTTCACTTTTGTCAGACAATTGCAATATTCTCACAATAAGCTAATTAGCTCAATTGGAGCATTTCTAGCATGTTTGGTTGAACTTGGAAATTTACATTTTTCACTTTTGTCAGACAATTGCAATATTCTCACAATAAGCTAATTAGCTCAATTTGAGCATTTCTAGCATGTTTGGTTGAAATTGAAAATTTACATTTTTCAGTTTCGTCAAACGTTTGTAAAATTCTTACAGTAGGCTTATTTCGCAATTCGAGCATTTCTAGCATGTTTAGTTGAAATTGGAAATTCACATTTTTCAGTTTTGTCAGACGTTTGTAATATTCTCACAATAACCTAATTAGCACAATTGGAGCATTTCTAGCATGTTTGGTTGAAATTGGAATATTACATTTTTCACTTTTGTCAGACAATTGCAATATTCTCTCAATAAGCTAATTAGCTCAATTGGAGCATTTCTAGCATGTTTGGTTGAAATTGGAAATTTACATTTTTCAGTTTTGTCAGACGTTTGTAATATTCTCACAATAAGCTAATTAGCTCAATTGGAGCATTTCTAGCATGTTTGGTTGAAATTGAAAATTTAAATTTTCAGTTTTGTCAGACGTTTGTAAAATTCATACAGTAGGCTCATTTGCGCAATTGGAGCATATCTAGCATGTTTGATTGAAATTGGAATTTTAAATTTTTCACTTTTGTCAGACGTTTGTAATATTCTCACAATAAGCTAATTAGCTCAATTGGAGCATTTCTAGCATGTTTGGTTGAAATTGGAAATTTACATTTTTCACTTTTGTCAGACAATTGCAATATTCTCACAATAAGCTAATTAGCTCAATTGGAACATTTCTAGCATGTTTGGTTGAAATTGGAAATTTACATTTTTCACTTTTGTCAGACAATTGCAATATTCTCACAATAAGCTAATTAGCTCAATTGGAGCATTTCTAGCATGTTTGGTTGAAATTGGAAATTCACATTTTTCAGTTTTGTCAGACGTTTGTAATATTCTCACAATAAGCTAATTAGCTCAATTGGAGCATTTCTAGCATGTTTGGTTGAAATTGGAATATTACATTTTTCACTTTTGTCAGACAATTGCAATATTCTCACAATAAGCTAATTAGCTCAATTGGAGCATTTCCAGCATGTTTGGTTGAAATTGGAAATTTACATTTTTCAGTTTTGTCAGACCTTTGTAATATTCTCACAATAAGCTAATTAGCTCAATTTGAGCTAATTAGCTCATTTCTAGCATGTTTGGTTGAAATTGGAAATTTACATTTTTCACTTTTGTCAGACAATTGCAATATTCTCTCAATAAGCTAATTAGCTCAATTGGAGCATTTCTAGCATGTTTGGTTGAAATTGAAAATTTACATTTTTCAGTTTTGTCAGACGTTTGTAAAATTCTTACAGTAGGCTTATATGCGCAATTTGAGCATTTCTAGCATGTTTGGTTGAAATTGGAAATTTACATTTTTCAGTTTTGTCAGACGTTTGTAATATTCTCACAATAACCTAATTAGCACAATTGGAGCATTTCTAGCATGTTTGGTTGAAATTGGAATATTACATTTTTCACTTTTGTCAGACAATTGCAATATTCTCACAATAAGCTAATTAGCTCAATTGGAGCATTTCCAGCATGTTTGGTTGAAATTGGAAATTTACATTTTTCAGTTTTGTCAGACCTTTGTAATATTCTCACAATAAGCTAATTAGCTCAATTTGAGCTAATTAGCTCATTTCTAGCATGTTTGGTTGAAATTGGAAATTTACATTTTTCACTTTTGTCAGACAATTGCAATATTCTCTCAATAAGCTAATTAGCTCAATTGGAGCATTTCTAGCGTGTTTGGTTGAAATTGAAAATTTACATTTTTCAGTTTTGTCAGACGTTTGTAAAATTCTTACAGTAGGCTTATATGCGCAATTTGAGCATTTCTAGCATGTTTGGTTGAAATTGGAAATTTACATTTTTCAGTTTTGTCAGACGTTTGTAATATTCTCACAATAAGCTAATTAGCTCAATTGGAGCATTTCTAGCATGTTTGGTTGAAATTGGAAATTTACATTTTTCAGTTTTGTCAGACGTTTGTAATATTCTCACAATAATCTAATTATCTCAATTGGAGCATTTCTAGCATGTTTGGTTGAAATTGGAAATTTACGTATATCAGTTTTGTCAGACGTTTGTAATATTCTCACAAAAAGCTAATTAGCTCAAATGGAGCATTTCTAGCATGTTTGGTTGAAATTGGAAATTCACATTTTTCAGTTTTGTCAGACGTTTGTAATATTCTCAGAATAAGCTAATTAGCTCAATTGGAGCATTTCTAGCATGTTTGGTTGAAATTGGAAATTTACATTTTTCAGTTTTGTCAGACGTTTGTAATATTCTCACAATAAGCTAATTAGCTCAATTGGAGCATTTCTAGCATGTTTGGTTGAAATTGGAAATTTACGCTTATCAGTTTTGTCAGACGTTTGTAATATTCTCACAATAAGCTAATTAGCTCAATTGGAGCATTTCTAGCATGTTTGGTTAAATTTGGAAAATTACATTTTTCATTTTTGTTCGACGTTTGTAATATTCTCACAATAAGCTAATTAGCTCAATTGGAGCATTTCTAGCATGTTTGGTTGAAATTGGAAATTTACATTTTTCAGTTTTGTCAGACGCTTGTAATATTCTCACAATTAGCTAATTAGCTCAATTGGAGCATTTCTAGCATGTTTGGTTGAAATTGGAAATTTACATTTTTCACTTTTGTCAGACAATTGCAATATTCTCACAATAAGCTAATTAGCTCAATTGGAGCATTTCTAGCATGTTTGGTTGAAATTGGAAGTTTACATTTTTCAGTTTTGTCATACGTTTGTAATATTCTCACAATAAGCTAATTAGCTCAATTGGAGCATTTCTAGCATGTTTGGTTGAAATTGGAAATTTACATTTTTCAGTTTTGTCAGACCTTTGTAATATTCTCACAATAAGCTAATTAGCTCAATTGGAGCATTTCTAGCATGTTTGGTTGAAATTGGAAATTTACATTTTTCACTTTTGTCAGACAATTGCAATATTCTCACAATAAGCTAATTAGCTCAATTGGAGCATTTCTAGCATGTTTGGTTGAACTTGGAAATTTACATTTTTCACTTTTGTCAGACAATTGCAATATTCTCACAATAAGCTAATTAGCTCAATTTGAGCATTTCTAGCATGTTTGGTTGAAATTGAAAATTTACATTTTTCAGTTTCGTCAAACGTTTGTAAAATTCTTACAGTAGGCTTATTTCGCAATTCGAGCATTTCTAGCATGTTTAGTTGAAATTGGAAATTCACATTTTTCAGTTTTGTCAGACGTTTGTAATATTCTCACAATAACCTAATTAGCACAATTGGAGCATTTCTAGCATGTTTGGTTGAAATTGGAATATTACATTTTTCACTTTTGTCAGACAATTGCAATATTCTCTCAATAAGCTAATTGGCTCAATTGGAGCATTTCTAGCATGTTTGGTTGAAATTGGAAATTTACATTTTTCAGTTTTGTCAGACGTTTGTAATATTCTCACAATAAGCTAATTAGCTCAATTGGAGCATTTCTAGCATGTTTGGTTGAAATTGGAAATTTACATTTTTCACTTTTGTCAGACAATTGCAATATTCTCACAATAAGCTAATTAGCTCAATTGGAACATTTCTAGCATGTTTGGTTGAAATTGGAAATTTACATTTTTCACTTTTGTCAGACAATTGCAATATTCTCACAATAAGCTAATTAGCTCAATTGGAGCATTTCTAGCATGTTTGGTTGAAATTGGAAATTTACATTTTTCAGTTTTGTCAGACGTTTGTAATATTCTCACAATAAGCTAATTAGCTCAATTGGAGCATTTCTAGCATGTTTGGTTGAAATTGGAAATTTACGCTTATCAGTTTTGTCAGACGTTTGTAATATTCTCACAATAAGCTAATTAGCTCAATTGGAGCATTTCTAGCATGTTTGGTTGAATTTGGAAAATTACATTTTTCATTTTTGTCAGACGCTTGTAATATTCTCACAATAAGCTAATTAGCTCAATTGGAGCATTTCTAGCATGTTTGGTTGAAATTGGAAATTTACATTTTTCACTTTTGTCAGACAATTGCAATATTCTCACAATAAGCTAATTAGCTCAATTGGAGCATTTCTAGCGTGTTTGGTTGAACTTGGAAATTTACATTTTTCACTTTTGTCAGACAATTGCAATATTCTCACAATAAGCTAATTAGCTCAATTTGAGCATTTCTAGCATGTTTGGTTGAAATTGAAAATTTACATTTTTCAGTTTCGTCAAACGTTTGTAAAATTCTTACAGTAGGCTTATTTCGCAATTCGAGCATTTCTAGCATGTTTAGTTGAAATTGGAAATTCACATTTTTCAGTTTTGTCAGACGTTTGTAATATTCTCACAATAACCTAATTAGCACAATTGGAGCATTTCTAGCATGTTTGGTTGAAATTGGAATATTACATTTTTCACTTTTGTCAGACAATTGCAATATTCTCACAGTAAGTTAATTAGCTCAATTGGAGCATTTCCAGCATGTTTGGTTGAAATTGGAAATTTACATTTTTCAGTTTTGTCAGACCTTTGTAATATTCTCACAATAAGCTAATTAGCTCAATTTGAGCTAATTAGCTCATTTCTAGCATGTTTGGTTGAAATTGGAAATTTACATTTTTCACTTTTGTCAGACAATTGCAATATTCTCTCAATAAGCTAATTAGCTCAATTGGAGCATTTCTAGCATGTTTGGTTGAAATTGAAAATTTACATTTTTCAGTTTTGTCAGACGTTTGTAAAATTCTTACAGTAGGCTTATTTGCGCAATTTGAGCATTTCTAGCATGTTTGGTTGAAATTGGAAATTTACATTTTTCAGTTTTGTCAGACGTTTGTAATATTCTCACAATAAGCTAATTAGCTCAATTGGAGCATTTCTAGCATGTTTGGTTGAAATTGGAAATTTACATTTTTCAGTTTTGTCAGACGTTTGTAATATTCTCACAATAATCTAATTAGCTCAATTGGAGCATTTCTAGCATGTTTGGTTGAAATTGGAAATTTACATTTATCAGTTTTGTCAGACGTTTGTAATATTCTCACAAAAAGCTAATTAGCTCAAATGGAGCATTTCTAGCATGTTTGGTTGAAATTGGAAATTTACATTTTTCAGTTTTTTCAGACGTTTGTAATATTCTCACAATAAGCTAATTAGCTCAATTGGAGCATTTCTAGCATGTTTAGTTGAAATTGGAAATTTACATTTTTCAGTTTTGTCAGACAATTGCAATATTCTCACAATAAGCTAATTAGCTCAATTGGAGCATTTCTAGCATGTTTGGTTGAAATTGGAAATTCACATTTTTCAGTTTTGTCAGACGTTTGTAATATTCTCACAATAAGCTAATTAGCTCAATTGGAGCATTTCTAGCATGTTTAGTTGAAATTGGAAATTTGCATTTTTCACTTTTGTCAGACAATTGCAATATTCTCCCAATAAGCTAATTAGCTCAATTGGAGCATTTCTAGCATGTTTGGTTGAAATTGGAAATTTACATTTTTCAGTTTTGTCAGACGTTTATAAAATTCTTACAGTAGGCTTATTTGCGCAATTTGAGCATTTCTAGCATGTTTGGTTGAAATTGGAAATTTACATTTTTCAGTTTTGTCAGACGTTTGTAATATTCTCACAATAAGCTAATTAGCTCAATTGGAGCATTTCTAGCATGTTTGGTTGAAATTGGAAATTTACATTTCTCAGTTTTGTCAGACGTTTGTAATATTCTCACAATAAGCTAATTAGCTCAATTGGAGCATTTCTAGCATGTTTGGTTGAAATTGGAAATTTACATTTTTCAGTTTTGTCAGACGTTTGTAATATTCTCACAATAAGCTAATTAGCTCAATTGGAGCATTTCTAGCATGTTTGGTTGAAATTGGAAATTTACATTTTTCACTTTTGTCAGACGTTTGTAATATTCTCACAATAAGCTAATTAGCTCAATTGGAGCATTTCTAGCATGTTTGGTTGAAATTGGAAATTTACATTTTTCAGTTTTGTCAGACGTTTGTAATATTCTCACAATAAGCTAATTAGCTCAATTGGAGCATTTCTAGCATGTTTGGTTGAAATTGGAAAATTACATTTTTCAGTTTTGTCAGACGTTTGTAATATTCTCACAATAAGCTAATTAGCTCAATTGGAGCATTTCTAGCATGTTTGGTTGAAATTGGAAATTTACAATTTTCAGTTTTGTCAGACGTTTGTAATATTCTCACAATAAGCTAATTAGCTCAATTGGAGCATTTCTAGCATGTTTGGTTGAAATTGGAAATTTACATTTTTCAGTTTTGTCAGACGTTTGTAATATTCTCACAATAAGCTAATTAGCTCAATTGGAGCATTTCTAGCATGTTTGGTTGAAATTGGAAATTTACATTTTTCAGTTTTGTCAGACCTTTGTAATATTCTCACAATAAGCTAATTAGCTCAATTGGAGCATTTCTAGCATGTTTGGTTGAAATTGGAGCATTTCTAGCATGTTTGGTTGAAATTGGAAATTTACATTTTTCACTTTTGTCACACAATTGCAATATTCTCACAATAAGCTAATTAGCTCAATTGGAGCATTTCTAGCATGTTTGGTTGAAATTGGAAATTTACATTTTTCACTTTTGTCAGTCAATTGCAATATTCTCACAATAAGCTAATTAGCTCAATTGGAGCATTTCTAGCATGTTTAGTTGAAATTGGAAATTTACATTTTTCACTTTTATCAAACAATTGCAATAATCTCACAATAAGCTAATTAGCTCAATTGGAGCATTTCTAGCATGTTTGGTTGAAATTGGAAATTTACATTTTTCAGTTTTGTCAGACGTTTGTAATATTCTCACAATAAGCTAATTAGCTCAATTGGAGCATTTCTAGCATGTTTGGTTGAAATTGGAAATTTACATTTTTCAGTTTTGTCAGACGTTTGTAATATTCTCTCAATAAGCTAATTAGCTCAATTGGAGCATTTCTAGCATGTTTGGTTGAAATTGGAAATTTACATTTTTCACTTTTGTCAGACAATTGCAATATTCTCACAATAAGCTAATTAGCTCAATTGGAGCATTTCTAGCATGTTTGGTTGAAATTGGAAATTTACATTTTTCAGTTTTGTCAGACCTTTGTAATATTCTCACAATAAGCTAATTAGCTCAATTGGAGCTAATTAGCTCATTTCTAGCATGTTTGGTTGAAATTGGAAATTTACATTTTTCACTTTTGTCAGACAATTGCAATATTCTCTTATAAAGCTTATTAGTTCAATTGGAGCATTTCTAGCATGTTTGGTTGAAATTGAAAATTTACATTTTTCAGTTTTGTCAGACGTTTGTAAAATTCTTACAGTAGGCTTATATGCGCAATATGAGCATTTCTAGCATGTTTGGTTGAAATTGAAAATTTACATTTTTCAGTTTTGTCAGACGTTTGTAATATTCTCACAATAAGCTAATTAGCTCAATTGGAGCATTTCTAGCATGTTTGGTTAAATTTGGAAAATTACATTTTTCATTTTTGTTCGACGTTTGTAATATTCTCACAATAAGCTAATTAGCTCAATTGGAGCATTTCTAGCATGTTTGGTTGAAATTGGAAATTTACATTTTTCAGTTTTGTCAGACGCTTGTAATATTCTCACAATAAGCTAATTAGCTCAATTGGAGCATTTCTAGCATGTTTGGTTGAAATTGGAAATTTACATTTTTCACTTTTGTCAGACAATTGCAATATTCTCACAATAAGCTAATTAGCTCAATTGGAGCATTTCTAGCATGTTTGGTTGAAATTGGAAGTTTACATTTTTCAGTTTTGTCATACGTTTGTAATATTCTCACAATAAGCTAATTAGCTCAATTGGAGCATTTCTAGCATGTTTGGTTGAAATTGGAAATTTACATTTTTCAGTTTTGTCAGACCTTTGTAATATTCTCACAATAAGCTAATTAGCTCAATTGGAGCATTTCTAGCATGTTTGGTTGAAATTGGAAATTTACATTTTTCACTTTTGTCAGACAATTGCAATATTCTCACAATAAGCTAATTAGCTCAATTGGAGCATTTCTAGCATGTTTGGTTGAACTTGGAAATTTACATTTTTCACTTTTGTCAGACAATTGCAATATTCTCACAATAAGCTAATTAGCTCAATTTGAGCATTTCTAGCATGTTTGGTTGAAATTGAAAATTTACATTTTTCAGTTTCGTCAAACGTTTGTAAAATTCTTACAGTAGGCTTATTTCGCAATTCGAGCATTTCTAGCATGTTTAGTTGAAATTGGAAATTCACATTTTTCAGTTTTGTCAGACGTTTGTAATATTCTCACAATAACCTAATTAGCACAATTGGAGCATTTCTAGCATGTTTGGTTGAAATTGGAATATTACATTTTTCACTTTTGTCAGACAATTGCAATATTCTCTCAATAAGCTAATTAGCTCAATTGGAGCATTTCTAGCATGTTTGGTTGAAATTGGAAATTTACATTTTTCAGTTTTGTCAGACGTTTGTAATATTCTCACAATAAGCTAATTAGCTCAATTGGAGCATTTCTAGCATGTTTGGTTGAAATTGGAAATTTACATTTTTCACTTTTGTCAGACAATTGCAATATTCTCACAATAAGCTAATTAGCTCAATTGGAACATTTCTAGCATGTTTGGTTGAAATTGGAAATTTACATTTTTCACTTTTGTCAGACAATTGCAATATTCTCACAATAAGCTAATTAGCTCAATTGGAGCATTTCTAGCATGTTTGGTTGAAATTGAAAATTTAAATTTTCAGTTTTGTCAGACGTTTGTAAAATTCATACAGTAGGCTCATTTGCGCAATTGGAGCATTTCTAGCATGTTTGATTGAAATTGGAATTTTAAATTTTTCACTTTTGTCAGACGTTTGTAATATTCTCACAATAAGCTAATTAGCTCAATTGGAGCATTTCTAGCATGTTTGGTTGAAATTGGAAATTTACATTTTTCACTTTTGTCAGACAATTGCAATATTCTCACAATAAGCTAATTAGCTCAATTGGAACATTTCTAGCATGTTTGGTTGAAATTGGAAATTTACATTTTTCACTTTTGTCAGACAATTGCAATATTCTCACAATAAGCTAATTAGCTCAATTGGAGCATTTCTAGCATGTTTGGTTGAAATTGGAAATTCACATTTTTCAGTTTTGTCAGACGTTTGTAATATTCTCACAATAAGCTAATTAGCTCAATTGGAGCATTTCTAGCATCTTTAGTTGAAATTGGAAATTTGCATTTTTCACTTTTGTCAGACAATTGCAATATTCTCCCAATAAGCTAATTAGCTCAATTGGAGCATTTCTAGCATGTTTAGTTGAAATTGAAAATTTACATTTTTCACTTTTGTCAGACGTTTATAAAATTCTTACAGTAGGCTTATTTGCGCAATTTGAGCATTTCTAGCATGTTTGGTTGAAATTGGAAATTCACATTTTTCAGTTTTGTCAGACGTTTGTAATATTCTCACAATAAGCTAATTAGCTCAATTGGAGCATTTCTAGCATGTTTGGTTGAAATTGGAAATTTACATTTTTCAGTTTTGTCAGACGTTTGTAATATTCTCACAATAAGCTAATTAGCTCAATTGGAGCATTTCTAGCATGTTTGGTTGAAATTGGAAATTTACGCTTATCAGTTTTGTCAGACGTTTGTAATATTCTCACAATAAGCTAATTAGCTCAATTGGAGCATTTCTAGCATGTTTGGTTGAATTTGGAAAATTACATTTTTCTTTTTTGTCAGACGTTTGTAATATTCTCACAATAAGCTAATTAGCTCAATTGGGGCATTTCTAGCATGTTTGGTTGAAATTGGAAATTTACATTTTTCAGTTTTGTCAGACGCTTGTAATATTCTCACAATAAGCTAATTAGCTCAATTGGAGCATTTCTAGCATGTTTGGTTGAAATTGGAAATTTACATTTTTCACTTTTGTCAGACAATTGCAATATTCTCACAATAAGCTAATTAGCTCAATTGGAGCATTTCTAGCATGTTTGGTTGAACTTGGAAATTTACATTTTTCACTTTTGTCAGACAATTGCAATATTCTCACAATAAGCTAATTAGCTCAATTTGAGCATTTCTAGCATGTTTGGTTGAAATTGAAAATTTACATTTTTCAGTTTCGTCAAACGTTTGTAAAATTCTTACAGTAGGCTTATTTCGCAATTCGAGCATTTCTAGCATGTTTAGTTGAAATTGGAAATTCACATTTTTCACTTTTGTCAGACGTTTGTAATATTCTCACAATAACCTAATTAGCACAATTGGAGCATTTCTAGCATGTTTGGTTGAAATTGGAAATTTACATTTTTCAGTTTTGTCAGACCTTTGTAATATTCTCACAATAAGCTAATTAGCTCAATTTGAGCTAATTAGCTCATTTCTAGCATGTTTGGTTGAAATTGGAAATTTACATTTTTCACTTTTGTCAGACAATTGCAATATTCTCTCAATAAGCTAATTAGCTCAATTGGAGCATTTCTAGCATGTTTGGTTGAAATTGAAAATTTACATTTTTCAGTTTTGTCAGACGTTTGTAAAATTCTTACAGTAGGCTTATTTGCGCAATTTGAGCATTTCTAGCATGTTTGGTTGAAATTGGAAATTTACATTTTTCAGTTTTGTCAGACGTTTGTAATATTCTCACAATAAGCTAATTAGCTCAATTGGAGCATTTCTAGCATGTTTGGTTGAAATTGGAAATTTACATTTTTCAGTTTTGTCAGACGTTTGTAATATTCTCACAATAATCTAATTAGCTCAATTGGAGCATTTCTAGCATGTTTGGTTGAAATTGGAAATTTACATTTATCAGTTTTGTCAGACGTTTGTAATATTCTCACAAAAAGCTAATTAGCTCAAATGGAGCATTTCTAGCATGTTTGGTTGAAATTGGAAATTTACATTTTTCAGTTTTTTCAGACGTTTGTAATATTCTCACAATAAGCTAATTAGCTCAATTGGAGCATTTCTAGCATGTTTAGTTGAAATTGGAAATTTACATTTTTCAGTTTTGTCAGACAATTGCAATATTCTCACAATAAGCTAATTAGCTCAATTGGAGCATTTCTAGCATGTTTGGTTGAAATTGGAAATTCACATTTTTCAGTTTTGTCAGACGTTTGTAATATTCTCACAATAAGCTAATTAGCTCAATTGGAGCATTTCTAGCATGTTTAGTTGAAATTGGAAATTTGCATTTTTCACTTTTGTCAGACAATTGCAATATTCTCCCAATAAGCTAATTAGCTCAATTGGAGCATTTCTAGCATGTTTGGTTGAAATTGGAAATTTACATTTTTCAGTTTTGTCAGACGTTTATAAAATTCTTACAGTAGGCTTATTTGCGCAATTTGAGCATTTCTAGCATGTTTGGTTGAAATTGGAAATTTACATTTTTCAGTTTTGTCAGACGTTTGTAATATTCTCACAATAAGCTAATTAGCTCAATTGGAGCATTTCTAGCATGTTTGGTTGAAATTGGAAATTTACATTTCTCAGTTTTGTCAGACGTTTGTAATATTCTCACAATAAGCTAATTAGCTCAATTGGAGCATTTCTAGCATGTTTGGTTGAAATTGGAAATTTACATTTTTCAGTTTTGTCAGACGTTTGTAATATTCTCACAATAAGCTAATTAGCTCAATTGGAGCATTTCTAGCATGTTTGGTTGAAATTGGAAATTTACATTTTTCACTTTTGTCAGACGTTTGTAATATTCTCACAATAAGCTAATTAGCTCAATTGGAGCATTTCTAGCATGTTTGGTTGAAATTGGAAATTTACATTTTTCAGTTTTGTCAGACGTTTGTAATATTCTCACAATAAGCTAATTAGCTCAATTGGAGCATTTCTAGCATGTTTGGTTGAAATTGGAAAATTACATTTTTCAGTTTTGTCAGACGTTTGTAATATTCTCACAATAAGCTAATTAGCTCAATTGGAGCATTTCTAGCATGTTTAGTTGAAATTGGAAATTTACATTTTTCAGTTTTGTCAGACAATTGCAATATTCTCACAATAAGCTAATTAGCTCAATTGGAGCATTTCTAGCATGTTTGGTTGAAATTGGAAATTCACATTTTTCAGTTTTGTCAGACGTTTGTAATATTCTCACAATAAGCTAATTAGCTCAATTGGAGCATTTCTAGCATGTTTAGTTGAAATTGGAAATTTGCATTTTTCACTTTTGTCAGACAATTGCAATATTCTCCCAATAAGCTAATTAGCTCAATTGGAGCATTTCTAGCATGTTTGGTTGAAATTGGAAATTTACATTTTTCAGTTTTGTCAGACGTTTATAAAATTCTTACAGTAGGCTTATTTGCGCAATTTGAGCATTTCTAGCATGTTTGGTTGAAATTGGAAATTTACATTTTTCAGTTTTGTCAGACGTTTGTAATATTCTCACAATAAGCTAATTAGCTCAATTGGAGCATTTCTAGCATGTTTGGTTGAAATTGGAAATTTACATTTCTCAGTTTTGTCAGACGTTTGTAATATTCTCACAATAAGCTAATTAGCTCAATTGGAGCATTTCTAGCATGTTTGGTTGAAATTGGAAATTTACATTTTTCAGTTTTGTCAGACGTTTGTAATATTCTCACAATAAGCTAATTAGCTCAATTGGAGCATTTCTAGCATGTTTGGTTGAAATTGGAAATTTACATTTTTCACTTTTGTCAGACGTTTGTAATATTCTCACAATAAGCTAATTAGCTCAATTGGAGCATTTCTAGCATGTTTGGTTGAAATTGGAAATTTACATTTTTCAGTTTTGTCAGACGTTTGTAATATTCTCACAATAAGCTAATTAGCTCAATTGGAGCATTTCTAGCATGTTTGGTTGAAATTGGAAAATTACATTTTTCAGTTTTGTCAGACGTTTGTAATATTCTCACAATAAGCTAATTAGCTCAATTGGAGCATTTCTAGCATGTTTGGTTGAAATTGGAAATTTACAATTTTCAGTTTTGTCAGACGTTTGTAATATTCTCACAATAAGCTAATTAGCTCAATTGGAGCATTTCTAGCATGTTTGGTTGAAATTGGAAATTTACATTTTTCAGTTTTGTCAGACGTTTGTAATATTCTCACAATAAGCTAATTAGCTCAATTGGAGCATTTCTAGCATGTTTGGTTGAAATTGGAAATTTACATTTTTCAGTTTTGTCAGACCTTTGTAATATTCTCACAATAAGCTAATTAGCTCAATTGGAGCATTTCTAGCATGTTTGGTTGAAATTGGAGCATTTCTAGCATGTTTGGTTGAAATTGGAAATTTACATTTTTCACTTTTGTCACACAATTGCAATATTCTCACAATAAGCTAATTAGCTCAATTGGAGCATTTCTAGCATGTTTGGTTGAAATTGGAAATTTACATTTTTCACTTTTGTCAGTCAATTGCAATATTCTCACAATAAGCTAATTAGCTCAATTGGAGCATTTCTAGCATGTTTAGTTGAAATTGGAAATTTACATTTTTCACTTTTATCAAACAATTGCAATAATCTCACAATAAGCTAATTAGCTCAATTGGAGCATTTCTAGCATGTTTGGTTGAAATTGGAAATTTAAATTTTTCAGTTTTGTCAGACGTTTGTAATATTCTCACAATAAGCTAATTAGCTCAATTGGAGCATTTCTAGCATGTTTGGTTGAAATTGGAAATTTACATTTTTCAGTTTTGTCAGACGTTTGTAATATTCTCTCAATAAGCTAATTAGCTCAATTGGAGCATTTCTAGCATGTTTGGTTGAAATTGGAAATTTACATTTTTCAGTTTTGTCAGACCTTTGTAATATTCTCACAATAAGCTAATTAGCTCAATTGGAGCTAATTAGCTCATTTCTAGCATGTTTGGTTGAAATTGGAAATTTACATTTTTCACTTTTGTCAGACAATTGCAATATTCTCTTATAAAGCTTATTAGCTCAATTGGAGCATTTCTAGCATGTTTGGTTGAAATTGAAAATTTACATTTTTCAGTTTTGTCAGACGTTTGTAAAATTCTTACAGTAGGCTTATATGCGCAATATGAGCATTTCTAGCATGTTTGGTTGAAATTGGAAATTTACATTTTTCAGTTTTGTCAGACGTTTGTAATATTCTCACAATAAGCTAATTAGCTCAATTGGAGCATTTCTAGCATGTTTAGTTGAAATTGGAAATTTGCATTTTTCACTTTTGTCAGACAATTGCAATATTCTCTCAATAAGCTAATTAGCTCAATTGGAGCATTTCTAGCTTGTTTGGTTGAAATTGGAAATTTACATTTTTCAGTTTTGTCAGACGTTTGTACACTTCTTACAGTAAGCTTATTTCCGCATTTGGAGCATTTCTAGCATGTTTGGTTGAAATTGGAAATTTACATTTTTCAGTTTGGTCAGACGTTTGTAATATTCTCACAATAAGCTAATTAGCTCAATTGGAGCATTTCTAGCATGTTTGGTTGAAATTGGAAATTTACATTTTTCAGTTTGGTCAGACGTTTGTAATATTCTCACAATAAGCTAATTAGCTCAATTGGAGCATTTCTAGCATGTTTGGTGAAATTGGAAATTTACATTTTTCCCTTTTGTCAGACAATTGCAATATTCTCACAATAAGCTAATTAGCTCAATTGGAGCATTTCTAGCATGTTTGGTTGAAATTGGAAATTTACATTTTTCAGTTTTGTCAGACGTTTGTAAAATTCTTACAGTAGGCTTATATGCGCAATTTGAGCATTTCTAGCATGTTTGGTTGAAATTGGAAATTTACATTTTTCACTTTTGTCAGACGTTTGTAATATTCTCACAATAAGCTAATTAGCTCACTTGGAGCATTTCTAGCATGTTTGGTTGAAATTGGAAATTTACATTTTTCAGTTTTGTCAGACGTTTGTAATATTCTCACAATAAGCTAATTAGCTCACTTGGAGCATTTCTAGCATGTTTGGTTGAAATTGGAAATTTACATTTTTCAGTTTTGTCAGACGTTTGTAATATTCTCACAATAAGCTAATTAGCTCAATTGGAGCATTTCTAGCATGTTTGGTTGAAATTGGAACTTTACATTTTTCACTTTTGTCAGACAATTGCAATATTCTCACAATAAGCTAATTAGCTCAATTGGAGCATTTCTAGCATGTTTGGTTGAAATTGGAAATTTACATTTTTCAGTTTGGTCAGACGTTTGTAATATTCTCACAATAAGCTAATTAGCTCAATTGGAGCATTTCTAGCATGTTTGGTGAAATTGGAAATTTACATTTTTCCCTTTTGTCAGACAATTGCAATATTCTCACAATAAGCTAATTAGCTCAATTGGAGCATTTCTAGCATGTTTGGTTGAAATTGGAAATTTACATTTTTCAGTTTTGTCAGACGTTTGTAAAATTCTTACAGTAGGCTTATATGCGCAATTTGAGCATTTCTAGCATGTTTGGTTGAAATTGGAAATTTACATTTTTCACTTTTGTCAGACGTTTGTAATATTCTCACAATAAGCTAATTAGCTCACTTGGAGCATTTCTAGCATGTTTGGTTGAAATTGGAAATTTACATTTTTCAGTTTTGTCAGACGTTTGTAATATTCTCACAATAAGCTAATTAGCTCACTTGGAGCATTTCTAGCATGTTTGGTTGAAATTGGAAATTTACATTTTTCAGTTTTGTCAGACGTTTGTAATATTCTCACAATAAGCTAATTAGCTCAATTGGAGCATTTCTAGCATGTTTGGTTGAAATTGGAACTTTACATTTTTCACTTTTGTCAGACAATTGCAATATTCTCACAATAAGCTAATTAGCTCAATTGGAGCATTTCTAGCATGTTTGGTTGAAATTGGAAGTTTACATTTTTCAGTTTTGTCATACGTTTGTAATATTCTCACAATAAGCTAATTAGCTCAATTGGAGCATTTCTAGCATGTTTGGTTGAAATTGGAAATTTACATTTTTCAGTTTTGTCAGACCTTTGTAATATTCTCACAATAAGCTAATTAGCTCAATTGGAGCATTTCTAGCATGTTTGGTTGAAATTGGAAATTTACATTTTTCACTTTTGTCAGACAATTGCAATATTCTCACAATAAGCTAATTAGCTCAATTGGAGCATTTCTAGCATGTTTGGTTGAACTTGGAAATTTACATTTTTCACTTTTGTCAGACAATTGCAATATTCTCACAATAAGCTAATTAGCTCAATTTGAGCATTTCTAGCATGTTTGGTTGAAATTGAAAATTTACATTTTTCAGTTTCGTCAAACGTTTGTAAAATTCTTACAGTAGGCTTATTTCGCAATTCGAGCATTTCTAGCATGTTTAGTTGAAATTGGAAATTCACATTTTTCAGTTTTGTCAGACGTTTGTAATATTCTCACAATAACCTAATTAGCACAATTGGAGCATTTCTAGCA
Source organism: Watersipora subatra (assembly GCF_963576615.1). NCBI lineage: Eukaryota > Metazoa > Bryozoa > Gymnolaemata > Cheilostomatida > Watersiporidae > Watersipora > Watersipora subatra. Next base: position 109,910 of record NW_027045345.1, on the reverse strand, counting down.
TGTTTGGTTGAAATTGGAATATTACATTTTTCACTTTTGTCAGACAATTGCAATATTCTCTCAATAAGCTAATTAGCTCAATTGGAGCATTTCTAGCATGTTTGGTTGAAATTGAAAATTTAAATTTTCAGTTTTGTCAGACGTTTGTAAAATTCATACAGTAGGCTCATTTGCGCAATTGGAGCATTTCTAGCATGTTTGATTGAAATTGGAATTTTAAATTTTTCACTTTTGTCAGACGTTTGTAATATTCTCACAATAAGCTAATTAGCTCAATTGGAGCATTTCTAGCATGTTTGGTTGAAATTGGAAATTTACATTTTTCACTTTTGTCAGACAATTGCAATATTCTCACAATAAGCTAATTAGCTCAATTGGAACATTTCTAGCATGTTTGGTTGAAATTGGAAATTTACATTTTTCACTTTTGTCAGACAATTGCAATATTCTCACAATAAGCTAATTAGCTCAATTGGAGCATTTCTAGCATGTTTGGTTGAAATTGGAAATTCACATTTTTCAGTTTTGTCAGACGTTTGTAATATTCTCACAATAAGCTAATTAGCTCAATTGGAGCATTTCTAGCATCTTTAGTTGAAATTGGAAATTTGCATTTTTCACTTTTGTCAGACAATTGCAATATTCTCCCAATAAGCTAATTAGCTCAATTGGAGCATTTCTAGCATGTTTGGTTGAAATTGGAAATTTACATTTTTCACTTTTGTCAGACGTTTATAAAATTCTTACAGTAGGCTTATTTGCGCAATTTGAGCATTTCTAGCATGTTTGGTTGAAATTGGAAATTCACATTTTTCAGTTTTGTCAGACGTTTGTAATATTCTCACAATAAGCTAATTAGCTCAATTGGAGCATTTCTAGCATGTTTGGTTGAAATTGGAAATTTACATTTTTCAGTTTTGTCAGACGTTTGTAATATTCTCACAATAAGCTAATTAGCTCAATTGGAGCATTTCTAGCATGTTTGGTTGAAATTGGAAATTTACGCTTATCAGTTTTGTCAGACGTTTGTAATATTCTCACAATAAGCTAATTAGCTCAATTGGAGCATTTCTAGCATGTTTGGTTGAATTTGGAAAATTACATTTTTCATTTTTGTCAGACGTTTGTAATATTCTCACAATAAGCTAATTAGCTCAATTGGAGCATTTCTAGCATGTTTGGCTGAAATTGGAAATTTACATTTTTCAGTTTTGTCAGACGCTTGTAATATTCTCACAATAAGCTAATTAGCTCAATTGGAGCATTTCTAGCATGTTTGGTTGAAATTGGAAATTTACATATTTCACTTTTGTCAGACAATTGCAATATTCTCACAATAAGCTAATTAGCTCAATTGGAGCATTTCTAGCATGTTTGGTTGAACTTGGAAATTTACATTTTTCACTTTTGTCAGACAATTGCAATATTCTCACAATAAGCTAATTAGCTCAATTTGAGCATTTCTAGCATGTTTGGTTGAAATTGAAAATTTACATTTTTCAGTTTCGTCAAACGTTTGTAAAATTCTTACAGTAGGCTTATTTCGCAATTCGAGCATTTCTAGCATGTTTAGTTGAAATTGGAAATTCACATTTTTCAGTTTTGTCAGACGTTTGTAATATTCTCACAATAACCTAATTAGCACAATTGGAGCATTTCTAGCATGTTTGGTTGAAATTGGAATATTACATTTTTCACTTTTGTCAGACAATTGCAATATTCTCTCAATAAGCTAATTAGCTCAATTGGAGCATTTCTAGCATGTTTGGTTGAAATTGGAAATTTACATTTTTCAGTTTTGTCAGACGTTTGTAATATTCTCACAATAAGCTAATTAGCTCAATTGGAGCATTTCTAGCATGTTTGGTTGAAATTGGAAATTTACATTTTTCAGTTTTGTCAGACGTTTGTAATATTCTCACAATAATCTAATTAGCTCAATTGGAGCATTTCTAGCATGTTTGGTTGAAATTGGAAATTTACATTTTTCAGTTTTGTCAGACGTTTGTAATATTCTCACAATAAGCTAATTAGCTCAATTGGAGCATTTCTAGCATGTTTGGTTGAAATTGGAAATTTACATTTTTCAGTTTTGTCAGACGTTTGTAATATTCTCACAATAAGCTAATTAGCTCAATTGGAGCATTTCTAGCATGTTTGGTTGAAATTGGAACTTTACATTTTTCACTTTTGTCAGACAATTGCAATATTCTCACAATAAGCTAATTAGCTCATATGGAGCATTTCTAGCATGTTTGGTTGAAATTGGAAGTTTACATTTTTCAGTTTTGTCATACGTTTGTAATATTCTCACAATAAGCTAATTAGCTCAATTGGAGCATTTCTAGCATGTTTGGTTGAAATTGGAAATTTACATTTTTCAGTTTTGTCAGACCTTTGTAATATTCTCACAATAAGCTAATTAGCTCAATTGGAGCATTTCTAGCATGTTTGGTTGAAATTGGAAATTTACATTTTTCACTTTTGTCAGACAATTGCAATATTCTCACAATAAGCTAATTAGCTCAATTGGAGCATTTCTAGCATGTTTGGTTGAACTTGGAAATTTACATTTTTCACTTTTGTCAGACAATTGCAATATTCTCACAATAAGCTAATTAGCTCAATTGGAGCATTTCTAGCATGTTTGGTTGAAATTGAAAATTTACATTTTTCAGTTTCGTCAAACGTTTGTAAAATTCTTACAGTAGGCTTATTTCGCAATTCGAGCATTTCTAGCATGTTTGGTTGAAATTGGAAATTCACATTTTTCAGTTTTGTCAGACGTTTGTAATATTCTCACAATAACCTAATTAGCACAATTGGAGCATTTCTAGCATGTTTGGTTGAAATTGGAATATTACATTTTTCACTTTTGTCAGACAATTGCAATATTCTCTCAATAAGCTAATTAGCTCATTTGGAGCATTTCTAGCATGTTTGGTTGAAATTGGAAATTTACATTTTTCAGTTTTGTCAGACGTTTGTAAAATTCTTACAGTAGGCTTATATGCGCAATTTGAGCATTTCTAGCATGTTTGGTTGAAATTGGAAATTTACATTTTTTACTTTTGTCAGACGTTTGTAATATTCTCACAATAAACTAATTAGCTCAATTGGAGCATTTCTAGCATGTTTGGTTGAAATTGGAAATTTACCTTTTTCACTTTTGTCAGACAATTGCAATATTCTCACAATAAGCTAATTAGCTCAATTGGAACATTTCTAGCATGTTTGGTTGAAATTGGAAATTTACATTTTTCACTTTTGTCAGACAATTGCAATATTCTCACAATAAGCTAATTAGCTCAATTGGAGCATTTCTAGCATGTTTGGTTGAAATTGGAAATTCACATTTTTCAGTTTTGTCAGACGTTTGTAATATTCTCACAATAAGCTAATTAGCTCAATTGGAGCATTTCTAGCATCTTTAGTTGAAATTCGAAATTTGCATTTTTCACTTTTGTCAGACAATTGCAATATTCTCCCAATAAGCTAATTAGCTCAATTGGAGCATTTCTAGCATGTTTGGTTGAAATTGGAAATTTACATTATTCAGTTTTGTCAGACGTTTATAAAATTCTTACAATAGGCTTATTTGCGCAATTTGAGCATTTCTAGCATGTTTGGTTGAAATTGGAAATTCACATTTTTCACTTTTGTCAGACGTTTGTAATATTCTCACAATAAGCTAATTAGCTCAATTGGAGCATTTCTAGCATGTTTGGTTGAAATTGGAAATTTACATTTATCAGTTTTGTCAGACGTTTGTAATATTCTCACAATAAGCTAATTAGCTCAATTGGAGCATTTCTAGCATGTTTGGTTGAATTTGGAAAATTACATTTTTCACTTTTGTCAGACGTTTGTAATATTCTCACAATAAGCTAATTAGCTCAATTGGAGCATTTCTAGCATCTTTAGTTGAAATTGGGAATTTGCATTTTTCACTTTTGTCAGACAATTGCAATATTCTCCCAATAAGCTAATTAGCTCAATTGGAGCATTTCTAGCATGTTTGGTTGAAATTGGAAATTTACATTTTTCAGTTTTGTCAGACGTTTATAAAATTCTTACAGTAGGCTTATTTGCGCAATTTGAGCATTTCTAGCATGTTTGGTTGAAATTGGAAATTCACATTTTTCAGTTTTGTCAGACGTTTGTAATATTCTCACAATAAGCTAATTAGCTCAATTGGAGCATTTCTAGCATGTTTGGTTGAAATTGGAAATTTACGCTTATCAGTTTTGTCAGACAATTGCAATATTCTCACAATAAGCTAATTAGCTCAATTTGAGCATTTCTAGCATGTTTGGTTGAAATTGAAAATTTACATTTTTCAGTTTCGTCAAACGTTTGTAAAATTCTTACAGTAGGCTTATTTCGCAATTCGAGCATTTCTAGCATGTTTAGTTGAAATTGGAAATTCACATTTTTCAGTTTTGTCAGACGTTTGTAATATTCTCACAATAACCTAATTAGCACAATTGGAGCATTTCTAGCATGTTTGGTTGAAATTGGAATATTACATTTTTCACTTTTGTCAGACAATTGCAATATTCTCTCAATAAGCTAATTAGCTCAATTGGAGCATTTCTAGCATGTTTGGTTGAAATTGAAAATTTACATTTTTCAGTTTTGTCAGACGTTTGTAAAATTCTTACAGTAGGCTTATATGCGCAATTTGAGCATTTCTAGCATGTTTGGTTGAAATTGGAAATTTACATTTTTCAGTTTTGTCAGACGTTTGTAATATTCTCACAATAAGCTAATTAGCTCAATTGGAGCATTTCTAGCATGTTTGGTTGAAATTGGAAATTTACATTTTTCAGTTTTGTCAGACGTTTGTAATATTCTCACAATAATCTAATTAGCTCAATTGGAGCATTTCTAGCATGTTTGGTTGAAATTGGAAATTTACATTTTTCAGTTTTGTCAGACGTTTGTAATATTCTCACAATAAGCTAATTAGCTCAATTGGAGCATTTCTAGCATGTTTGGTTGAAATTGGAAATTTACATTTTTCAGTTTTGTCAGACGTTTGTAATATTCTCACAATAAGCTAATTAGCTCAATTGGAGCATTTCTAGCATGTTTGGTTGAAATTGGAACTTTACATTTTTCACTTTTGTCAGACAATTGCAATATTCTCACAATAAGCTAATTAGCTCAATTGGAGCATTTCTAGCATGTTTGGTTGAAATTGGAAGTTTACATTTTTCAGTTTTGTCATACGTTTGTAATATTCTCACAATAAGCTAATTAGCTCAATTGGAGCATTTCTAGCATGTTTGGTTGAAATTGGAAATTTACATTTTTCAGTTTTGTCAGACCTTTGTAATATTCTCACAATAAGCTAATTAGCTCAATTGGAGCATTTCTAGCATGTTTGGTTGAAATTGGAAATTTACATTTTTCACTTTTGTCAGACAATTGCAATATTCTCACAATAAGCTAATTAGCTCAATTGGAGCATTTCTAGCATGTTTGGTTGAACTTGGAAATTTACATTTTTCACTTTTGTCAGACAATTGCAATATTCTCACAATAAGCTAATTAGTTCAATTTGAGCATTTCTAGCATGTTTGGTTGAAATTGAAAATTTACATTTTTCAGTTTCGTCAAACGTTTGTAAAATTCTTACAGTAGGCTTATTTCGCAATTCGAGCATTTCTAGCATGTTTGGTTGAAATTGGAAATTCACATTTTTCAGTTTTGTCAGACGTTTGTAATATTCTCACAATAACCTAATTAGCACAATTGGAGCATTTCTAGCATGTTTGGTTGAAATTGGAATATTACATTTTTCACTTTTGTCAGACAATTGCAATATTCTCTCAATAAGCTAATTAGCTCAATTGGAGCATTTCTAGCATGTTTGGTTGAAATTGGAAATTTACATTTTTCAGTTTTGTCAGACGTTTGTAAAATTCTTACAGTAGGCTTATATGCGCAATTTGAGCATTTCTAGCATGTTTGGTTGAAATTGGAAATTTACATTTTTTACTTTTGTCAGACGTTTGTAATATTCTCACAATAAACTAATTAGCTCAATTGGAGCATTTCTAGCATGTTTGGTTGAAATTGGAAATTTACCTTTTTCACTTTTGTCAGACAATTGCAATATTCTCACAATAAGCTAATTAGCTCAATTGGAACATTTCTAGCATGTTTGGTTGAAATTGGAAATTTACATTTTTCACTTTTGTCAGACAATTGCAATATTCTCACAATAAGCTAATTAGCTCAATTGGAGCATTTCTAGCATGTTTGGTTGAAATTGGAAATTCACATTTTTCAGTTTTGTCAGACGTTTGTAATATTCTCACAATAAGCTAATTAGCTCAATTGGAGCATTTCTAGCATCTTTAGTTGAAATTCGAAATTTGCATTTTTCACTTTTGTCAGACAATTGCAATATTCTCCCAATAAGCTAATTAGCTCAATTGGAGCATTTCTAGCATGTTTGGTTGAAATTGGAAATTTACATTATTCAGTTTTGTCAGACGTTTATAAAATTCTTACAGTAGGCTTATTTGCGCAATTTGAGCATTTCTAGCATGTTTGGTTGAAATTGGAAATTCACATTTTTCACTTTTGTCAGACGTTTGTAATATTCTCACAATAAGCTAATTAGCTCAATTGGAGCATTTCTAGCATGTTTGGTTGAAATTGGAAATTTACATTTATCAGTTTTGTCAGACGTTTGTAATATTCTCACAATAAGCTAATTAGCTCAATTGGAGCATTTCTAGCATGTTTGGTTGAATTTGGAAAATTACATTTTTCACTTTTGTCAGACGTTTGTAATATTCTCACAATAAGCTAATTAGCTCAATTGGAGCATTTCTAGCATCTTTAGTTGAAATTGGAAATTTGCATTTTTCACTTTTGTCAGACAATTGCAATATTCTCCCAATAAGCTAATTAGCTCAATTGGAGCATTTCTAGCATGTTTGGTTGAAATTGGAAATTTACATTTTTCAGTTTTGTCAGACGTTTATAAAATTCTTACAGTAGGCTTATTTGCGCAATTTGAGCATTTCTAGCATGTTTGGTTGAAATTGGAAATTCACATTTTTCAGTTTTGTCAGACGTTTGTAATATTCTCACAATAAGCTAATTAGCTCAATTGGAGCATTTCTAGCATGTTTGGTTGAAGTTGGAAATTTACGCTTATCAGTTTTGTCAGACGTTTGTAATATTCTCACAATAAGCTAATTAGCTCAATTGGAGCATTTCTAGCATGTTTGGTTGAATTTGGAAAATTACATTTTTCATTTTTGTCAGACGTTTGTAATATTCTCACAATAAGCTAATTAGCTCAATTGGAGCATTTCTAGCATGTTTGGTTGAAATTGGAAATTTACATTTTTCAGTTTTGTCAGACGCTTGTAATATTCTCACAATAAGCTAATTAGCTCAATTGGAGCATTTCTAGCATGTTTGGTTGAAATTGGAAATTTACATTTTTCAGTTTTGTCAGACGTTTGTAATATTCTCACAATAAGCTAATTAGCTCAATTGGAGCATTTCTAGCATGTTTGGTTGAAATTGGAAATTTACATTTTTCAGTTTTGTCAGACGTTTGTAATATTCTCACAATAAGCTAATTAGCTCAATTGGAGCATTTCTAGCATGTTTGGTTGAAATTGGAAATTTACATTTTTCAGTTTTGTCAGACGTTTGTAATATTCTCACAATAAGCTAATTAGCTCAATTGGAGCATTTCTAGCATGCTTGGTTGAAATTGGAACTTTACATTTTTCACTTTTGTCAGACAATTGCAATATTCTCACAATAAGCTAATTAGCTCAATTGGAGCATTTCTAGCATGTTTGGTTGAAATTGGAAGTTTACATTTTTCAGTTTTGTCATACGTTTGTAATATTCTCACAATAAGCTAATTAGCTCAATTGGAGCATTTCTAGCATGTTTGGTTGAAATTGGAAATTTACATTTTTCAGTTTTGTCAGACCTTTGTAATATTCTCACAATAAGCTAATTAGCTCAATTGGAGCATTTCTAGCATGTTTGGTTGAAATTGGAAATTTACATTTTTCACTTTTGTCAGACAATTGCAATATTCTCACAATAAGCTAATTAGCTCAATTGGAGCATTTCTAGCATGTTTGGTTGAACTTGGAAATTTACATTTTTCACTTTTGTCAGACAATTGCAATATTCTCACAATAAGCTAATTAGTTCAATTTGAGCATTTCTAGCATGTTTGGTTGAAATTGAAAATTTACATTTTTCAGTTTCGTCAAACGTTTGTAAAATTCTTACAGTAGGCTTATTTCGCAATTCGAGCATTTCTAGCATGTTTGGTTGAAATTGGAAATTTACATTTTTCAGTTTTGTCAGACGTTTGTAATATTCTCACAATAACCTAATTAGCACAATTGGAGCATTTCTAGCATGTTTGGTTGAAATTGGAATATTACATTTTTCACTTTTGTCAGACAATTGCAATATTCTCTCAATAAGCTAATTAGCTCAATTGGAGCATTTCTAGCATGTTTGGTTGAAATTGGAAATTTACATTTTTCAGTTTTGTCAGACGTTTGTAAAATTCTTACAGTAGGCTTATATGCGCAATTTGAGCATTTCTAGCATGTTTGGTTGAAATTGGAAATTTACATTTTTTACTTTTGTCAGACGTTTGTAATATTCTCACAATAAGCTAATTAGCTCAATTGGAGCATTTCTAGCATGTTTGGTTGAAATTGGAAATTTACATTTTTCACTTTTGTCAGACGTTTGTAATATTCTCACAATAAGCTAATTAGCTCAATTGGAGCATTTCTAGCATGTTTGGTTGAAATTGAAAATTTAAATTTTCAGTTTTGTCAGACGTTTGTAAAATTCATACAGTAGGCTCATTTGCGCAATTGGAGCATTTCTAGCATGTTTGATTGAAATTGGAATTTTAAATTTTTCACTTTTGTCAGACGTTTGTAATATTCTCACAATAAGCTAATTAGCTCAATTGGAGCATTTCTAGCATGTTTGGTTGAAATTGGAAATTTACATTTTTCACTTTTGTCAGACAATTGCAATATTCTCACAATAAGCTAATTAGCTCAATTGGAACATTTCTAGCATGTTTGGTTGAAATTGGAAATTTACATTTTTCACTTTTGTCAGACAATTGCAATATTCTCACAATAAGCTAATTAGCTCAATTGGAGCATTTCTAGCATGTTTGGTTGAAATTGGAAATTCACATTTTTCAGTTTTGTCAGACGTTTGTAATATTCTCACAATAAGCTAATTAGCTCAATTGGAGCATTTCTAGCATCTTTAGTTGAAATTGGAAATTTGCATTTTTCACTTTTGTCAGACAATTGCAATATTCTCCCAATAAGCTAATTAGCTCAATTGGAGCATTTCTAGCATGTTTGGTTGAAATTGGAAATTTACATTATTCAGTTTTGTCAGACGTTTATAAAATTCTTACAGTAGGCTTATTTGCGCAATTTGAGCATTTCTAGCATGTTTGGTTGAAATTGGAAATTCACATTTTTCACTTTTGTCAGACGTTTGTAATATTCTCACAATAAGCTAATTAGCTCATTTGGAGCATTTCTAGCATGTTTGGTTGAAATTGGAAATTTACATTTTTCAGTTTTGTCAGACGTTTGTAATATTCTCACAATAAGCTAATTAGCTCAATTGGAGCATTTCTAGCATGTTTGGTTGAAATTGGAAATTTACATTTATCAGTTTTGTCAGACGTTTGTAATATTCTCACAATAAGCTAATTAGCTCAATTGGAGCATTTCTAGCATGTTTGGTTGAATTTGGAAAATTACATTTTTCACTTTTGTCAGACGTTTGTAATATTCTCACAATAAGCTAATTAGCTCAATTGGAGCATTTCTAGCATGTTTGGTTGAAATTGGAAATTTACATTTTTCAGTTTTGTCAGACGCTTGTAATATTCTCACAATAAGCTAATTAGCTCAATTGGAGCATTTCTAGCATGTTTGGTTGAAATTGGAAATTTACATTTTTCAGTTTTGTCAGACGTTTGTAATATTCTCACAATAAGCTAATTAGCTCAATTGGAGCATTTCTAGCATGTTTGGTTGAAATTGGAAATTTACATTTTTCACTTTTGTCAGACCTTTGTAATATTCTCACAATAAGCTAATTAGCTCAATTGGAGCATTTCTAGCATGTTTGGTTGAAATTGGAAATTTACATTTTTCACTTTTGTCAGACCTTTGTAATATTCTCACAATAAGCTAATTAGCTCAATTGGAGCATTTCTAGCATGTTTGGTTGAAATTGGAAATTTACATTTTTCACTTTTGTCAGACAATTGCAATATTCTCACAATAAGCTAATTAGCTCAATTGGAGCATTTCTAGCATGTTTGGTTGAAATTGGAAATTTACATTTTTCAGTTTTGTCAGACGTTTGTAATATTCTCACAATAAGCTAATTAGCTCAATTGGAGCATTTCTAGCATGTTTGGTTGAAATTGGAAATTTACGCTTATCAGTTTTGTCAGACGTTTGTAATATTCTCACAATAAGCTAATTAGCTCAATTGGAGCATTTCTAGCATGTTTGGTTGAATTTGGAAAATTACATTTTTCACTTTTGTCAGACGTTTGTAATATTCTCACAATAAGCTAATTAGCTCAATTGGAGCATTTCTAGCATGTTTGGTTGAAATTGGAAATTTACATTTTTCAGTTTTGTCAGACGCTTGTAATATTCTCACAATAAGCTAATTAGCTCAATTGGAGCATTTCTAGCATGTTTGGTTGAAATTGGAAATTTACATTTTTCAGTTTTGTCAGACGTTTGTAATATTCTCACAATAAGCTAATTAGCTCAATTGGAGCATTTCTAGCATGTTTGGTTGAAATTGGAAATTTACATTTTTCACTTTTGTCAGACCTTTGTAATATTCTCACAATAAGCTAATTAGCTCAATTGGAGCATTTCTAGCATGTTTGGTTGAAATTGGAAATTTACATTTTTCACTTTTGTCAGACAATTGCAATATTCTCACAATAAGCTAATTAGCTCAATTGGAGCATTTCTAGCATGTTTAGTTGAAATTGGAAATTTACATTTTTCACTTTTGTCAGACCTTTGTAATATTCTCACAATAAGCTAATTAGCTCAATTGGAGCATTTCTAGCATGTTTGGTTGAAATTGGAAATTTACATTTTTCAGATTTGTCAGACGTTTGTAATATTCTCACAATAAGCTAATTAGCTCAATTGGAGCATTTCTAGCATGTTTGGTTGAAATTGGAAATTTACATTTTTCAGTTTTGTCAGACCTTTGTAATATTCTCACAATAAGCTAATTAGCTCAATTGGAGCATTTCTAGCATGTTTGGTTGAAATTGGAAATTTACATTTTTCACTTTTGTCAGACCTTTGTAATATTCTCACAATAAGCTAATTAGCTCAATTGGAGCATTTCTAGCATGTTTGGTTGAAATTGGAAATTTACATTTTTCACTTTTGTCAGACAATTGCAATATTCTCACAATAAGCTAATTAGCTCAATTGGAGCATTTCTAGCATGTTTGGTTGAAATTGGAAATTTACATTTTTCAGTTTTGTCAGACGTTTGTAATATTCTCACAATAAGCTAATTAGCTCAATTGGAGCATTTCTAGCATGTTTGGTTGAAATTGGAAATTTACGCTTATCAGTTTTGTCAGACGTTTGTAATATTCTCACAATAAGCTAATTAGCTCAATTGGAGCATTTCTAGCATGTTTGGTTGAATTTGGAAAATTACATTTTTCACTTTTGTCAGACGTTTGTAATATTCTCACAATAAGCTAATTAGCTCAATTGGAGCATTTCTAGCATTTTTGGTTGAAATTGGAAATTTACATTTTTCAGTTTTGTCAGACGCTTGTAATATTCTCACAATAAGCTAATTAGCTCAATTGGAGCATTTCTAGCATGTTTGGTTGAAATTGGAAATTTACATTTTTCACTTTTGTCAGACCTTTGTAATATTCTCACAATAAGCTAATTAGCTCAATTGGAGCATTTCTAGCATGTTTGGTTGAAATTGGAAATTTACATTTTTCACTTTTGTCAGACAATTGCAATATTCTCACAATAAGCTAATTAGCTCAATTGGAGCATTTCTAGCATGTTTGGTTGAAATTGGAAATTTACATTTTTCAGTTTTGTCAGACGTTTGTAATATTCTCACAATAAGCTAATTAGCTCAATTGGAGCATTTCTAGCATGTTTGGTTGAAATTGGAAATTTACATTTTTCAGTTTTGTCAGACGTTTGTAATATTCTCACAATAAGCTAATTAGCTCAATTGGAGCATTTCTAGCATGTTTGGTTGAAATTAGAAATTTACATTTTTCAGTTTTGTCAGACGTTTGTAAAATTCTTACAGTAGGCTTATATCCGCAATTTGAGCATTTCTAGCATGTTTGGTTGAAATTGGAAATTTACATTTTTCAGTTTTGTCAGACGTTTGTAATATTCTCACAATAAGCTAATTAGCTCACTTGGAGCATTTCTAGCATGTTTGGTTGAAATTGGAAATTTACATTTTTCAGTTTTGTCAGACGTTTGTAATATTCTCACAATAAGCTAATTAGCTCAATTGGAGCATTTCTAGCATGTTTGGTTGAAATTGGAACTTTACATTTTTCACTTTTGTCAAACAATTGCAATATTCTCACAATAAGCTAATTAGCTCAATTGGAGCATTTCTAGCATGTTTGGTTGAAATTGGAAATTTACATTTTTCACTTTTGTCAGACGTTTGTAATATTCTCACAATAAGCTAATTAGCTCAATTGGAGCATTTCTAGCATGTTTGGTTGAAATTGAAAATTTAAATTTTCAGTTTTGTCAGACGTTTGTATAATTCATACAGTAGGCTCATTTGCGCAATTGGAGCATTTCTAGCATGTTTGATTGAAATTGGAATTTTAAATTTTTCAGTTTTGTCAGACGTTTGTAATATTCTCACAATAAGCTAATTAGCTCAATTGGAGCATTTCTAGCATGTTTGGTTGAAATTGGAAATTTACATTTTTCACTTTTGTCAGACAATTGCAATATTCTCACAATAAGCTAATTAGCTCAATTGGAACATTTCTAGCATGTTTGGTTGAAATTGGAAATTTACATTTTTCACTTTTGTCAGACAATTGCAATATTCTCACAATAAGCTAATTAGCTCAATTGGAGCATTTCTAGCATGTTTGGTTGAAATTGGAAATTTACATTTTTCACTTTTGTCAGACCTTTGTAATATTCTCACAATAAGCTAATTAGCTCAATTGGAGCATTTCTAGCATGTTTGGTTGAAATTGGAATTTTAAATTTTTCACTTTTGTCAGACGTTTGTAATATTCTCACAATAAGCTAATTAGCTCAATTGGAGCATTTCTAGCATGTTTGGTTGAAATTGGAAATTTACATTTTTCACTTTTGTCAGACAATTGCAATATTCTCACAATAAGCTAATTAGCTCAATTGGAACATTTCTAGCATGTTTGGTTGAAATTGGAAATTTACATTTTTCACTTTTGTCAGACAATTGCAATATTCTCACAATAAGCTAATTAGCTCAATTGGAGCATTTCTAGCATGTTTGGTTGAAATTGGAAATTCACATTTTTCAGTTTTGTCAGACGTTTGTAATATTCTCACAATAACCTAATTAGCACAATTGGAGCATTTCTAGCATGTTTGGTTGAAATTGGAATATTACATTTTTCACTTTTGTCAGACAATTGCAATATTCTCTCAATAAGCTACTTAGCTCAATTGGAGCATTTCTAGCATGTTTGGTTGAAATTGGAAATTTACATTTTTCAGTTTTGTCAGACGTTTGTAAATTCTTACAGTAGGCTTATATGCGCAATTTGAGCATTTCTAGCATGTTTGGTTGAAATTGGAAATTTACATTTTTTACTTTTGTCAGACGTTTGTAATATTCTCACAATAAGCTAATTAGCTCAATTGGAGCATTTCTAGCATGTTTGGTTGAAATTGGAAATTTACATTTTTCTCTTTTGTCAGACGTTTGTAATATTCTCACAATAAGCTAATTAGCTCAATTTGAGCATTTCTAGCATGTTTGGTTGAAAATGAAAGTTTAAATTTTCAGTTTTGTCAGACGTTTGTAAAATTCATACAGTAGGCTCATTTGCGCAATTGGAGCATTTCTAGCATGTTTGATTGAAATTGGAATTTTAAATTTTTCACTTTTGTCAGACGTTTGTAATATTCTCACAATAAGCTAATTAGCTCAATTGGAGCATTTCTAGCATGTTTGGTTGAAATTGGAAATTTACATTTTTCACTTTTGTCAGACAATTGCAATATTCTCACAATAAGCTAATTAGCTCAATTGGAACATTTCTAGCATGTTTGGTTGAAATTGGAAATTTACATTTTTCACTTTTGTCAGACAATTGCAATATTCTCACAATAAGCTAATTAGCTCAATTGGAGCATTTCTAGCATGTTTGGTTGAAATTGGAAATTTACATTTTTCAGTTTTGTCAGACGTTTGTAAAATTCTTACAGTAGGCTTATATGCGCAATTTGAGCATTTCTAGCATGTTTGGTTGAAATTGGAAATTTAGATTTTTCACTTTTGTCGGACCTTTGTAATATTCTCACAATAAGCTAATTAGCTCAATTGGAGCATTTCTAGCATGTTTGGTTGAAATTGGAAATTTACATTTTTCACTTTTGTCAGACGTTTGTAATATTCTCACAATAAGCTAATTAGCTCAATTGGAGCATTTCTAGCATGTTTGGTTGAAATTGAAAATTTAAATTTTCAGTTTTGTCAGACGTTTGTAAAATTCATACAGTAGGCTCATTTGCGCAATTGGAGCATTTCTAGCATGTTTGATTGAAATTGGAATTTTAAATTTTTCACTTTTGTCAGACGTTTGTAATATTCTCACAATAAGCTAATTAGCTCAATTGGAGCATTTCTAGCATGTTTGGTTGAAATTAGAAATTTACATTTTTCACTTTTGTCAGACAATTGCAATATTCTCACAATAAGCTAATTAGCTCAATTGGAACATTTCTAGCATGTTTGGTTGAAATTGGAAATTTACATTTTTCACTTTTGTCAGACAATTGCAATATTCTCACAATAAGCTAATTAGCTCAATTGGAGCATTTCTAGCATGTTTGGTTGAAATTGGAAATTTACATTTTTCACTTTTGTCAGACCTTTGTAATATTCTCACAATAAGCTAATTAGCTCAATTGGAGCATTTCTAGCATGTTTGGTTGAAATTGGAATTTTAAATTTTTCACTTTTGTCAGACGTTTGTAATATTCTCACAATAAGCTAATTAGCTCAATTGGAGCATTTCTAGCATGTTTGGTTGAAATTGGAAATTTACATTTTTCACTTTTGTCAGACAATTGCAATATTCTCACAATAAGCTAATTAGCTCAATTGGAACATTTCTAGCATGTTTGGTTGAAATTGGAAATTTACATTTTTCACTTTTGTCAGACAATTGCAATATTCTCACAATAAGCTAATTAGCTCAATTGGAGCATTTCTAGCATGTTTGGTTGAAATTGGAAATTCACATTTTTCAGTTTTGTCAGACGTTTGTAATATTCTCACAATAAGCTAATTAGCTCAATTGGAGCATTTCTAGCATCTTTAGTTGAAATTGGAAATTTACATTTTTCAGTTTTGTCAGACGTTTGTAATATTCTCACAACAAGCTAATTAGCTCAATTGGAGCATTTCTAGCATGTTTGGTTGAAATTAGAAATTTTCATTTTTCAGTTTTGTCAGACGTTTGTAAAATTCTTACAGTAGGCTTATATCCGCAATTTGAGCATTTCTAGCATGTTTGGTTGAAATTGGAAATTTACATTTTTCAGTTTTGTCAGACGTTTGTAATATTCTCACAATAAGCTAATTAGCTCACTTGGAGCATTTCTAGCATGTTTGGTTGAAATTGGAAATTTACATTTTTCAGTTTTGTCAGACGTTTGTAATATTCTCACAATAAGCTAATTAGCTCAATTGGAGCATTTCTAGCATGTTTGGTTGAAATTGGAACTTTACATTTTTCACTTTTGTCAAACAATTGCAATATTCTCACAATAAGCTAATTAGCTCAATTGGAGCATTTCTAGCATGTTTGGTTGAAATTGGAAGTTTACATTTTTCTGTTTTGTCATACGTTTGTAATATTCTCACAATAAGCTAATTAGCTCAATTGGAGCATTTCTAGCATGTTTGGTTGAAATTGGAAATTTACATTTTTCACTTTTGTCAGACCTTTGTAATATTCTCACAATAAGCTAATTAGCTCAATTGGAGCATTTCTAGCATGTTTGGTTGAAATTGGAAATTTAC
Source organism: Watersipora subatra (assembly GCF_963576615.1). Classification (NCBI taxonomy): domain Eukaryota; kingdom Metazoa; phylum Bryozoa; class Gymnolaemata; order Cheilostomatida; family Watersiporidae; genus Watersipora; species Watersipora subatra. Next base: position 93,530 of record NW_027045345.1, on the reverse strand, counting down.
ATTTTTCACTTTTGTCAGACAATTGCAATATTCTCACAATAAGTTAATTAGCTCAATTGGAGCATTTCTAGCATGTTTGGTTGAACTTGGAAATTTACATTTTTCACTTTTGTCAGACAATTGCAATATTCTCACAATAAGCTAATTAGCTCAATTTGAGCATTTCTAGCATGTTTAGTTGAAATTGAAAATTTACATTTTTCAGTTTCGTCAAACGTTTGTAAAATTCTTACAGTAGGCTTATTTCGCAATTCGAGCATTTCTAGCATGTTTGGTTGAAATTGGAAATTCACATTTTTCAGTTTTGTCAGACGTTTGTAATATTCTCACAATAACCTAATTAGCACAATTGGAGCATTTCTAGCATGTTTGGTTGAAATTGGAATATTACATTTTTCACTTTTGTCAGACAATTGCAATATTCTCTCAATAAGCTACTTAGCTCAATTGGAGCATTTCTAGCATGTTTGGTTGAAATTGGAAATTTACATTTTTCAGTTTTGTCAGACGTTTGTAAAATTCTTACAGTAGGCTTATATGCGCAATTTGAGCATTTCTAGCATGTTTGGTTGAAATTGGAAATTTACATTTTTTACTTTTGTCAGACGTTTGTAATATTCTCACAATAAGCTAATTAGCTCAATTGGAGCATTTCTAGCATGTTTGGTTGAAATTGGAAATTTACATTTTTCACTTTTGTCAGACGTTTGTAATATTCTCACAATAAGCTAATTAGCTCAATTTGAGCATTTCTAGCATGTTTGGTTGAAAATGAAAGTTTAAATTTTCAGTTTTGTCAGACGTTTGCAAAATTCATACAGTAGGCTCATTTGCGCAATTGGAGCATTTCTAGCATGTTTGATTGAAATTGGAATTTTAAATTTTTCACTTTTGTCAGACGTTTGTAATATTCTCACAATAAGCTAATTAGCTCAATTGGAGCATTTCTAGCATGTTTGGTTGAAATTGGAAATTTACATTTTTCAGTTTTGTCAGACGTTTGTAATATTCTCACAATAAGCTAATTAGCTCAATTGGAGCATTTCTAGCATGTTTGGTTGAAATTGGAAATTTACATTTTTCAGTTTTGTCAGACGTTTGTAATATTCTCACAATAAGCTAATTAGCTCAATTGGAGCATTTCTAGCATGTTTGGTTGAAATTGGAAATTTACATTTTTCAGTTTTGTCAGACGTTTGTAATATTCTCACAATAAGCTAATTAGCTCAATTGGAGCATTTCTAGCATGTTTGGTTGAAATTGGAAATTTATATTTTTCAGTTTTGTCAGACGTTTGTAATATTCTCACAATAAGCTAATTAGCTCAATTGGAGCATTTCTAGCATGTTTGGTTGAAATTGGAAATTTACATTTTTCAGTTTTGTCAGACGTTTGTAATATTCTCACAATAAGCTAATTAGCTCAATTGGAGCATTTCTAGCATGTTTGGTTGAAATTAGAAATTTACATTTTTCAGTTTTGTCAGACGTTTGTAAAATTCTTACAGTAGGCTTATTTGCGCAATTGGAGCATTTCTAGCATGTTTGGTTGAAATTGGAAATTTACATTTTTCAGTTTTGTCAGACGTTTGTAATATTCTCACAATAAGCTAATTAGCTCAATTGGAGCATTTCTAGCATGTTTGGTTGAAATTGGAAATTTACATTTTTCAGTTTTGTCAGACGTTTGTAATATTCTCACAATAAGCTAATTAGCTCAATTGGAGCATTTCTAGCATGTTTGGTTGAAATTGGAAATTTACATTTTTCAGTTTTGTCAGACGTTTGTAATATTCTCACAATAAGCTAATTAGCTCAATTGGAGCATTTCTAGCATGTTTGGTTGAATTTGGAAAATTACATTTTTCAGTTTTGTCAGACGTTTGTAATACTCTCACAATAAGCTAATTAGCTCAATTGGAGCATTTCTAGCATGTTTGGTTGAAATTGGAAATTTACATTTTTCAGTTTTGTCAGACGTTTGTAATATTCTCACAATAAGCTAATTAGCTCAATTGGAGCATTTCTAGCATGTTTGGTTGAAATTGGAAATTTACATTTTTCAGTTTTGTCAGACGTTTGTAATATTCTCACAATAAGCTAATTAGCTCAATTGGAGCATTTCTAGCATGTTTGGTTGAAATTGGAAATTTACATTTTTCACTTTTGTCAGACCTTTGTAATATTCTCACAATAAGCTAATTAGCTCAATTGGAGCATTTCTAGCATGTTTGGTTGAAATTGGAAATTTACATTTTTCACTTTTGTCAGACAATTGCAATATTCTCACAATAAGCTAATTAGCTCAATTGGAGCATTTCTAGCATGTTTGGTTGAAATTGGAAATTTACATTTTTCACTTTTGTCAGACAATTGCAATATTCTCACAATAAGCTAATTAGCTCAATTGGAGCATTTCTAGCATGTTTAGTTGAAATTGGAAATTTACATTTTTCAGTTTTGTCAGACGTTTGTAATATTCTCACAATAAGCTAATTAGCTCAATTGGAGCATTTCTAGCATTTTGGTTGAAATTGGAAATTTACATTTTTCAGTTTTGTCAGACGTTTGTAATATTCTCACAATAAGCTAATTAGCTCAATTGGAGCATTTCTAGCATGTTTGGTTGAAATTAGAAATTTACATTTTTCAGTTTTGTCAGACGTTTGTAAAATTCTTACAGTAGGCTTATTTGCGCAATTGGAGCATTTCTAGCATGTTTGGTTGAAATTGGAAATTTACATTTTTCACTTTTGTCAGACGTTTGTAATATTCTCACAATAAGCTAATTACCTCAGTTGGAGCATTTCTAGCATGTTTGGTTGAAATTGGAAATTTACATTTTTCACTTTTGTCAGACGTTTGTAATATTCTCACAATAAGCTAATTAGCTCAATTGGAGCATTTCTAGCATGTTTGGTTGAAATTGGAAATTTACATTTTTCAGTTTTGTCAGACGTTTGTAATATTCTCACAATAAGCTAATTAGATCAATTGGAGCATTTCTAGCATGTTTGGTTAAAATTGGAAATTTACATTTTTCAGTTTTGTAAGACGTTTGTAATATTCTCACAATAAGCTAATTAGCTCAATTGGAGCATTTCTAGCATGTTTGGTTGAAATTGGAAATTTACATTTTTCAGTTTTGTCAGACGTTTGTAATATTCTCACAATAAGCTAATTAGATCAATTGGAGCATTTCTAGCATGTTTGGTTAAAATTGGAAATTTACATTTTTCAGTTTTGTCAGACGTTTGTAATATTCTCACAATAAGCTAATTAACTCAATTGGAGCATTTCTAGCATGTTTGGTTGAAATTGGAAATTTACATTTTTCACTTTTGTCAGACCTTTGTAATATTCTCACAATAAGCTAATTAGCTCAATTGGAGCATTTCTAGCATGTTTGGTTGAAATTGGAAATTTACATTTTTCAGTTTTGTCAGACGTTTGTAATATTCTCACAATAAGCTAATTGGAGCATTTCTAGCATGTTTGGTTGAAATTGGAAATTTACATTTTTCACTTTTGTCAGACCTTTGTAATATTCTCACAATAAGCTAATTAGCTCAATTGGAGCATTTCTAGCATGTTTGGTTGAAATTGGAAATTTACATTTTTCACTTTTGTCAGACAATTGCAATATTCTCACAATAAGCTAATTAGCTCAATTGGAGCATTTCTAGCATGTTTGGTTGAAATTGGAAATTTACATTTTTCACTTTTGTCAGACCTTTGTAATATTCTCACAATAAGCTAATTAGCTCAATTGGAGCATTTCTAGCATGTTTGGTTGAAATTGGAAAATTACATTTTTCAGTTTTGTAAGACGTTTGTAATATTCTCACAATAAGCTAATTAGCTCAATTGGAGCATTTCTAGCATGTTTGGTTGAAATTGGAAATTTACATTTTTCAGTTTTGTCAGACGTTTGTAATATTCTCACAATAAGCTAAGTAGATCAATTGGAGCATTTCTAGCATGTTTCGTTAAAATTGGAAATTTACATTTTTCAGTTTTGTCAGACGTTTGTAATATTCTCACAATAAGCTAATTAGCTCAATTGGAGCATTTCTAGCATGTTTGGTTGAAATTGGAAATTTACATTTTTCACTTTTGTCAGACCTTTGTAATATTCTCACAATAAGCTAATTAGCTCAATTGGAGCATTTCTAGTATGTTTGGTTGAAATTGGAAATTTACATTTTTCACTTTTGTCAGACAATTGCAATATTCTCACAATAAGCTAATTAGCTCAATTGGAGCATTTCTAGCATGTTTGGTTGAAATTGGAAATTTACATTTTTCACTTTTGTCAGACAATTGCAATATTCTCACAATAAGCTAATTAGCTCAATTGGAGCATTTCTAGCATGTTTAGTTGAAATTAGAAATTTACATTTTTCAGTTTTGTCAGACGTTTGTAATATTCTCACAATAAGCTAATTAGCTCAATTGGAGCATTTCTAGCATGTTTGGTTGAAATTGGAAATTTACATTTTTCAGTTTTGTCAGACGTTTGTAATATTCTCACAATAGGCTAATTAGCTCAATTGGAGCATTTCTAGCATGTTCGGTTGAGATTGGAAATTTACATTTTTCAGTTTTGTCAGAGGTTTGTAATATTCTCACAATAAGCTAATTAGCTCAATTGGAACATTTCTAGCATGTTTGGTTGAAATTGGAAATTTACATTTTTCAGCTTTGTCAGACGTTTGTAATATTCTCACAATAAGCTAATTAGCTCAATTGGAGCATTTCTAGCATGTTTTGTTGAAATTGGAAATTTACATTTTTCAGTTTGGTCAGACGTTTGTAATATTCTCACAATAAGCTAATTAGCTCAATTGGAACATTTCTAGCATGTTTGGTTGAAATTGGAAATTTACATTTTTCACTTTTGTCAAACAATTGCAATATTCTCACAATAAGCTAATTAGCTCAATTGGAGCATTTCTAGCATGTTTGGTTGAAATTGGAAATTTACATTTTTCAGTTTTGTCAGACGTTTGTAATATTCTCACAATAAGCTAATTAGCTCAATTTGAGCATTTCTAGCATGTTTGGTTGAAATTGGAAATTTACATTTTTCAGTTTTGTCAGACGTTTGTAATATTCTCACAATAAGCTAATTAGCTCAATTGGAGCATTTCTAGCATGTTTGGTTGAAATTGGAAATTTACATTTTTCAGTTTTGTCAGACGTTTGTAATATTCTCACAATAAGCTAATTAGATCAATTGGAGCATTTCTAGCATGTTTGGTTAAAATTGGAAATTTACATTTTTCAGTTTTGTAAGACGTTTGTAATATTCTCACAATAAGCTAATTAGCTCAATTGGAGCATTTCTAGCATGTTTGGTTGAAATTGGAAATTTACATTTTTCAGTTTTGTCAGACGTTTGTAATATTCTCACAATAAGCTAATTAGATCAATTGGAGCATTTCTAGCATGTTTGGTTAAAATTGGAAATTTACATTTTTCAGTTTTGTCAGACGTTTGTAATATTCTCACAATAAGCTAATTAACTCAATTGGAGCATTTCTAGCATGTTTGGTTGAAATTGGAAATTTACATTTTTCACTTTTGTCAGACCTTTGTAATATTCTCACAATAAGCTAATTAGCTCAATTGGAGCATTTCTAGCATGTTTGGTTGAAATTGGAAATTTACATTTTTCAGTTTTGTCAGACGTTTGTAATATTCTCACAATAAGCTAATTGGAGCATTTCTAGCATGTTTGGTTGAAATTGGAAATTTACATTTTTCACTTTTGTCAGACCTTTGTAATATTCTCACAATAAGCTAATTAGCTCAATTGGAGCATTTCTAGCATGTTTGGTTGAAATTGGAAATTTACATTTTTCACTTTTGTCAGACAATTGCAATATTCTCACAATAAGCTAATTAGCTCAATTGGAGCATTTCTAGCATGTTTGGTTGAAATTGGAAATTTACATTTTTCACTTTTGTCAGACCTTTGTAATATTCTCACAATAAGCTAATTAGCTCAATTGGAGCATTTCTAGCATGTTTGGTTGAAATTGGAAAATTACATTTTTCAGTTTTGTAAGACGTTTGTAATATTCTCACAATAAGCTAATTAGCTCAATTGGAGCATTTCTAGCATGTTTGGTTGAAATTGGAAATTTACATTTTTCAGTTTTGTCAGACGTTTGTAATATTCTCACAATAAGCTAAGTAGATCAATTGGAGCATTTCTAGCATGTTTCGTTAAAATTGGAAATTTACATTTTTCAGTTTTGTCAGACGTTTGTAATATTCTCACAATAAGCTAATTAGCTCAATTGGAGCATTTCTAGCATGTTTGGTTGAAATTGGAAATTTACATTTTTCACTTTTGTCAGACCTTTGTAATATTCTCACAATAAGCTAATTAGCTCAATTGGAGCATTTCTAGTATGTTTGGTTGAAATTGGAAATTTACATTTTTCACTTTTGTCAGACAATTGCAATATTCTCACAATAAGCTAATTAGCTCAATTGGAGCATTTCTAGCATGTTTGGTTGAAATTGGAAATTTACATTTTTCACTTTTGTCAGACAATTGCAATATTCTCACAATAAGCTAATTAGCTCAATTGGAGCATTTCTAGCATGTTTAGTTGAAATTAGAAATTTACATTTTTCAGTTTTGTCAGACGTTTGTAATATTCTCACAATAAGCTAATTAGCTCAATTGGAGCATTTCTAGCATGTTTGGTTGAAATTGGAAATTTACATTTTTCAGTTTTGTCAGACGTTTGTAATATTCTCACAATAGGCTAATTAGCTCAATTGGAGCATTTCTAGCATGTTCGGTTGAGATTGGAAATTTACATTTTTCAGTTTTGTCAGAGGTTTGTAATATTCTCACAATAAGCTAATTAGCTCAATTGGAACATTTCTAGCATGTTTGGTTGAAATTGGAAATTTACATTTTTCAGCTTTGTCAGACGTTTGTAATATTCTCACAATAAGCTAATTAGCTCAATTGGAGCATTTCTAGCATGTTTTGTTGAAATTGGAAATTTACATTTTTCAGTTTGGTCAGACGTTTGTAATATTCTCACAATAAGCTAATTAGCTCAATTGGAACATTTCTAGCATGTTTGGTTGAAATTGGAAATTTACATTTTTCACTTTTGTCAAACAATTGCAATATTCTCACAATAAGCTAATTAGCTCAATTGGAGCATTTCTAGCATGTTTGGTTGAAATTGGAAATTTACATTTTTCAGTTTTGTCAGACGTTTGTAATATTCTCACAATAAGCTAATTAGCTCAATTTGAGCATTTCTAGCATGTTTGGTTGAAATTGGAAATTTACATTTTTCAGTTTTGTCAGACGTTTGTAATATTCTCACAATAAGCTAATTAGCTCAATTGGAGCATTTCTAGCATGTTTGGTTGAAATTGGAAATTTACATTTTTCAGTTTTGTCAAACAATTGCAATATTCTCACAATAAGCTAATTAGCTCAATTGGAGCATTTCTAGCATGTTTGGTTGAAATTGGAAATTTACATTTTTCAGTTTTGTCAGACGTTTGTAATATTCTCCCAATAAGCTAATTAGCTCAATTGGAGCATTTCTAGCATGTTTGGTTGAAATTGGAAATTTACATTTTTCACTTTTGTCAGACAATTGCAATATTCTCACAATAAGCTAATTAGCTCAATTGGAGCATTTCTAGCATGTTTGGTTGAAATTGGAAATTTACATTTTTCAGTTTTGTCAGACCTTTGTAATATTCTCACAATAAGCTAATTAGCTCAATTGGAGCATTTCTAGCATGTTTGGTTGAAATTGGAAATTTACATTTTTCAGTTTTGTCAGACAATTGCAATATTCTCACAATAAGCTAATTAGCTCAATTGGAGCATTTCTAGCATGTTTGGTTGAAATTGGAAATTTACATTTTTCAGTTTTGTCAGACGTTTGTAATATTCTCACAATGAGCTAATTAGCTCAATTGGAGCATTTCTAGCATGTTTGGTTGAAATTGGAAATTTACATTTTTCAGTTTTGTCAGACAATTGCAATATTCTCACAATAAGCTAATTAGCTCAATTGGAGCATTTCTAGCATGTTTGGTTGAAATTGGAAATTCACATTTTTCAGTTTTGTCAGACGTTTGTAATATTCTCACAATAAGCTAATTAGCTCAATTGGAGCATTTCTAGCATGTTTAGTTGAAATTGGAAATTTGCATTTTTCACTTTTGTCAGACAATTGCAATATTCTCCCAATAAGATAATTAGCTCAATTGGAGCATTTCTAGCATGTTTGGTTGAAATTGGAAATTTACATTTTTCAGTTTTGTCAGACGTTTATAAAATTCTTACAGTAGGCTTATTTGCGCAATTTGAGCATTTCTAGCATGTTTGGTTGAAATTGGAAATTTACATTTTTCAGTTTTGTCAGACGTTTGTAATATTCTCACAATAAGCTAATTAGCTCAATTGGAGCATTTCTAGCATGTTTGGTTGAAATTGGAAATTTACATTTTTCAGTTTTGTCAGACGTTTGTAATATTCTCACAATAAGCTAATTAGCTCAATTGGAGCATTTCTAGCATGTTTGGTTGAAATTGAAAATTTACATTTTTCAGTTTTGTCAGACGTTTGTAATATTCTCACAATAAGCTAATTAGCTCAATTGGAGCATTTCTAGCATGTTTGGTTGAAATTGGAAATTTACATTTTTCAGTTTTGTCAGACGTTTGTAATATTCTCACAATAAGCTAATTAGCTCAATTGGAGCATTTCTAGCATGTTTGGTTGAAATTGGAAATTTACATTTTTCAGTTTTGTCAGACAATTGCAATATTCTCACAATAAGCTAATTAGCTCAATTGGAGCATTTCTAGCATGTTTGGTTGAAATTGGAAATTCAAATTTTTCAGTTTTGTCAGACGTTTGTAATATTCTCACAATAAGCTAATTAGCTCAATTGGAGCATTTCTAGCATGTTTAGTTGAAATTGGAAATTTGCATTTTTCACTTTTGTCAGACAATTGCAATATTCTCCCAATAAGATAATTAGCTCAATTGGAGCATTTCTAGCATGTTTGGTTGAAATTGGAAATTTACATTTTTCAGTTTTGTCAGACGTTTATAAAATTCTTACAGTAGGCTTTTTTGCGCAATTTGAGCATTTCTAGCATGTTTGGTTGAAATTGGAAATTTACATTTTTCAGTTTTGTCAGACGTTTGTAATATTCTCACAATGAGCTAATTAGCTCAATTGGAGCATTTCTAGCATGTTTGGTTGAAATTGGAAATTTACATTTTTCAGTTTTGTCAGACAATTGCAATATTCTCACAATAAGCTAATTAGCTCAATTGGAGCATTTCTAGCATGTTTGGTTGAAATTGGAAATTCACATTTTTCAGTTTTGTCAGACGTTTGTAATATTCTCACAATAAGCTAATTAGCTCAATTGGAGCATTTCTAGCATGTTTAGTTGAAATTGGAAATTTGCATTTTTCACTTTTGTCAGACAATTGCAATATTCTCCCAATAAGATAATTAGCTCAATTGGAGCATTTCTAGCATGTTTGGTTGAAATTGGAAATTTACATTTTTCAGTTTTGTCAGACGTTTATAAAATTCTTACAGTAGGCTTATTTGCGCAATTTGAGCATTTCTAGCATGTTTGGTTGAAATTGGAAATTTACATTTTTCAGTTTTGTCAGACGTTTGTAATATTCTCACAATAAGCTAATTAGCTCAATTGGAGCATTTCTAGCATGTTTGGTTGAAATTGGAAATTTACATTTTTCAGTTTTGTCAGACGTTTGTAATATTCTCACAATAAGCTAATTAGCTCAATTGGAGCATTTCTAGCATGTTTGGTTGAAATTGAAAATTTACATTTTTCACTTTTGTCAGACAATTGCAATATTCTCACAATAAGCTAATTAGCTCAATTGGAGCATTTCTAGCATGTTTAGTTGAAATTAGAAATTTACATTTTTCAGTTTTGTCAGACGTTTGTAATATTCTCACAATAAGCTAATTAGCTCAATTGGAGCATTTCTAGCATGTTTGGTTGAAATTGGAAATTTACATTTTTCAGTTTTGTCAGACGTTTGTAATATTCTCACAATAGGCTAATTAGCTCAATTGGAGCATTTCTAGCATGTTCGGTTGAGATTGGAAATTTACATTTTTCAGTTTTGTCAGAGGTTTGTAATATTCTCACAATAAGCTAATTAGCTCAATTGGAACATTTCTAGCATGTTTGGTTGAAATTGGAAATTTACATTTTTCAGTTTTGTCAGACGTTTGTAATATTCTCACAATAAGCTAATTAGCTCAATTGGAGCATTTCTAGCATGTTTTGTTGAAATTGGAAATTTACATTTTTCAGTTTGGTCAGACGTTTGTAATATTCTCACAATAAGCTAATTAGCTCAATTGGAACATTTCTAGCATGTTTGGTTGAAATTGGAAATTTACATTTTTCACTTTTGTCAAACAATTGCAATATTCTCACAATAAGCTAATTAGCTCAATTGGAGCATTTCTAGCATGTTTGGTTGAAATTGGAAATTTACATTTTTCAGTTTTGTCAGACGTTTGTAATATTCTCACAATAAGCTAATTAGCTCAATTTGAGCATTTCTAGCATGTTTGGTTGAAATTGGAAATTTACATTTTTCAGTTTTGTCAGACGTTTGTAATATTCTCACAATAAGCTAATTAGCTCAATTGGAGCATTTCTAGCATGTTTGGTTGAAATTGGAAATTTACATTTTTCAGTTTTGTCAAACAATTGCAATATTCTCACAATAAGCTAATTAGCTCAATTGGAGCATTTCTAGCATGTTTGGTTGAAATTGGAAATTTACATTTTTCAGTTTTGTCAGACGTTTGTAATATTCTCCCAATAAGCTAATTAGCTCAATTGGAGCATTTCTAGCATGTTTGGTTGAAATTGGAAATTTACATTTTTCACTTTTGTCAGACAATTGCAATATTCTCACAATAAGCTAATTAGCTCAATTGGAGCATTTCTAGCATGTTTGGTTGAAATTGGAAATTTACATTTTTCAGTTTTGTCAGACCTTTGTAATATTCTCACAATAAGCTAATTAGCTCAATTGGAGCATTTCTAGCATGTTTGGTTGAAATTGGAAATTTACATTTTTCAGTTTTGTCAGACAATTGCAATATTCTCACAATAAGCTAATTAGCTCAATTGGAGCATTTCTAGCATGTTTGGTTGAAATTGGAAATTTACATTTTTCAGTTTTGTCAGACGTTTGTAATATTCTCACAATGAGCTAATTAGCTCAATTGGAGCATTTCTAGCATGTTTGGTTGAAATTGGAAATTTACATTTTTCAGTTTTGTCAGACAATTGCAATATTCTCACAATAAGCTAATTAGCTCAATTGGAGCATTTCTAGCATGTTTGGTTGAAATTGGAAATTCACATTTTTCAGTTTTGTCAGACGTTTGTAATATTCTCACAATAAGCTAATTAGCTCAATTGGAGCATTTCTAGCATGTTTAGTTGAAATTGGAAATTTGCATTTTTCACTTTTGTCAGACAATTGCAATATTCTCCCAATAAGATAATTAGCTCAATTGGAGCATTTCTAGCATGTTTGGTTGAAATTGGAAATTTACATTTTTCAGTTTTGTCAGACGTTTATAAAATTCTTACAGTAGGCTTATTTGCGCAATTTGAGCATTTCTAGCATGTTTGGTTGAAATTGGAAATTTACATTTTTCAGTTTTGTCAGACGTTTGTAATATTCTCACAATAAGCTAATTAGCTCAATTGGAGCATTTCTAGCATGTTTGGTTGAAATTGGAAATTTACATTTTTCAGTTTTGTCAGACGTTTGTAATATTCTCACAATAAGCTAATTAGCTCAATTGGAGCATTTCTAGCATGTTTGGTTGAAATTGAAAATTTACATTTTTCAGTTTTGTCAGACGTTTGTAATATTCTCACAATAAGCTAATTAGCTCAATTGGAGCATTTCTAGCATGTTTGGTTGAAATTGGAAATTTACATTTTTCAGTTTTGTCAGACGTTTGTAATATTCTCACAATAAGCTAATTAGCTCAATTGGAGCATTTCTAGCATGTTTGGTTGAAATTGGAAATTTACATTTTTCAGTTTTGTCAGACAATTGCAATATTCTCACAATAAGCTAATTAGCTCAATTGGAGCATTTCTAGCATGTTTGGTTGAAATTGGAAATTCAAATTTTTCAGTTTTGTCAGACGTTTGTAATATTCTCACAATAAGCTAATTAGCTCAATTGGAGCATTTCTAGCATGTTTAGTTGAAATTGGAAATTTGCATTTTTCACTTTTGTCAGACAATTGCAATATTCTCCCAATAAGATAATTAGCTCAATTGGAGCATTTCTAGCATGTTTGGTTGAAATTGGAAATTTACATTTTTCAGTTTTGTCAGACGTTTATAAAATTCTTACAGTAGGCTTTTTTGCGCAATTTGAGCATTTCTAGCATGTTTGGTTGAAATTGGAAATTTACATTTTTCAGTTTTGTCAGACGTTTGTAATATTCTCACAATGAGCTAATTAGCTCAATTGGAGCATTTCTAGCATGTTTGGTTGAAATTGGAAATTTACATTTTTCAGTTTTGTCAGACAATTGCAATATTCTCACAATAAGCTAATTAGCTCAATTGGAGCATTTCTAGCATGTTTGGTTGAAATTGGAAATTCACATTTTTCAGTTTTGTCAGACGTTTGTAATATTCTCACAATAAGCTAATTAGCTCAATTGGAGCATTTCTAGCATGTTTAGTTGAAATTGGAAATTTGCATTTTTCACTTTTGTCAGACAATTGCAATATTCTCCCAATAAGATAATTAGCTCAATTGGAGCATTTCTAGCATGTTTGGTTGAAATTGGAAATTTACATTTTTCAGTTTTGTCAGACGTTTATAAAATTCTTACAGTAGGCTTATTTGCGCAATTTGAGCATTTCTAGCATGTTTGGTTGAAATTGGAAATTTACATTTTTCAGTTTTGTCAGACGTTTGTAATATTCTCACAATAAGCTAATTAGCTCAATTGGAGCATTTCTAGCATGTTTGGTTGAAATTGGAAATTTACATTTTTCAGTTTTGTCAGACGTTTGTAATATTCTCACAATAAGCTAATTAGCTCAATTGGAGCATTTCTAGCATGTTTGGTTGAAATTGAAAATTTACATTTTTCAGTTTTGTCAGACGTTTGTAATATTCTCACAATAAGCTAATTAGCTCAATTGGAGCATTTCTAGCATGTTTGGTTGAAATTGGAAATTTACATTTTTCAGTTTTGTCAGACGTTTGTAATATTCTCACAATAAGCTAATTAGCTCAATTGGAGCATTTCTAGCATGTTTGGTTGAAATTGGAAATTTACATTTTTCAGTTTTGTCAGACAATTGCAATATTCTCACAATAAGCTAATTAGCTCAATTGGAGCATTTCTAGCATGTTTGGTTGAAATTGGAAATTCAAATTTTTCAGTTTTGTCAGACGTTTGTAATATTCTCACAATAAGCTAATTAGCTCAATTGGAGCATTTCTAGCATGTTTAGTTGAAATTGGAAATTTGCATTTTTCACTTTTGTCAGACAATTGCAATATTCTCCCAATAAGATAATTAGCTCAATTGGAGCATTTCTAGCATGTTTGGTTGAAATTGGAAATTTACATTTTTCAGTTTTGTCAGACGTTTATAAAATTCTTACAGTAGGCTTATTTGCGCAATTTGAGCATTTCTAGCATGTTTGGTTGAAATTGGAAATTTACATTTTTCAGTTTTGTCAGACGTTTGTAATATTCTCACAATAAGCTAATTAGCTCAATTGGAGCATTTCTAGCATGTTTGGTTGAAATTGGAAATTTACATTTTTCAGTTTTGTCAGACGTTTGTAATATTCTCACAATAAGCTAATTAGCTCAATTGGAGCATTTCTAGCATGTTTGGTTGAAATTGGAAATTTACATTTTTCAGTTTTGTCAGACGTTTGTAATATTCTCACAATAAGCTAATTAGCTCAATTGGAGCATTTCTAGCATGTTTGGTTGAAATTGGAAATTTACATTTTTCACTTTTGTCAGACCTTTGTAATATTCTCACAATAAGCTAATTAGCTCAATTGGAGCATTTCTAGCATGTTTGGTTGAAATTGGAAATTTACATTTTTCAGTTTTGTCAGACGTTTATAAAATTCTTACAGTAGGCTTATTTGCGCAATTTGAGCATTTCTAGCATGTTTGGTTGAAATTGGAAATTTACATTTTTCAGTTTTGTCAGACGTTTGTAATATTCTCACAATAAGCTAATTAGCTCAATTGGAGCATTTCTAGCATGTTTGGTTGAATTTGGAAAATTACATTTTTCAGTTTTGTCAGACGTTTGTAATATTCTCACAATAAGCTAATTAGCTCAATTGGAGCATTTCTAGCATGTTTGGTTGAAATTGGAAGTTTACATTTTTCAGTTTTGTCAGACGTTTGTAATATTCTCACAATAAGCTAATTAGCTCAATTGGAGCATTTCTAGCATGTTTGGTTGAAATTGGAAATTTACATTTTTCAGTTTTGTCAGACGTTTGTAATATTCTCACAATAAGCTAATTAGCTCAATTGGAGCATTTCTAGCATGTTTGGTTGAAATTGGAAATTTAAATTTTTCACTTTTGTCAGACCTTTGTAATATTCTCACAATAAGCTAATTAGCTCAATTGGAGCATTTCTAGCATGTTTGGTTGAAATTGGAAATTTACAGTTTTCACTTTTGTCAGACAATTGCAATATTCTCACAATAAGCTAATTAGCTCAATTGGAGCATTTCTAGCATGTTTGGTTGAAATTGGAAATTTACATTTTTCACTTTTGTCAGACAATGGTAATATTCTCACAATAAGCTAATTAGCTCAATTGGAGCATTTCTAGCATGTTTGGTTGAAATTGGAAATTTACATTTTTCAGTTTTGTCAGACGTTTGTAATATTCTCACAATAAGCTAATTAGCTCAATTGGAGCATTTCTAGCATGTTTGGTTGAAATTGGAAATTTACATTTTTCAGTTTTGTCAGACGTTTGTAATATTCTCACAATAAGCTAATTAGCTCAATTGGAGCATTTCTAGCATGTTTGGTTGAAATTGGAAAGTTATATTTTTCAGTTTTGTCAGACGTTTGTAATATTCTCACAATAAGCTAATTAGCTCAATTGGAGCATTTCTAGCATGTTTGGTTGAATTTGGAAAATTACATTTTTCAGTTTTGTCAGACGTTTGTAATATTCTCACAATAAGCTAATTAGCTCAATTGGAGCATTTCTAGCATGTTTGGTTGAAATTGGAAATTTACATTTTTCACTTTTGTCAGACAATTGCAATATTCTCACAATAAGCTAATTAGCTCAATTGGAGCATTTCTAGCATGTTTGGTTGAAATTGGAAATTTACATTTTTCACTTTTGTCAGACAATGGTAATATTCTCACAATAAGCTAATTAGCTCAATTGGAGCATTTCTAGCATGTTTGGTTGAAATTAGAAATTTACATTTTTCAGTTTTGTCAGACGTTTGTAAAATTCTTACAGTAGGCTTATTTGCGCAATTTGAGCATTTCTAGCATGTTTGGTTGAAATTGGAAATTTACATTTTTCAGTTTTGTCAGACGTTTGTAATATTCTCACAATAAGCTAATTAGCTCAATTGGAGCATTTCTAGCATGTTTGGTTGAAATTGGAAATTAACATTTTTCAGTTTTGTCAGACGTTTGTAATATTCTCACAATAAGCTAATTAGCTCAATTTGAGCATTTCTAGCATGTTTGGTTGAATTTGGAAAATTACATTTTTCAGTTTTGTCAGACGTTTGTAATATTCTCACAATAAGCTAATTAGCTCAATTGGAGCATTTCTAGCATGTTTGGTTGAAATTGGAAATTTACATTTTTCAGTTTTGTCTGACGTTTGTAATATTCTCACAATAAGCTAATTAGCTCAATTGGAGCATTTCTAGCATGTTTGGTTGAAATTGGAAATTTACATTTTTCACTTTTGTCAGACGTTTGTAATATTCTCACAATAAGCTAATTAGCTCAATTGGAGCATTTCTAGCATGTTTGGTTGAAATTGGAAATTTACATTTTTCAGTTTTTTCAGACGTTTGTAATATTCTCACAATAAGCTAATTAGCTCAATTGGAGCATTTCTAGCATGTTTGGTTGAAATTGGAAAATTACATTTTTCAGTTTTGTCAGACGTTTGTAATATTCTCACAATAAGCTAATTAGCTCAATTGGAGCATTTCTAGCATGTTTGGTTGAAATTGGAAATTTACATTTTTCAGTTTTGTCAGACGTTTATAAAATTCTTACAGTAGGCTTAATTGCGCAATTTGAGCATTTCTAGCATGTTTGGTTGAAATTGGAAATTTACATTTTTCAGTTTTGTCAGACGTTTGTAATATTCTCACAATAAGCTAATTAGCTCAATTGGAGCATTTCTAGCATGTTTGGTTGAAATTGGAAATTTACATTTTTCAGTTTTGTCAGACGTTTGTAATATTCTCACAATAAGCTAATTAGCTCAATTGGAGCATTTCTAGCATGTTTGGTTGAAATTGGAAATTTACATTTTTCAGTTTTGTCAGACGTTTGTAATATTCTCACAATAAGCTAATTAGCTCAATTGGAGCATTTCTAGCATGTTTGGTTGAAATTGGAAATTTACATTTTTCAGTTTTGTCAGACGTTTGTAATATTCTCACAATAAGCTAATTAGATCAATTGGAGCATTTCTAGCATGTTTGGTTAAAATTGGAAATTTACATTTTTCAGTTTTGTCAGACGTTTGTAATATTCTCACAATAAGCTAATTAGCTCAATTGGAGCATTTCTAGCATGTTTGGTTGAAATTGGAAATTTACATTTTTCACTTTTGTCAGACCTTTGTAATATTCTCACAATAAGCTAATTAGCTCAATTGGAGCATTTCTAGCATGTTTGGTTGAAATTGGAAATTTACATTTTTCAGTTTTGTCAGACGTTTGTAATATTCTCACAACAAGCTAATTAGCTCAATTGGAGCATTTCTAGCATGTTTGGTTGAAATTGGAAATTTACATTTTTCACTTTTGTCAGACCTTTGTAATATTCTCACAATAAGCTAATTAGCTCAATTGGAGCATTTCTAGCATGTTTGGTTGAAATTGGAAATTTACATTTTTCACTTTTGTCAGACAATTGCAATATTCTCACAATAAGCTAATTAGCTCAATTGGAGCATTTCTAGCATGTTTGGTTGAAATTGGAAATTTACATTTTTCACTTTTGTCAGACGTTTGTAATATTCTCACAATAAGCTAATTAGCTCAATTGGAGCATTTCTAGCATGTTTGGTTGAAATTGGAAAATTACATTTTTCAGTTTTGTAAGACGTTTGTAATATTCTCACAATAAGCTAATTAGCTCAATTGGAGCATTTCTAGCATGTTTGGTTGAAATTGGAAATTTACATTTTTCAGTTTTGTCAGACGTTTGTAATATTCTCACAATAAGCTAATTAGATCAATTGGAGCATTTCTAGCATGTTTGGTTAAAATTGGAAATTTACATTTTTCAGTTTTGTCAGACGTTTGTAATATTCTCACAATAAGCTAATTAGCTCAATTGGAGCATTTCTAGCATGTTTGGTTGAAATTGGAAATTTACATTTTTCACTTTTGTCAGACCTTTGTAATATTCTCACAATAAGCTAATTAGCTCAATTGGAGCATTTCTAGCATGTTTGGTTGAAATTGGAATTTTACATTTTTCACTTTTGTCAGACAATTGCAATATTCTCACAATAAGCTAATTAGCTCAATTGGAGCATTTCTAGCATGTTTGGTTGAAATTGGAAATTTACATTTTTCACTTTTGTCAGACAATTGCAATATTCTCACAATAAGCTAATTAGCTCAATTGGAGCATTTCTAGCATGTTTAGTTGAAATTAGAAATTTACATTTTTCAGTTTTGTCAGACGTTTGTAATATTCTCACAATAAGCTAATTAGCTCAATTGGAGCATTTCTAGCATGTTTGGTTGAAATTGGAAATTTACATTTTTCAGTTTTGTCAGACGTTTGTAATATTCTCACAATAGGCTAATTAGCACAATTGGAGCATTTCTAGCATGTTTGGTTGAGATTGGAAATTTACATTTTTCAGTTTTGTCAGAGGTTTGTAATATTCTCCCAATAAGCTAATTAGCTCAATTGGAACATTTCTAGCATGTTTGGTTGAAATTGGAAATTTACATTTTTCAGTTTTGTCAGACCTTTGTAATATTCTCACAATAAGCTAATTAGCTCAAATGGAGCATTTCTAGCATGTTTGGTTGAAATTGGAAATGTACATTTTTCAGTTTTGTCAGACGTTTGTAATTTTCTCACAATAAGCTAATTAGCTCAATTGGAGCATTTCTAGCATGTTTGGTTGAAATTGAAAATTTACATTTTTCAGTTTTGTCAGACGTTTGTAATATTCTCACAATAAGCTAATTAGCTCAATTGGAGCATTTCTAGCATGTTTAGTTGAAATTGGAAATTTACATTTTTCAGTTTTGTCAGACCTTTGTAATATTCTCACAATAAGCTAATTAGCTCAATTGGAGCATTTCTAGCATGTTTGGTTGAAATTGGAAATTTACATTTTTCACTTTTGTCAGACAATTGCAATATTCTCACAATAAGCTAATTAGCTCAATTGGAGCATTTCTAGCATGTTTGGTTGAAATTGGAAATTCACATTTTTCAGTTTTGTCAGACGTTTGTAATATTCTCACAATAAGCTAATTAGCTAAATTGGAGCATTTCTAGCATGTTTAGTTGAAATTGGAAATTTGCATTTTTCACTTTTGTCAGACAGTTGCAATATTCTCCCAATAAGCTAATTAGCTCAATTGGAGCATTTCTAGCATGTTTGGTTGAAATTGGAAATTTACATTTTTCAGTTTTGTCAGACGTTTGTAATATTCTCACAATAAGCTAATTAGCTCAATTGGAGCATTTCTAGCATGTTTGGTTGAAATTGGAAATTTACATTTTTCAGTTTTGTCAGACGTTTGTAATATTCTCACAATAAGCTAATTAGCTCAATTGGAGCATTTCTAGCATGTTTGGTTGAATTTGGAAAATTACATTTTTCAGTTTTGTCAGACGTTTGTAATATTCTCACAATAAGCTAATTAGCTCAATTGGAGCATTTCTAGCATGTTTGGTTGAAATTGGAAATTTACATTTTTCAGTTTTGTCAGACGTTTGTAATATTCTCACAATAAGCTAATTAGCTCAATTGGAGCATTTCTAGCATGTTTGGTTGAAATTGGAAATTTACATTTTTCACTTTTGTCAGACGTTTGTAATATTCTCACAATAAGCTAATTAGCTCAATTGGAGCATTTCTAGCATGTTTGGTTGAAATTGGAAATTTACATTTTTCACTTTTGTCAGACCTTTGTAATATTCTCACAATAAGCTAATTAGCTCAATTGGAGCATTTCTAGCATGTTTGGTTGAAATTGGAAATTTACATTTTTCAGTTTTGTCAGACGTTTATAAAATTCTTACAGTAGGCTTATTTGCGCAATTTGAGCATTTCTAGCATGTTTGGTTGAAATTGGAAATTTACATTTTTCAGTTTTGTCAGACGTTTGTAATATTCTCACAATAAGCTAATTAGCTCAATTGGAGCATTTCTAGCATGTTTGGTTGAAATTGGAAATTTACATTTTTCAGTTTTGTCAGACGTTTGTAATATTCTCACAATAAGCTAATTAGCTCAATTGGAGCATTTCTAGCATGTTTGGTTGAAATTGGAAATTTCCATTTTTCAGTTTTGTCAGACGTTTGTAATATTCTCACAATAAGCTAATTAGCTCAATTGGAGCATTTCTAGCATGTTTGGTTGAAATTGGAAATTTACATTTTTCAGTTTTGTCAGACGTTTGTAATATTCTCACAATAAGCTAATTAGCTCAATTGGAGCATTTCTAGCATGTTTGGTTGAATTTGGAAAATTACATTTTTCAGTTTTGTCAGACGTTTGTAATATTCTCACAATAAGCTAATTAGCTCAATTGGAGCATTTCTAGCATGTTTGGTTGAAATTGGAAATTTACTATTTTCAGTTTTGTCAGACGTTTGTAATATTCTCACAATAAGCTAATTAGCTCAATTGGAGCATTTCTAGCATGTTTGGTTGAAATTGGAAATTTACATTTTTCAGTTTTGTCAGACGTTTGTAATATTCTCACAATAAGCTAATTAGCTCAATTGGAGCATTTCTAGCATGTTTGGTTGAAATTGGAAATTTACATTTTTCACTTTTGTCAGACCTTTGTAATATTCTCACAATAAGCTAATTAGCTCAATTGGAGCATTTCTAGCATGTTTGGTTGAAATTGGAAATTTACATTTTTCACTTTTGTCAGACAATTGCAATATTCTCACAATAAGCTAATTAGCTCAATTGGAGCATTTCTAGCATGTTTGGTTGAAATTGGAAATTTACATTTTTCACTTTTGTCAGACAATTGCAATATTCTCACAATAAGCTAATTAGCTCAATTGGAGCATTTCTAGCATGTTTAGTTGAAATTGGAAATTTACATTTTTCAGTTTTGTCAGACGTTTGTAATATTCTCACAATAAGCTAATTAGCTCAATTGGAGCATTTCTAGCATGTTTGGTTGAAATTGGAAATTTACATTTTTCAGTTTTGTCAGACGTTTGTAATATTCTCACAATAAGCTAATTAGCTCAATTGGAGCATTTCTAGCATGTTTGGTTGAAATTGGAAATTTACATTTTTCAGTTTTGTCAGACGTTTGTAAAATTCTTACAGTAGGCTTATTTGCGCAATTGGAGCATTTCTAGCATGTTTGGTTGAAATTGGAAATTTACATTTTTCACTTTTGTCAGACGTTTGTAATATTCTCACAATAAGCTAATTACCTCAGTTGGAGCATTTCTAGCATGTTTGGTTGAAATTGGAAATTTACATTTTTCACTTTTGTCAGACGTTTGTAATATTCTCACAATAAGCTAATTAGCTCAATTGGAGCATTTCTAGCATGTTTGGTTGAAATTGGAAATTTACATTTTTCAGTTTTGTCAGACGTTTGTAATATTCTCACAATAAGCTAATTAGATCAATTGGAGCATTTCTAGCATGTTTGGTTAAAATTGGAAATTTACATTTTTCAGTTTTGTAAGACGTTTGTAATATTCTCACAATAAGCTAATTAGCTCAATTGGAGCATTTCTAGCATGTTTGGTTGAAATTGGAAATTTACATTTTTCACTTTTGTCAGACAATTGCAATATTCTCACAATAAGCTAATTAGCTCAATTGGAGCATTTCTAGCATGTTTGGTTGAAATTGGAAATTTACATTTTTCACTTTTGTCAGACGTTTGTAATATTCTCACAATAAGCTAATTAGCTCAATTGGAGCATTTCTAGCATGTTTGGTTGAAATTGGAAAATTACATTTTTCAGTTTTGTAAGACGTTTGTAATATTCTCACAATAAGCTAATTAGCTCAATTGGAGCGTTTCTAGCATGTTTGGTTGAAATTGGAAATTTACATTTTTCAGTTTTGTCAGACGTTTGTAATATTCTCACAATAAGCTAATTAGATCAATTGGAGCATTTCTAGCATGTTTCGTTAAAATTGGAAATTTACATTTTTCAGTTTTGTCAGACGTTTGTAATATTCTCACAATAAGCTAATTAGCTCAATTGGAGCATTTCTAGCATGTTTGGTTGAAATTGGAAATTTACATTTTTCACTTTTGTCAGACCTTTGTAATATTCTCACAATAAGCTAATTAGCTCAATTGGAGCATTTCTAGTATGTTTGGTTGAAATTGGAAATTTACATTTTTCACTTTTGTCAGACAATTGCAATATTCTCACAATAAGCTAATTAGCTCAATTGGAGCATTTCTAGCATGTTTGGTTGAAATTGGAAATTTACATTTTTCACTTTTGTCAGACAATTGCAATATTCTCACAATAAGCTAATTAGCTCAATTGGAGCATTTCTAGCATGTTTAGTTGAAATTAGAAATTTACATTTTTCAGTTTTGTCAGACGTTTGTAATATTCTCACAATAAGCTAATTAGCTCAATTGGAGCATTTCTAGCATGTTTGGTTGAAATTGGAAATTTACATTTTTCAGTTTTGTCAGACGTTTGTAATATTCTCACAATAGGCTAATTAGCTCAATTGGAGCTTTCTAGCATGTTTGGTTCAGATTGGAAATTTACATTTTTCAGTTTTGTCAGAGGTTTGTAATATTCTCACAATAAGCTAATTAGCTCAATTGGAACATTTCTAGCATGTTTGGTTGAAATTGGAAATTTACATTTTTCAGTTTTGTCAGACGTTTGTAATATTCTCACAATAAGCTAATTAGCTCAATTGGAGCATTTCTAGCATGTTTTGTTGAAATTGGAAATTTACATTTTTCAGTTTGGTCAGACGTTTGTAATATTCTCACAATAAGCTAATTAGCTCAATTGGAACATTTCTAGCATGTTTGGTTGAAATTGGAAATTTACATTTTTCACTTTTGTCAAACAATTGCAATATTCTCACAATAAGCTAATTAGCTCAATTGGAGCATTTCTAGCATGTTTGGTTGAAATTGGAAATTTACATTTTTCAGTTTTGTCAGACGTTTGTAATATTCTCACAATAAGCTAATTAGCTCAATTTGAGCATTTCTAGCATGTTTGGTTGAAATTGGAAATTTACATTTTTCAGTTTTGTCAGACGTTTGTAATATTCTCACAATAAGCTAATTAGCTCAATTGGAGCATTTCTAGCATGTTTGGTTGAAATTGGAAATTTACATTTTTCAGTTTTGTCAAACAATTGCAATATTCTCACAATAAGCTAATTAGCTCAATTGGAGCATTTCTAGCATGTTTGGTTGAAATTGGAAATTTACATTTTTCAGTTTTGTCAGACGTTTGTAATATTCTCACAATAAGCTAATTAGCTCAATTGGAGCATTTCTAGCATGTTTGGTTGAAATTGGAAATTTACATTTTTCAGTTTTGTCAGACGTTTGTAATATTCTCACAATAAGCTAATTAGCTCAATTGGAGCATTTCTAGCATGTTTGGTTGAAATTGGAAATTTACATTTTTCACTTTTGTCAGACCTTTGTAATATTCTCACAATAAGCTAATTAGCTCAATTGGAGCATTTCTAGCATGTTTGGTTGAAATTGGAAATTTACATTTTTCACTTTTGTCAGACAATTGCAATATTCTCACAATAAGCTAATTAGCTCAATTGGAGCATTTCTAGCATGTTTGGTTGAAATTGGAAATTTACATTTTTCACTTTTGTCAGACAATTGCAATATTCTCACAATAAGCTAATTAGCTCAATTGGAGCATTTCTAGCATGTTTAGTTGAAATTGGAAATTTACATTTTTCAGTTTTGTCAGACGTTTGTAATATTCTCACAATAAGCTAATTAGCTCAATTGGAGCATTTCTAGCATGTTTGGTTGAAATTGGAAATTTACATTTTTCAGTTTTGTCAGACGTTTGTAATATTCTCACAATAAGCTAATTAGCTCAATTGGAGCATTTCTAGCATGTTTGGTTGAAATTGGAAATTTACATTTTTCAGTTTTGTCAGACGTTTTTAAAATTCTTACAGTAGGCTTATTTGCGCAATTGGAGCATTTCTAGCATGTTTGGTTGAAATTGGAAATTTACATTTTTCACTTTTGTCAGACGTTTGTAATATTCTCACAATAAGCTAATTACCTCAGTTGGAGCATTTCTAGCATGTTTGGTTGAAATTGGAAATTTACATTTTTCACTTTTGTCAGACGTTTGTAATATTCTCACAATAAGCTAATTAGCTCAATTGGAGCATTTCTAGCCTGTTTGGTTGAAATTGGAAGTTTACATTTTTCAGTTTTGTCAGACGTTTGTAATATTCTCACAATAAGCTAATTAGATCAATTGGAGCATTTCTAGCATGTTTGGTTAAAATTGGAAATTTACATTTTTCAGTTTTGTAAGACGTTTGTAATATTCTCACAATAAGCTAATTAGCTCAATTGGAGCATTTCTAGCATGTTTGGTTGAAATTGGAAATTTACATTTTTCACTTTTGTCAGACAATTGCAATATTCTCACAATAAGCTAATTAGCTCAATTGGAGCATTTCTAGCATGTTTGGTTGAAATTGGAAATTTACATTTTTCACTTTTGTCAGACGTTTGTAATATTCTCACAATAAGCTAATTAGCGCAATTGGAGCATTTCTAGCATGTTTGGTTGAAATTGGAAAATTACATTTTTCAGTTTTGTAAGACGTTTGTAATATTCTCACAATAAGCTAATTAGCTCAATTGGAGCGTTTCTAGCATGTTTGGTTGAAATTGGAAATTTACATTTTTCAGTTTTGTCAGACGTTTGTAATATTCTCACAATAAGCTAATTAGATCAATTGGAGCATTTCTAGCATGTTTCGTTAAAATTGGAAATTTACATTTTTCAGTTTTGTCAGACGTTTGTAATATTCTCACAATAAGCTAATTAGCTCAATTGGAGCATTTCTAGTATGTTTGGTTGAAATTGGAAATTTACATTTTTCACTTTTGTCAGACAATTGCAATATTCTCACAATAAGCTAATTAGCTCAATTGGAGCATTTCTAGCATGTTTGGTTGAAATTGGAAATTTACATTTTTCACTTTTGTCAGACAATTGCAATATTCTCACAATAAGCTAATTAGCTCAATTGGAGCATTTCTAGCATGTTTAGTTGAAATTAGAAATTTACATTTTTCAGTTTTGTCAGACGTTTGTAATATTCTCACAATAAGCTAATTAGCTCAATTGGAGCATTTCTAGCATGTTTTGTTGAAATTGGAAATTTACATTTTTCAGTTTGGTCAGACGTTTGTAATATTCTCACAATAAGCTAATTAGCTCAATTGGAACATTTCTAGCATGTTTGGTTGAAATTGGAAATTTACATTTTTCACTTTTGTCAAACAATTGCAATATTCTCACATTAAGCTAATTAGCTCAATTGGAGCATTTCTAGCATGTTTGGTTGAAATTGGAAATTTACATTTTTCAGTTTTGTCAGACGTTTGTAATATTCTCACAATAAGCTAATTAGCTCAATTGGAGCATTTCTAGCATGTTTGGTTGAAATTGGAAATTTACATTTTTCAGTTTTGTCAGACGTTTGTAATATTCTCACAATAAGCTAATTAGCTCAATTGGAGCATTTCTAGCATGTTTGGTTGAAATTGGAAATTTACATTTTTCAGTTTTGTCAGACGTTTTTAAAATTCTTACAGTAGGCTTATTTGCGCAATTGGAGCATTTCTAGCATGTTTGGTTGAAATTGGAAATTTACATTTTTCACTTTTGTCAGACGTTTGTAATATTCTCACAATAAGCTAATTACCTCAGTTGGAGCATTTCTAGCATGTTTGGTTGAAATTGGAAATTTACATTTTTCACTTTTGTCAGACGTTTGTAATATTCTCACAATAAGCTAATTAGCTCAATTGGAGCATTTCTAGCCTGTTTGGTTGAAATTGGAAGTTTACATTTTTCAGTTTTGTCAGACGTTTGTAATATTCTCACAATAAGCTAATTAGATCAATTGGAGCATTTCTAGCATGTTTGGTTAAAATTGGAAATTTACATTTTTCAGTTTTGTAAGACGTTTGTAATATTCTCACAATAAGCTAATTAGCTCAATTGGAGCATTTCTAGCATGTTTGGTTGAAATTGGAAATTTACATTTTTCACTTTTGTCAGACAATTGCAATATTCTCACAATAAGCTAATTAGCTCAATTGGAGCATTTCTAGCATGTTTGGTTGAAATTGGAAATTTACATTTTTCACTTTTGTCAGACGTTTGTAATATTCTCACAATAAGCTAATTAGCGCAATTGGAGCATTTCTAGCATGTTTGGTTGAAATTGGAAAATTACATTTTTCAGTTTTGTAAGACGTTTGTAATATTCTCACAATAAGCTAATTAGCTCAATTGGAGCGTTTCTAGCATGTTTGGTTGAAATTGGAAATTTACATTTTTCAGTTTTGTCAGACGTTTGTAATATTCTCACAATAAGCTAATTAGATCAATTGGAGCATTTCTAGCATGTTTCGTTAAAATTGGAAATTTACATTTTTCAGTTTTGTCAGACGTTTGTAATATTCTCACAATAAGCTAATTAGCTCAATTGGAGCATTTCTAGTATGTTTGGTTGAAATTGGAAATTTACATTTTTCACTTTTGTCAGACAATTGCAATATTCTCACAATAAGCTAATTAGCTCAATTGGAGCATTTCTAGCATGTTTGGTTGAAATTGGAAATTTACATTTTTCACTTTTGTCAGACAATTGCAATATTCTCACAATAAGCTAATTAGCTCAATTGGAGCATTTCTAGCATGTTTAGTTGAAATTAGAAATTTACATTTTTCAGTTTTGTCAGACGTTTGTAATATTCTCACAATAAGCTAATTAGCTCAATTGGAGCATTTCTAGCATGTTTTGTTGAAATTGGAAATTTACATTTTTCAGTTTGGTCAGACGTTTGTAATATTCTCACAATAAGCTAATTAGCTCAATTGGAACATTTCTAGCATGTTTGGTTGAAATTGGAAATTTACATTTTTCACTTTTGTCAAACAATTGCAATATTCTCACATTAAGCTAATTAGCTCAATTGGAGCATTTCTAGCATGTTTGGTTGAAATTGGAAATTTACATTTTTCAGTTTTGTCAGACGTTTGTAATATTCTCACAATAAGCTAATTAGCTCAATTTGAGCATTTCTAGCATGTTTGGTTGAAATTGGAAATTTACATTTTTCAGTTTTGTCAGACGTTTGTAATATTCTCACAATAAGCTAATTAGCTCAATTGGAGCATTTCTAGCATGTTTGGTTGAAATTGGAAATTTACATTTTTCAGTTTTGTCAAACAATTGCAATATTCTCACAATAAGCTAATTAGCTCAATTGGAGCATTTCTAGCATGTTTGGTTGAAATTGGAAATTTACATTTTTCAGTTTTGTCAGACAATTGCAATATTCTCACAATAAGCTAATTAGCTCAATTGGAGCATTTCTAGCATGTTTGGTTGAAATTGGAAATTTACATTTTTCAGTTTTGTCAGACGTTTGTAATATTCTCACAATAAGCTAATTAGCTCAATTGGAGCATTTCTAGCATGTTTGGTTGAAATTGGAAATTTACATTTTTCAGTTTTGTCAAACAATTGCAATATTCTCACAATAAGCTAATTAGCTCAATTGGAGCATTTCTAGCATGTTTGGTTGAAATTGGAAATTTACATTTTTCAGTTTTGTCAGACAATTGCAATATTCTCACAATAAGCTAATTAGCTCAATTGGAGCATTTCTAGCATGTTTGGTTGAAATTGGAAATTTACATTTTTCAGTTTTGTCAGACAATTGCAATATTCTCACAATAAGCTAATTAGCTCAATTGGAGCATTTCTAGCATGTTTGGTTGAAATTGGAAATTCACAATTTTCAGTTTTGTCAGACGTTTGTAATATTCTCACAATAAGCTAATTAGCTCAATTGGAGCATTTCTAGCATGTTTAGTTGAAATTGGAAATTTGCATTTTTCACTTTTGTCAGACAATTGCAATATTCTCCCAATAAGATAATTAGCTCAATTGGAGCATTTCTAGCATGTTTGGTTGAAATTGGAAATTTACATTTTTCAGTTTTGTCAGACGTTTATAAAATTCTTACAGTAGGCTTATTTGCGCAATTTGAGCATTTCTAGCATGTTTGGTTGAAATTGGAAATTTACATTTTTCAGTTTTGTCAGACGTTTGTAATATTCTCACAATAAGCTAATTAGCTCAATTGGAGCATTTCTAGCATGTTTGGTTGAAATTGGAAATTTACATTTTTCAGTTTTGTCAGACGTTTGTAATATTCTCACAATAAGCTAATTAGCTCAATTGGAGCATTTCTAGCATGTTTGGTTGAAATTGAAAATTTACATTTTTCAGTTTTGTCAGACGTTTGTAATATTCTCACAATAAGCTAATTAGCTCAATTGGAGCATTTCTAGCATGTTTAGTTGAAATTGGAAATTTACATTTTTCAGTTTTGTCAGACGTTTGTAATATTCTCACAATAAGCTAATTAGCTCAATTGGAGCATTTCTAGCATGTTTGGTTGAAATTGGAAATTTACATTTTTCAGTTTTGTCAGACAATTGCAATATTCTCACAATAAGCTAATTAGCTCAATTGGAGCATTTCTAGCATGTTTGGTTGAAATTGGAAATTCACATTTTTCAGTTTTGTCAGACGTTTGTAATATTCTCACAATAAGCTAATTAGCTCAATTGGAGCATTTCTAGCATGTTTAGTTGAAATTGGAAATTTGCATTTTTCACTTTTGTCAGACAATTGCAATATTCTCCCAATAAGATAATTAGCTCAATTGGAGCATTTCTAGCATGTTTGGTTGAAATTGGAAATTTACATTTTTCAGTTTTGTCAGACGTTTATAAAATTCTTACAGTAGGCTTATTTGCGCAATTTGAGCATTTCTAGCATGTTTGGTTGAAATTGGAAATTTACATTTTTCAGTTTTGTCAGACGTTTGTAATATTCTCACAATAAGCTAATTAGCTCAATTGGAGCATTTCTAGCATGTTTGGTTGAAATTGGAAATTTACATTTTTCAGTTTTGTCAGACGTTTGTAATATTCTCACAATAAGCTAATTAGCTCAATTGGAGCATTTCTAGCATGTTTGGTTGAAATTGGAAATTTACATTTTTCAGTTTTGTCAGACGTTTGTAATATTCTCACAATAAGCTAATTAGCTCAATTGGAGCATTTCTAGCATGTTTGGTTGAAATTGGAAATTTACATTTTTCAGTTTTGTCAGACGTTTGTAATATTCTCACAATAAGCTAATTAGCTCAATTGGAGCATTTCTAGCATGTTTGGTTGAATTTGGAAAATTACATTTTTCAGTTTTGTCAGACGTTTGTGATATTCTCACAATAAGCTAATTAGCTCAATTGGAGCATTTCTAGCATGTTTGGTTGAAATTGGAAATTTACATTTTTCAGTTTTGTCAGACGTTTGTAATATTCTCACAATAAGCTAATTAGCTCAATTGGAGCATTTCTAGCATGTTTGGTTGAAATTGGAAATTTACATTTTTCAGTTTTGTCAGACGTTTGTAATATTCTCACAATAAGCTAATTAGCTCAATTGGAGCATTTCTAGCATGTTTGGTTGAAATTGGAAATTTACATTTTTCACTTTTGTCAGACCTTTGTAATATTCTCACAATAAGCTAATTAGCTCAATTGGAGCATTTCTAGCATGTTTGGTTGAAATTGGAAATTTACATTTTTCAGTTTTGTCAGACGTTTATAAAATTCTTACAATAGGCTTATTTGCGCAATTTGAGCATTTCTAGCATGTTTAGTTGAAATTGGAAATTTACATTTTTCAGTTTTGTCAGACGTTTGTAATATTCTCACAATAAGCTAATTAGCTCAATTGGAGCATTTCTAGCATGTTTGGTTGAAATTGGAAATTTACATTTTTCAGTTTTGTCAGACGTTTGTAATATTCTCACAATAAGCTAATTAGCTCAATTGGAGCATTTCTAGCATGTTTGGTTGAAATTGGAAATTTACATTTTTCAGTTTTGTCAGACGTTTGTAATATTCTCACAATAAGCTAATTAGCTCAATTGGAGCATTTCTAGCATGTTTGGTTGAAATTGGAGATTTATATTTTTCAGTTTTGTCAGACGTTTGTAATATTCTCACAATAAGCTAATTAGCTCAATTGGAGCATTTCTAGCATGTTTGGTTGAATTTGGAAAATTACATTTTTCAGTTTTGTCAGACGTTTGTAATATTCCCACAATAAGCTAATTAGCTCAATTGGAGCATTTCTAGCATGTTTGGTTGAAATTGGAAGTTTACATTTTTCAGTTTTGTCAGACGTTTGTAATATTCTCACAATAAGCTAATTAGCTCAATTGGAGCATTTCTAGCATGTTTGGTTGAAATTGGAAATTTACATTTTTCAGTTTTGTCAAACGTTTGTAATATTCTCACAATAAGCTAATTAGCTCAATTGGAGCATTTCTAGCATGTTTGGTTGAAATTGGAAATTTAAATTTTTCACTTTTGTCAGACCTTTGTAATATTCTCACAATAAGCTAATTAGCTCAATTGGAGCATTTCTAGCATGTTTGGTTGAAATTGGAAATTTACATTTTTCACTTTTGTCAGACAATTGCAATATTCTCACAATAAGCTAATTAGCTCAATTGGAGCATTTCTAGCATGTTTGGTTGAAATTGGAAATTTACATTTTTCACTTTTGTCAGACAATGGTAATATTCTCACAATAAGCTAATTAGCTCAATTGGAGCATTTCTAGCATGTTTGGTTGAAATTAGAAATTTACATTTTTCAGTTTTGTCAGACGTTTGTAAAGTTCTTACAGTAGGCTTATTTGCGCAATTTGAGCATTTCTAGCATGTTTGGTTGAAATTGGAAATTTACATTTTTCAGTTTTGTCAGACGTTTGTAATATTCTCACAATAAGCTAATTAGCTCAATTGGAGCATTTCTAGCATGTTTGGTTGAAATTGGAAATTTACATTTTTCAGTTTTGTCAGACGTTTGTAATATTCTCACAATAAGCTAATTAGCTCAATTTGAGCATTTCTAGCATGTTTGGTTGAATTTGGAAAATTACATTTTTCAGTTTTGTCAGACGTTTGTAATATTCTCACAATAAGCTAATTAGCTCAATTGGAGCATTTCTAGCATGTTTGGTTGAAATTGGAAATTTACATTTTTCAGTTTTGTCAGACGTTTGTAATATTCTCACAATAAGCTAATTAGCTCAATTGGAGCATTTCTAGCATGTTTAGTTGAAATTGGAAATTTACATTTTTCAGTTTTGTCAGACGTTTGTAATATTCTCACAATAAGCTAATTAGCTCAATTGGAGCATTTCTAGCATGTTTGGTTGAAATTGGAAATTTACATTTTTCAGTTTTGTCAGACAATTGCAATATTCTCACAATAAGCTAATTTGCTCAATTGGAGCATTTCTAGCATGTTTGGTTGAAATTGGAAATTCACATTTTTCAGTTTTGTCAGACGTTTGTAATATTCTCACAATAAGCTAATTAGCTCAATTGGAGCATTTCTAGCATGTTTAGTTGAAATTGGAAATTTGCATTTTTCACTTTTGTCAGACAATTGCAATATTCTCCCAATAAGATAATTAGCTCAATTGGAGCATTTCTAGCATGTTTGGTTGAAATTGGAAATTTACATTTTTCAGTTTTGTCAGACGTTTATAAAATTCTTACAGTAGGCTTATTTGCGCAATTTGAGCATTTCTAGCATGTTTGGTTGAAATTGGAAATTTACATTTTTCAGTTTTGTCAGACGTTTGTAATATTCTCACAATAAGCTAATTAGCTCAATTGGAGCATTTCTAGCATGTTTGGTTGAAATTGGAAATTTACATTTTTCAGTTTTGTCAGACGTTTGTAATATTCTCACAATAAGCTAATTAGCTCAATTGGAGCATTTCTAGCATGTTTGGTTGAAATTGGAAATTTACATTTTTCAGTTTTGTCAGACGTTTGTAATATTCTCACAATAAGCTAATTAGCTCAATTGGAGCATTTCTAGCATGTTTGGTTGAAATTGGAAATTTACATTTTTCAGTTTTGTCAGACGTTTGTAATATTCTCACAATAAGCTAATTAGCTCAATTGGAGCATTTCTAGCATGTTTGGTTGAATTTGGAAAATTACATTTTTCAGTTTTGTCAGACGTTTGTGATATTCTCACAATAAGCTAATTAGCTCAATTGGAGCATTTCTAGCATGTTTGGTTGAAATTGGAAATTTACATTTTTCAGTTTTGTCAGACGTTTGTAATATTCTCACAATAAGCTAATTAGCTCAATTGGAGCATTTCTAGCATGTTTGGTTGAAATTGGAAATTTACATTTTTCAGTTTTGTCAGACGTTTGTAATATTCTCACAATAAGCTAATTAGCTCAATTGGAGCATTTCTAGCATGTTTGGTTGAAATTGGAAATTTACATTTTTCACTTTTGTCAGACCTTTGTAATATTCTCACAATAAGCTAATTAGCTCAATTGGAGCATTTCTAGCATGTTTGGTTGAAATTGGAAATTTACATTTTTCAGTTTTGTCAGACGTTTATAAAATTCTTACAATAGGCTTATTTGCGCAATTTGAGCATTTCTAGCATGTTTGGTTGAAATTGGAAATTTACATTTTTCAGTTTTGTCAGACGTTTGTAATATTCTCACAATAAGCTAATTAGCTCAATTGGAGCATTTCTAGCATGTTTGGTTGAAATTGGAAATTTACATTTTTCAGTTTTGTCAGACGTTTGTAATATTCTCACAATAAGCTAATTAGCTCAATTGGAGCATTTCTAGCATGTTTGGTTGAAATTGGAAATTTACATTTTTCAGTTTTGTCAGACGTTTGTAATATTCTCACAATAAGCTAATTAGCTCAATTGGAGCATTTCTAGCATGTTTGGTTGAAATTGGAGATTTATATTTTTCAGTTTTGTCAGACGTTTGTAATATTCTCACAATAAGCTAATTAGCTCAATTGGAGCATTTCTAGCATGTTTGGTTGAATTTGGAAAATTACATTTTTCAGTTTTGTCAGACGTTTGTAATATTCTCACAATAAGCTAATTAGCTCAATTGGAGCATTTCTAGCATGTTTGGTTGAAATTGGAAGTTTACATTTTTTAGTTTTGTCAGACGTTTGTAATATTCTCACAATAAGCTAATTAGCTCAATTGGAGCATTTCTAGCATGTTTGGTTGAAATTGGAAATTTACATTTTTCAGTTTTGTCAAACGTTTGTAATATTCTCACAATAAGCTAATTAGCTCAATTGGAGCATTTCTAGCATGTTTGGTTGAAATTGGAAATTTAAATTTTTCACTTTTGTCAGACCTTTGTAATATTCTCACAATAAGCTAATTAGCTCAATTGGAGCATTTCTAGCATGTTTGGTTGAAATTGGAAATTTACATTTTTCACTTTTGTCAGACAATTGCAATATTCTCACAATAAGCTAATTAGCTCAATTGGAGCGTTTCTAGCATGTTTGGTTGAAATTGGAAATTTACATTTTTCACTTTTGTCAGACAATGGTAATATTCTCACAATAAGCTAATTAGCTCAATTGGAGCATTTCTAGCATGTTTGGTTGAAATTAGAAATTTACATTTTTCAGTTTTGTCAGACGTTTGTAAAATTCTTACAGTAGGCTTATTTGCGCAATTTGAGCATTTCTAGCATGTTTGGTTGAAATTGGAAATTTACATTTTTCAGTTTTGTCAGACGTTTGTAATATTCTCACAATAAGCTAATTAGCTCAATTGGAGCATTTCTAGCATGTTTGGTTGAAATTGGAAATTTACATTTTTCAGTTTTGTCAGACGTTTGTAATATTCTCACAATAAGCTAATTAGCTCAATTTGAGCATTTTTAGCATGTTTGGTTGAATTTGGAAAATTACATTTTTCAGTTTTGTCAGACGTTTGTAATATTCTCACAATAAGCTAATTAGCTCAATTGGAGCATTTCTAGCATGTTTGGTTGAAATTGGAAATTTACATTTTTCAGTTTTGTCAGACGTTTGTAATATTCTCACAATAAGCTAATTAGCTCAATTGGAGCATTTCTAGCATGTTTGGTTGAAATTGGAAATTTACATTTTTCACTTTTGTCAGACGTTTGTAATATTCTCACAATAAGCTAATTAGCTCAATTGGAGCATTTCTAGCATGTTTGGTTGAAATTGGAAATTTACATTTTTCAGTTTTTTCAGACGTTTGTAATATTCTCACAATAAGCTAATTAGCTCAATTGGAGCATTTCTAGCATGTTTGGTTGAAATTGGAAATTTACATTTTTCACTTTTGTCAGACGTTTGTAATATTCTCACAATAAGCTAATTAGCTCAATTGGAGCATTTCTAGCATGTTTGGTTGAAATTGGAAATTTACATTTTTCAGTTTTTTCAGACGTTTGTAATATTCTCACAATAAGCTAATTAGCTCAATTGGAGCATTTCTAGCATGTTTGGTTGAAATTGGAAAATTACATTTTTCAGTTTTGTCAGACGTTTGTAATATTCTCACAATAAGCTAATTAGCTCAATTGGAGCATTTCTAGCATGTTTGGTTGAAATTGGAAATTTACATTTTTCAGTTTTGTCAGACGTTTGTAATATTCTCACAATAAGCTAATTAGCTCAATTGGAGCATTTCTAGCATGTTTGGTTGAAATTGGAAATTTACATTTTTCACTTTTGTCAGACCTTTGTAATATTCTCACAATAAGCTAATTAGCTCAATTGGAGCATTTCTAGCATGTTTGGTTGAAATTGGAAATTTACATTTTTCACTTTTGTCAGACAATTGCAATATTCTCACAATAAGCTAATTAGCTCAATTGGAGCATTTCTAGCATGTTTGGTTGAAATTGGAAATTTACATTTTTAACTTTTGTCAGACGTTTGTAATATTCTCACAATAAGCTAATTAGCTCAATTGGAGCATTTCTAGCATGTTTGGTTGAAATTGGAAAATTACATTTTTCAGTTTTGTAAGACGTTTGTAATATTCTCACAATAAGCTAATTAGCTCAATTGGAGCATTTCTAGCATGTTTGGTTGAAATTGGAAATTTACATTTTTCAGTTTTGTCAGACGTTTGTAATATTCTCACAATAAGCTAATTAGATCAATTTGAGCATTTCTAGCATGTTTGGTTGAAATTGGAAATTTACATTTTTCAGTTTTGTCAGACGTTTGTAATATTCTCACAATAAGCTAATTAGCTCAATTGGAGCATTTCTAGCATGTTTGGTTGAAATTGGAAATTTACATTTTTCACTTTTGTCAGACCTTTGTAATATTCTCACAATAAGCTAATTAGCTCAATTGGAGCATTTCTAGCATGTTTAGTTGAAATTGGAAATTTGCATTTTTCACTTTTGTCAGACAATTGCAATATTCTCCCAATAAGCTAATTAGCTCAATTGGAGCATTTCTAGCATGTTTGGTTGAAATTGGAAATTTACATTTTTCAGTTTTGTCAGACGTTTATAAAATTCTTACAGTAGGCTTATTTGCGCAATTTGAGCATTTCTAGCATGTTTGGTTGAAATTGGAAATTTACATTTTTCAGTTTTGTCAGACGTTTGTAATATTCTCACAATAAGCTAATTAGCTCAATTGGAGCATTTCTAGCATGTTTGGTTGAAATTGGAAATTTACATTTTTCAGTTTTGTCAGACGTTTGTAATATTCTCACAATAAGCTAATTAGCTCAATTGGAGCATTTCTAGCATGTTTGGTTGAAATTGGAAATTTACATTTTTCAGTTTTGTCAGACGTTTGTAATATTCTCACAATAAGCTAATTAGCTCAATTGGAGCATTTCTAGCATGTTTGGTTGAAATTGGAAATTTACATTTTTCAGTTTTGTCAGACGTTTGTAATATTCTCACAATAAGCTAATTAGCTCAATTGGAGCATTTCTAGCATGTTTGGTTGAATTTGGAAAATTACATTTTTCAGTTTTGTCAGACGTTTGTAATATTCTCACAATAAGCTAATTAGCTCAATTGGAGCATTTCTAGCATGTTTGGTTGAAATTGGAAATTTACATTTTTCAGTTTTGTCAGACGTTTGTAATATTCTCACAATAAGCTAATTAGCTCAATTGGAGCATTTCTAGCATGTTTGGTTGAAATTGGAAATTTACATTTTTCAGTTTTGTCAGACGTTTGTAATATTCTCACAATAAGCTAATTAGCTCAATTGGAGCATTTCTAGCATGTTTGGTTGAAATTGGAAATTTACATTTTTCACTTTTGTAAGACCTTTGTAATATTCTCACAATAAGCTAATTAGCTCAATTGGAGCATTTCTAGCATGTTTGGTTGAAATTGGAAATTTACATTTTTCAGTTTTGTCAGACGTTTATAAAATTCTTACAGTAGGCTTATTTGCGCAATTTGAGCATTTCTAGCATGTTTGGTTTGTTGATGTTCAGACAGGAAGTCCCCTTTTTTATTTAATCAGGTCAAGGTTACAACAATATGTAAGAACAAGGTCAAGGACATTCAGTATAATAATAGAGTTAATAGAATAGTAGATGAGTTAGTTATGTACAGCCAACATCCTCCCCATCAAAGCAACTACAACACAATAACATAACCTGTGTTAAAAGAGCATGTAAACTCCAAAAAATCTATGTTAACAACAAAAAAAACAACAGATAACGATATTAATCAGTTTAGAAAAATTATGTTACACATCAGTAAGCACATGACGGTCACCGACTATGGCGAGTACCGGCGAGGAGGATTAACCGCACGACCGGACCTGGTGGTACGCCTAGGCAAGACTTGATGATTAACAGGTTGAGGTTTGTGACCGCTATCAGTAAGGCTAGGGTTGTCAATTATGGGTAATGGTGGATTGGCTAGCTGACTAGGCGTTGGTGGTTGCGGTGAGCATTGTGCAGTGAGGTCTGATGGTGATGAGTCGCTGGATTGAGCTGTTTGTGACGGCAAAAGTTGGCGCCTGTTCCGCCTAAACCTGCGCCCAGTTTGTTGGTTCTGAACTATGTATGACCTGGGTGTTCCGGCCGTGCCCATTACATCATAGATCTGGTCACTCCACTCTCCATTGGTTCGTACTCGAACAGGAGAACCAGATGTCAACTGATTGAGAGGTTGATTGAGAGCCGATTGATCGTAATGCCTCTTGGCGGACCTCTTGGCCTGTAAGTTATTCCCCAGGATTCTTTCAGTATCCACGTTAGGTTTAGTCAAACGCCTGGGCAGTGATGTTCTAACATCGGCACCTAACATTACCTCGTTAGGGCTGTATCCAGTAACGGTCTTTGAGCATCTATATGTCATCAAGGCAGCTGCTGGATCATCTTGTGACAAAATCTTCTTGGCTGTTTGAACGGCTCTCTCAGCAGCCCCCTATGACTGGGGGTAATACAGGCTGCTAGTCACATGGTCTATACCAAGGTCAGTCATGAACTTGGCAAATCCATAACTATTATAGGGAGGACCATTGTCACTAACTAGTTTGATAGGGATTCCCCAGCGAGCAAAGACGGACTTGAGTTTCTGGATTATGATATATGATGTGGTGTTTTGAGTGCGAATAATCTCAATGTAACGACTGTATAAGTCTACAACTACTAAGTATTTTGAACCCTTGTAGTCCAGTAAGTCTGTCGCAATGGTATGCCATTTACTTTCAGGAACGCTCTGTAAAATCATGGGCTCTTTTTGATTGGCGGGCTTATGCTTGTT
The DNA here is from genome assembly GCF_963576615.1 of Watersipora subatra. Classification (NCBI taxonomy): domain Eukaryota; kingdom Metazoa; phylum Bryozoa; class Gymnolaemata; order Cheilostomatida; family Watersiporidae; genus Watersipora; species Watersipora subatra. Next base: position 56,013 of record NW_027045345.1, on the reverse strand, counting down.
GCAGAATTCACATGCTGCTATGTGGGACTGAATATCGCTGTTTATGCTTGGCCACCAAACCGCCTGTGCTGCCCTAGATTTGCATTTTTTCAACCCCCAATGACCTTCATGTATTGCGGCAAGTATGTCTTCCCTCAGCGACTCTGGGATTACTATTTTATTCTCAAAGAGAAGCATGTTTTCTGCAACGGATAGGTTGGAGCGTACATGAAATAGAGGGTGTAGTGCTGGGACAACATCTTTGCTGTATTTGGGCCACCCATCTAGAGTATAATGAAGCGCTTCTACCAAGATGCTGTCCTTTTGTGTAGCTCTGATGATGCTGTTTATTCTAGTGTCAGATATGGGGAGATTTGTTCTTACTGAGGTGAGATGCTCCTCTATTTCTTCAGTCAGTTTTACGTCTGGCACATCACTAAGGTCTGGTGATCGAGAAAGAGTATCAGGAACGACCATCTGTGGCCCTGGAAGATATCTTGCCACCGGATTATATCGCATGAGACGCATCAGTAAACGCTGACAACGGGGTGGGACTGTGTTCAGGTCTTTTCCGTTAATCATGGGGACTAATGGGGAATGGTCAGTGACTAGATCGAATTTCTCCAAGCCGCGCAAGTATTGGTCAAATTTTTCGCAAGCCCAAACAAGCGCAAGGAGCTCACGCTCTATGTTGGAATAGTTTTTTTCGGTCTCATTAGTAGTGCGGGATGCAAATGACACACAACGACCTTCTTGACAGATCATTGCCCCTAAACCATCAGCAGATGCATCTGCATACAAAGAAACTGAGAGTTTTTTATCGTAGTATCTAAGGCCGGGAGAACCTTTAAGACGTTCTATTATGGCCTTCATCGCCTCCTCTTGTGGTTGTCCCCAGGTCCAGACACTGTCGTTCTTTAGCAGGTTGTTTAGTGGGCTGGCGAGTTGTGAGAGGTTCGGGATGTATCGTTGCATGTAGTTTACCATGCCAAGAAAACGTCGAAGAGTATGAACATCTTTGGGATGACCAATGGCCTCAATTGCTGTCAGCTTGGATGGGTCTGGTTTGATGCCACTAGCATCGAACATATGGCCCAGAAATTTGACTTTAGATTGCCTGTATGAGCACTTGTCGCTGTTTAGTTCCAGTCCATGTTCTGCAACTCGCTTCAAGACTACCTCTAACCTCCGATCATGTTCTTGCATATCGCGACCAAAAATAAGTATGTCATCTTGATAGACAACGACTCCTTCACATCCTGATAGAATTCCTTCCATGGTCCTCTGAAACAACTCGCTGGCGCTGGATATCCCAAATGGTAGGCGTGTGAAACTAAACCTGCCTCTGTGTGTGATGAATGTGGTCAGCAGGCTTGATTCCTCATCGAGAGCTATTTGGTGGTAGCCGCTGCGGGCGTCGAGTGTTGAAAATACTGTTGCATTGCTAAACTTGGCTGCCAGTTCTTCGAAGGATGGTATTGGATAATTTTCTCTAACTACTGCGCGATTGACAGCCCTAAGGTCTACGCAGAGTCGTACATCGCCAGACTTTTTTTGGACAGGAACTATGGGGGAGCACCACTCAGTGGGTTGTGTTACCGGTTTAATAATGTTTTGACTGAGCATTCTGTTTAGCTCTTTGTCAACTTTGTCTAACATTGGGAAGGGGATGCGACGCGGAGCATTGATGCAAGTAGGTTTTATGTTACTTTTGAGGTTGATGGTTACAGGCTTCCCTTTAATCTTACCCAACACAGCACCAGGCCGGACCGCGAAAGCCGTGCCACACCCGACAGCACCAACCACAGAGCTGATGACCGCCATATGCTTAACTGCATTCCTAGACAAAAGGTTAGATCTACAATCAGCTACATAACATTTGAGTGAGTACTCATGACCATTGTACTTAGTGTTCAATATGAAATAGCCAAAAACAGTTACATCAGAGTTAACAGACTTTAATTCAATATTGGCTTTAGATAGAACAGGTTTATCAATAAGTAAGTCATAAGTGTTTTTGGATAATATGGTGACATCGGCACCTGTGTCAACCTTGAACTTAATGTTTGTGTTGCTTATAGGGATACTCACAAACCATGGCTCGCTGTTGTCCTGTATTTGTGTCACTGCATCTAAGTAGTAGGTCTCTCCTTCTGGCATATTTTGATCGACAATTTCTGCAGCAGCCGGAGTTAATCTGGTTCTACTCCTGCACTTCTTGGCAAAATGGTTTGGCTTCTGGCAATGGTGACATTGTTTACCGAATGCTGGGCATTGTCTTCTCTTGTGTTTAAGGCCACAGTTATTACAATTAATGGTTTCTTGGTAGTTGGCGTGCGATTTTGTTACTGCCTGCCTGTCGCTATTCTTCTGGCTGGTGCCACAGCTAGCAGATGATCTGCTAATTGAATCAATCTCTACTTGTTTGGCAACCTCATTTTTGACTAGCTCATGGTGTCGAGACATATAGATAGTCTTGCTAAGGTCTAAGTTTTCCTCCAGCTGTAGCTTTGCAGACAGTTCTTTATCTAGCAGTCCAACGACTAATCTGTCTCTGATAGTATTGTCTCTTTCTGCTGCAAACTCGCAATGCTCACTGAGTTTGTATAAATCCCTAATAAAGCTCTCAATACTCTCGTCTGCTCTCTGAGCTCTTGTATGAAATATACTTCTAAGATGAATTACGTTCCGCTTTGGGTTGAAGTAATCCAGAAGCTTCTTAGAAACTATATCAAAATCCTTCTTCTCGTTATCATCAGCAAATGTAAATGTTTCATACAACTGTTCAGCATCCCCACCCATCGTGTAGAGGAGGGTTGCTATCTGTACACCACCGTCCTTATCCAACAAGCCAGTAGCTACCCTATACAGTTTAAATCGCTTCAACCATTCTGGAAACGATGCTGGTGATGAAAAGTCAAATCCTTGTGGTGCCTCAAGCTTAGACATGATTGTCAGCTAAGAATAGGCAATGGATGGCTATTAGCAATCAGCTAAGAGTAGGATTAAATAGATAGTTCTGAAGGCAAAGAAGGACACACTGCCACCATGTTGATGTTCAGACAGGAAGTCCCCTTTTTCCCCTTGTTTCATACAACTGTTCAGCAGGTTGAAATTGGAAATTTACATTTTTCAGTTTTGTCAGACGTTTGTAATATTCTCACAATAAGCTAATTAGCTCAATTGGAGCATTTCTAGCATGTTTGGTTGAAATTGGAAATTTACATTTTTCAGTTTTGTCAGACGTTTGTAATATTCTCACAATAAGCTAATTAGATCAATTGGAGCATTTCTAGCATGTTTGGTTAAAATTGGAAATTTACATTTTTCAGTTTTGTCAGACGTTTGTAATATTCTCACAATAAGCTAATTAGCTCAATTGGAGCATTTCTAGCATGTTTGGTTGAAATTGGAAATTTACATTTTTCACTTTTGTCAGACCTTTGTAATATTCTCACAATAAGCTAATTAGCTCAATTGGAGCATTTCTAGCATGTTTGGTTGAAATTGGAAATTTACATTTTTCAGTTTTGTCAGACGTTTGTAATATTCTCACAACAAGCTAATTAGCTCAATTGGAGCATTTCTAGCATGTTTGGTTGAAATTGGAAATTTACATTTTTCACTTTTGTCAGACCTTTGTAATATTCTCACAATAAGCTAATTAGCTCAATTGGAGCATTTCTAGCATGTTTGGTTGAAATTGGAAATTTACATTTTTCACTTTTGTCAGACAATTGCAATATTCTCACAATAAGCTAATTAGCTCAATTGGAGCATTTCTAGCATGTTTGGTTGAAATTGGAAATTTACATTTTTCACTTTTGTCAGACGTTTGTAATATTCTCACAATAAGCTAATTAGCTCAATTGGAGCATTTCTAGCATGTTTGGTTGAAATTGGAAAATTACATTTTTCAGTTTTGTAAGACGTTTGTAATATTCTCACAATAAGCTAATTAGCTCAATTGGAGCATTTCTAGCATGTTTGGTTGAAATTGGAAATTTACATTTTTCAGTTTTGTCAGACGTTTGTAATATTCTCACAATAAGCTAATTAGATCAATTGGAGCATTTCTAGCATGTTTGGTTAAAATTGGAAATTTACATTTTTCAGTTTTGTCAGACGTTTGTAATATTCTCACAATAAGCTAATTAGCTCAATTGGAGCATTTCTAGCATGTTTGGTTGAAATTGGAAATTTACCTTTTTCACTTTTGTCAGACCTTTGTAATATTCTCACAATAAGCTAATTAGCTCAATTGGAGCATTTCTAGCATGTTTGGTTGAAATTGGAAATTTACATTTTTCAGTTTTGTCAGACGTTTGTAATATTCTCACAATAGGCTAATTAGCTCAATTGGAGCATTTCTAGCATGTTTGGTTGAGATTGGAAATTTACATTTTTCAGTTTTGTCAGAGGTTTGTAATATTCTCCCAATAAGCTAATTAGCTCAATTGGAACATTTCTAGCATGTTTGGTTGAAATTGGAAATTTAAATTTTTCACTTTTGTCAAACAATTGCAATATTCTCACAATAAGCTAATTAGCTCAATTGGAGCATTTCTAGCATGTTTGGTTGAAATTGGAAATTTACATTTTTCAGTTTTGTCAGACGTTTGTAATATTCTCACAATAAGCTAATTAGCTCAATTGGAGCATTTCTAGCATGTTTGGTTGAAATTGGAAATTTACATTTTTCAGTTTTGTCAGACGTTTGTAATATTCTCACAATAAGCTAATTAGCTCAATTGGAGCATTTCTAGCATGTTTGGTTGAAATTGGAAATTTACATTTTTCAGTTTTGTCAGACGTTTGTAATATTCTCACAATAAGCTAATTAGCTCAATTGGAGCATTTCTAGCATGTTTGGTTGAAATTGGAAATTTACATTTTTCAGTTTTGTCAGACGTTTGTAATATTCTCACAATAAGCTAATTAGCTCAATTGGAGCATTTCTAGCATGTTTGGTTGAAATTGGAGATTTATATTTTTCAGTTTTGTCAGACGTTTGTAATATTCTCACAATAAGCTAATTAGCTCAATTGGAGCATTTCTAGCATGTTTGGTTGAATTTGGAAAATTACATTTTTCAGTTTTGTCAGACGTTTGTAATATTCTCACAATAAGCTAATTAGCTCAATTGGAGCATTTCTAGCATGTTTAGTTGAAATTGGAAGTTTACATTTTTCAGTTTTGTCAGACGTTTGTAATATTCTCACAATAAGCTAATTAGCTCAATTGGAGCATTTCTAGCATGTTTGGTTGAAATTGGAAATTTACATTTTTCAGTTTTGTCAAACGTTTGTAATATTCTCACAATAAGCTAATTAGCTCAATTGGAGCATTTCTAGCATGTTTGGTTGAAATTGGAAATTTACATTTTTCACTTTTGTCAGACAATTGCAATATTCTCACAATAAGCTAATTAGCTCAATTGGAGCATTTCTAGCATGTTTGGTTGAAATTGGAAATTTACATTTTTCACTTTTGTCAGACAATGGTAATATTCTCACAATAAGCTAATTAGCTCAATTGGAGCATTTCTAGCATGTTTGGTTGAAATTAGAAATTTACATTTTTCAGTTTTGTCAGACGTTTGTAAAATTCTTACAGTAGGCTTATTTGCGCAATTTGAGCATTTCTAGCATGTTTGGTTGAAATTGGAAATTTACATTTTTCAGTTTTGTCAGACGTTTGTAATATTCTCACAATAAGCTAATTAGCTCAATTGGAGCATTTCTAGCATGTTTGGTTGAAATTGGAAATTTACATTTTTCAGTTTTGTCAGACGTTTGTAATATTCTCACAATAAGCTAATTAGCTCAATTTGAGCATTTCTAGCATGTTTGGTTGAATTTGGAAAATTACATTTTTCAGTTTTGTCAGACGTTTGTAATATTCTCACAATAAGCTAATTAGCTCAATTGGAGCATTTCTAGCATGTTTGGTTGAAATTGGAAATTTACATTTTTCAGTTTTGTCAGACGTTTGTAATATTCTCACAATAAGCTAATTAGCTCAATTGGAGCATTTCTAGCATGTTTGGTTGAAATTGGAAATTTACATTTTTCACTTTTGTCAGACGTTTGTAATATTCTCACAATAAGCTAATTAGCTCAATTGGAGCATTTCTAGCATGTTTGGTTGAAATTGGAAATTTACATTTTTCAGTTTTTTCAGACGTTTGTAATATTCTCACAATAAGCTAATTAGCTCAATTGGAGCATTTCTAGCATGTTTGGTTGAAATTGGAAAATTACATTTTTCAGTTTTGTCAGACGTTTGTAATATTCTCACAATAAGCTAATTAGCTCAATTGGAGCATTTCTAGCATGTTTGGTTGAAATTGGAAATTTACATTTTTCAGTTTTGTCAGACGTTTGTAATATTCTCACAATAAGCTAATTAGATCAATTGGAGCATTTCTAGCATGTTTGGTTAAAATTGGGAATTTACATTTTTCACTTTTGTCAGACCTTTGTAATATTCTCACAATAAGCTAATTAGCTCAATTGGAGCATTTCTAGCATGTTTGGTTGAAATTGGAAATTTACATTTTTCAGTTTTGTCAGACGTTTGTAATATTCTCACAATAAGCTAATTAGCTCAATTGGAGCATTTCTAGCATGTTTGGTTGAAATTGGAAATTTACATTTTTCACTTTTGTCAGACCTTTGTAATATTCTCACAATAAGCTAATTAGCTCAATTGGAGCATTTCTAGCATGTTTGGTTGAAATTGGAAATTTACATTTTTCACTTTTGTCAGACAATTGCAATATTCTCACAATAAGCTAATTAGCTCAATTGGAGCATTTCTAGCATGTTTGGTTGAAATTGGAAATTTACATTTTTAACTTTTGTCAGACGTTTGTAATATTCTCACAATAAGCTAATTAGCTCAATTGGAGCATTTCTAGCATGTTTGGTTGAAATTGGAAAATTACATTTTTCAGTTTTGTAAGACGTTTGTAATATTCTCACAATAAGCTAATTAGCTCAATTGGAGCATTTCTAGCATGTTTGGTTGAAATTGGAAATTTACATTTTTCAGTTTTGTCAGACGTTTGTAATATTCTCACAATAAGCTAATTAGATCAATTTGAGCATTTCTAGCATGTTTGGTTGAAATTGGAAATTTACATTTTTCAGTTTTGTAAGACGTTTGTAATATTCTCACAATAAGCTAATTAGCTCAATTGGAGCATTTCTAGCATGTTTGGTTGAAATTGGAAATTTACATTTTTCAGTTTTGTCAGACGTTTGTAATATTCTCACAATAAGCTAATTAGATCAATTTGAGCATTTCTAGCATGTTTGGTTGAAATTGGAAATTTACATTTTTCACTTTTGTCAGACCTTTGTAATATTCTCACAATAAGCTAATTAGCTCAATTGGAGCATTTCTAGCATGTTTAGTTGAAATTGGAAATTTGCATTTTTCACTTTTGTCAGACAATTGCAATATTCTCCCAATAAGCTAATTAGCTCAATTGGAGCATTTCTAGCATGTTTGGTTGAAATTGGAAATTTACATTTTTCAGTTTTGTCAGACGTTTATAAAATTCTTACAGTAGGCTTATTTGCGCAATTTGAGCATTTCTAGCATGTTTGGTTGAAATTGGAAATTTACATTTTTCAGTTTTGTCAGACGTTTGTAATATTCTCACAATAAGCTAATTAGCTCAATTGGAGCATTTCTAGCATGTTTGGTTGAAATTGGAAATTTACATTTTTCAGTTTTGTCAGACGTTTGTAATATTCTCACAATAAGCTAATTAGCTCAATTGGAGCATTTCTAGCATGTTTGGTTGAAATTGGAAATTTACATTTTTCAGTTTTGTCAGACGTTTGTAATATTCTCACAATAAGCTAATTAGCTCAATTGGAGCATTTCTAGCATGTTTGGTTGAAATTGGAAATTTACATTTTTCAGTTTTGTCAGACGTTTGTAATATTCTCACAATAAGCTAATTAGCTCAATTGGAGCATTTCTAGCATGTTTGGTTGAATTTGGAAAATTACATTTTTCAGTTTTGTCAGACGTTTGTAATATTCTCACAATAAGCTAATTAGCTCAATTGGAGCATTTCTAGCATGTTTGGTTGAAATTGGAAATTTACATTTTTCAGTTTTGTCAGACGTTTGTAATATTCTCACAATAAGCTAATTAGCTCAATTGGAGCATTTCTAGCATGTTTGGTTGAAATTGGAAATTTACATTTTTCAGTTTTGTCAGACGTTTGTAATATTCTCACAATAAGCTAATTAGCTCAATTGGAGCATTTCTAGCATGTTTGGTTGAAATTGGAAATTTACATTTTTCACTTTTGTAAGACCTTTGTAATATTCTCACAATAAGCTAATTAGCTCAATTGGAGCATTTCTAGCATGTTTGGTTGAAATTGGAAATTTACATTTTTCAGTTTTGTCAGACGTTTATAAAATTCTTACAGTAGGCTTATTTGCGCAATTTGAGCATTTCTAGCATGTTTGGTTTGTTGATGTTCAGACAGGAAGTCCCCTTTTTTATTTAATCAGGTCAAGGTTACAACAATATGTAAGAACAAGGTCAAGGACATTCAGTATAATAATAGAGTTAATAGAATAGTAGATGAGTTAGTTATGTACAGCCAACATCCTCCCCATCAAAGCAACTACAACACAATAACATAACCTGTGTTAAAAGAGCATGTAAACTCCAAAAAATCTATGTTAACAACAAAAAAAACAACAGATAACGATATTAATCAGTTTAGAAAAATTATGTTACACATCAGTAAGCACATGACGGTCACCGACTATGGCGAGTACCGGCGAGGAGGATTAACCGCACGACCGGACCTGGTGGTACGCCTAGGCAAGACTTGATGATTAACAGGTTGAGGTTTGTGACCGCTATCAGTAAGGCTAGGGTTGTCAATTATGGGTAATGGTGGATTGGCTAGCTGACTAGGCGTTGGTGGTTGCGGTGAGCATTGTGCAGTGAGGTCTGATGGTGATGAGTCGCTGGATTGAGCTGTTTGTGACGGCAAAAGTTGGCGCCTGTTCCGCCTAAACCTGCGCCCAGTTTGTTGGTTCTGAACTATGTATGACCTGGGTGTTCCGGCCGTGCCCATTACATCATAGATCTGGTCACTCCACTCTCCATTGGTTCGTACTCGAACAGGAGAACCAGATGTCAACTGATTGAGAGGTTGATTGAGAGCCGATTGATCGTAATGCCTCTTGGCGGACATCTTGGCCTGTAAGTTATTCCCCAGGATTCTTTCAGTATCCACGTTAGGTTTAGTCAAACGCCTGGGCAGTGATGTTCTAACATCGGCACCTAACATTACCTCGTTAGGGCTGTATCCAGTAACGGTCTTTGAGCATCTATATGTCATCAAGGCAGCTGCTGGATCATCTTGTGACAAAATCTTCTTGGCTGTTTGAACGGCTCTCTCAGCAGCCCCCTATGACTGGGGGTAATACGGGCTGCTAGTCACATGGTCTATACCAAGGTCAGTCATGAACTTGGCAAATCCATAACTATTATAGGGAGGACCATTGTCACTAACTAGTTTGATAGGGATTCCCCAGCGAGCAAAGACGGACTTGAGTTTCTGGATTATGATATATGATGTGGTGTTTTGAGTGCGAATAATCTCAATGTAACGACTGTATAAGTCTACAACTACTAAGTATTTTGAACCCTTGTAGTCCAGTAAGTCTGTCGCAATGGTATGCCATTTACTTTCAGGAACGCTCTGTAAAATCATGGGCTCTTTTTGATTGGCGGGCTTATGCTTGTTGCAGAATTCACATGCTGCTATGTGGGACTGAATATCGCTGTTTATGCTTGGCCACCAAACCGCCTGTGCTGCCCTAGATTTGCATTTTTCCAACCCCCAATGACCTTCATGTATTGCGGCAAGTATGTCTTCCCTCAGCGACTCTGGGATTACTATTTTATTCTCAAAGAGAAGCATGTTTTCTGCAACGGATAGGTTGGAGCGTACATGAAATAGAGGGTGTAGTGCTGGGACAACATCTTTGCTGTATTTGGGCCACCCATCTAGAGTATAATGAAGCGCTTCTACCAAGATGCTGTCCTTTTGTGTAGCTCTGATGATGCTGTTTATTCTAGTGTCAGATATGGGGAGATTTGTTCTTACTGAGGTGAGATGCTCCTCTATTTCTTCAGTCAGTTTTACGTCTGGCACATCACTAAGGTCTGGTGATCGAGAAAGAGTATCAGGAACGACCATCTGTGGCCCTGGAAGATATCTTGCCACCGGATTATATCGCATGAGACGCATCAGTAAACGCTGACAACGGGGTGGGACTGTGTTCAGGTCTTTTCCGTTAATCATGGGGACTAATGGGGAATGGTCAGTGACTAGATCGAATTTCTCCAAGCCGCGCAAGTATTGGTCAAATTTTTCGCAAGCCCAAACAAGCGCAAGGAGCTCACGCTCTATGTTGGAATAGTTTTTTTCGGTCTCATTAGTAGTGCGGAATGCAAATGACACACAACGACCTTCTTGACAGATCATTGCCCCTAAACCATCAGCAGATGCATCTGCATACAAAGAAACTGAGAGTTTTTTATCGTAGTATCTAAGGCCGGGAGAACCTTTAAGACGTTCTATTATGGCCTTCATCGCCTCCTCTTGTGGTTGTCCCCAGGTCCAGACACTGTCGTTCTTTAGCAGGTTGTTTAGTGGGCTGGCGAGTTGTGAGAGGTTCGGGATGTATCGTTGCATGTAGTTTACCATGCCAAGAAAACGTCGAAGAGTATGAACATCTTTGGGATGACCAATGGCCTCAATTGCTGTCAGCTTGGATGGGTCTGGTTTGATGCCACTAGCATCGAACATATGGCCCAGAAATTTGACTTTAGATTGCCTGTATGAGCACTTGTCGCTGTTTAGTTCCAGTCCATGTTCTGCAACTCGCTTCAAGACTACCTCTAACCTCCGATCATGTTCTTGCATATCGCGACCAAAAATAAGTATGTCATCTTGATAGACAACGACTCCTTCACATCCTGATAGAATTCCTTCCATGGTCCTCTGAAACAACTCGCTGGCGCTGGATATCCCAAATGGTAGGCGTGTGAAACTAAACCTGCCTCTGTGTGTGATGAATGTGGTCAGCAGGCTTGATTCCTCATCGAGAGCTATTTGGTGGTAGCCGCTGCGGGCGTCGAGTGTTGAAAATACTGTTGCATTGCTAAACTTGGCTGCCAGTTCTTCGAAGGATGGTATTGGATAATTTTCTCTAACTACTGCGCGATTGACAGCCCTAAGGTCTACGCAGAGTCGTACATCGCCAGACTTTTTTTGGACAGGAACTATGGGGGAGCACCACTCAGTGGGTTGTGTTACCGGTTTAATAATGTTTTGACTGAGCATTCTGTTTAGCTCTTTGTCAACTTTGTCTAACATTGGGAAGGGGATGCGACGCGGAGCATTGATGCAAGTAGGTTTTATGTTACTTTTGAGGTTGATGGTTACAGGCTTCCCTTTAATCTTACCCAACACAGCACCAGGCCGGACCGCGAAAGCCGTGCCACACCCGACAGCACCAACCACAGAGCTGATGACCGCCATATGCTTAACTGCATTCCTAGACAAAAGGTTAGATCTACAATCAGCTACATAACATTTGAGTGAGTACTCATGACCATTGTACTTAGTGTTCAATATGAAATAGCCAAAAACAGTTACATCAGAGTTAACAGACTTTAATTCAATATTGGCTTTAGATAGAACAGGTTTATCAATAAGTAAGTCATAAGTGTTTTTGGATAATATGGTGACATCGGCACCTGTGTCAACCTTGAACTTAATGTTTGTGTTGCTTATAGGGATACTCACAAACCATGGCTCGCTGTTGTCCTGTATTTGTGTCACTGCATCTAAGTAGTAGGTCTCTCCTTCTGGCATATTTTGATCGACAATTTCTGCAGCAGCCGGAGTTAATCTGGTTCTACTCCTGCACTTCTTGGCAAAATGGTTTGGCTTCTGGCAATGGTGACATTGTTTACCGAATGCTGGGCATTGTCTTCTCTTGTGTTTAAGGCCACAGTTATTACAATTAATGGTTTCTTGGTAGTTGGCGTGCGATTTTGTTACTGCCTGCCTGTCGCTATTCTTCTGGCTGGTGCCACAGCTAGCAGATGATCTGCTAATTGAATCAATCTCTACTTGTTTGGCAACCTCATTTTTGACTAGCTCATGGTGTCGAAACATATAGATAGTCTTGCTAAGGTCTAAGTTTTCCTCCAGCTGTAGCTTTGCAGACAGTTCTTTATCTAGCAGTCCAACGACTAATCTGTCTCTGATAGTATTGTCTCTTTCTGCTGCAAACTCGCAATGCTCACTGAGTTTGTATAAATCCCTAATAAAGCTCTCAATACTCTCGTCTGCTCTCTGAGCTCTTGTATGAAATATACTTCTAAGATGAATTACGTTCCGCTTTGGGTTGAAGTAATCCAGAAGCTTCTTAGAAACTATATCAAAATCCTTCTTCTCGTTATCATCAGCAAATGTAAATGTTTCATACAACTGTTCAGCATCCCCACCCATCGTGTAGAGGAGGGTTGCTATCTGTACACCACCGTCCTTATCCAACAAGCCAGTAGCTACCCTATACAGTTTAAATCGCTTCAACCATTCTGGAAACGATGCTGGTGATGAAAAGTCAAATCCTTGTGGTGCCTCAAGCTTAGACATGATTGTCAGCTAAGAATAGGCAATGGATGGCTATTAGCAATCAGCTAAGAGTAGGATTAAATAGATAGTTCTGAAGGCAAAGAAGGACACACTGCCACCATGTTGATGTTCAGACAGGAAGTCCCCTTTTTCCCCTTGTTTCATACAACTGTTCAGCAGGTTGAAATTGGAAATTTACATTTTTCAGTTTTGTCAGACGTTTGTAATATTCTCACAATAAGCTAATTAGCTCAATTGGAGCATTTCTAGCATGTTTGGTTGAAATTGGAAATTTACATTTTTCAGTTTTGTCAGACGTTTGTAATATTCTCACAATAAGCTAATTAGATCAATTGGAGCATTTCTAGCATGTTTGGTTAAAATTGGAAATTTACATTTTTCAGTTTTGTCAGACGTTTGTAATATTCTCACAATAAGCTAATTAGCTCAATTGGAGCATTTCTAGCATGTTTGGTTGAAATTGGAAATTTACATTTTTCACTTTTGTCAGACCTTTGTAATATTCTCACAATAAGCTAATTAGCTCAATTGGAGCATTTCTAGCATGTTTGGTTGAAATTGGAAATTTACATTTTTCAGTTTTGTCAGACGTTTGTAATATTCTCACAACAAGCTAATTAGCTCAATTGGAGCATTTCTAGCATGTTTGGTTGAAATTGGAAATTTACATTTTTCACTTTTGTCAGACCTTTGTAATATTCTCACAATAAGCTAATTAGCTCAATTGGAGCATTTCTAGCATGTTTGGTTGAAATTGGAAATTTACATTTTTCACTTTTGTCAGACAATTGCAATATTCTCACAATAAGCTAATTAGCTCAATTGGAGCATTTCTAGCATGTTTGGTTGAAATTGGAAATTTACATTTTTCACTTTTGTCAGACGTTTGTAATATTCTCACAATAAGCTAATTAGCTCAATTGGAGCATTTCTAGCATGTTTGGTTGAAATTGGAAAATTACATTTTTCAGTTTTGTAAGACGTTTGTAATATTCTCACAATAAGCTAATTAGCTCAATTGGAGCATTTCTAGCATGTTTGGTTGAAATTGGAAATTTACATTTTTCAGTTTTGTCAGACGTTTGTAATATTCTCACAATAAGCTAATTAGATCAATTGGAGCATTTCTAGCATGTTTGGTTAAAATTGGAAATTTACATTTTTCAGTTTTGTCAGACGTTTGTAATATTCTCACAATAAGCTAATTAGCTCAATTGGAGCATTTCTAGCATGTTTGGTTGAAATTGGAAATTTACATTTTTCACTTTTGTCAGACCTTTGTAATATTCTCACAATAAGCTAATTAGCTCAATTGGAGCATTTCTAGCATGTTTGGTTGAAATTGGAAATTTACATTTTTCAGTTTTGTCAGACGTTTGTAATATTCTCACAATAGGCTAATTAGCTCAATTGGAGCATTTCTAGCATGTTTGGTTGAAATTGGAAATTTACATTTTTCAGTTTTGTCAGAGGTTTGTAATATTCTCCCAATAAGCTAATTAGCTCAATTGGAACATTTCTAGCATGTTTGGTTGAAATTGGAAATTTAAATTTTTCACTTTTGTCAAACAATTGCAATATTCTCACAATAAGCTAATTAGCTCAATTGGAGCATTTCTAGCATGTTTGGTTGAAATTGGAAATTTACATTTTTCAGTTTTGTCAGACGTTTGTAATATTCTCACAATAAGCTAATTAGCTCAATTGGAGCATTTCTAGCATGTTTGGTTGAAATTGGAAATTTACATTTTTCAGTTTTGTCAGACGTTTGTAATATTCTCACAATAAGCTAATTAGCTCAATTGGAGCATTTCTAGCATGTTTGGTTGAAATTGGAAATTTACATTTTTCAGTTTTGTCAAACAATTGCAATATTCTCACAATAAGCTAATTAGCTCAATTGGAGCATTTCTAGCATGTTTGGTTGAAATTGGAACTTTACATTTTTCAGTTTTGTCAGACGTTTGTAATATTCTCTCAATAAGCTAATTAGCTCAATTGGAGCATTTCTAGCATGTTTGGTTGAAATTGGAAAATTACATTTTTCAGTTTTGTAAGACGTTTGTAATATTCTCACAATAAGCTAATTAGCTCAATTGGAGCAATTCTAGCATGTTTGGTTGAAATTGGAAATTTACATTTTTCAGTTTTGTCAGACGTTTGTAATATTCTCACAATAAGCTAATTAGATCAATTGGAGCATTTCTAGCATGTTTGGTTAAAATTGGAAATTTACATTTTTCAGTTTTGTCAGACGTTTGTAATATTCTCACAATAAGCTAATTAGCTCAATTGGAGCATTTCTAGCATGTTTGGTTGAAATTGGAAATTTACATTTTTCACTTTTGTCAGACCTTTGTAATATTCTCACAATAAGCTAATTAGCTCAATTGGAGCATTTCTAGCATGTTTGGTTGAAATTGGAAATTTACATTTTTCACTTTTGTCAGACAATTGCAATATTCTCACAATAAGCTAATTAGCTCAATTGGAGCATTTCTAGCATGTTTGGTTGAAATTGGAAATTTACATTTTTCACTTTTGTCAGACAATTGCAATATTCTCACAATAAGCTAATTAGCTCAATTGGAGCATTTCTAGCATGTTTAGTTGAAATTAAAAATTTACATTTTTCAGTTTTGTCAGACGTTTGTAATATTCTCACAATAAGCTAATTAGCTCAATTGGAGCATTTCTAGCATGTTTGGTTGAAATTGGAAATTTACATTTTTCAGTTTTGTCAGACGTTTGTAATATTCTCACAATAGGCTAATTAGCTCAATTGGAGCATTTCTAGCATGTTTGGTTGAGATTGGAAATTTACATTTTTCAGTTTTGTCAGAGGTTTGTAATATTCTCCCAATAAGCTAATTAGCTCAATTGGAACATTTCTAGCATGTTTGGTTGAATTTGGAAATTTACATTTTTCAGTTTGGTCAGACGTTTGTAATATTCTCACAATAAGCTAATTAGCTCAATTAGAGCATTTCTAGCATGTTTGGTTGAAATTGGAAATTTAAATTTTTCACTTTTGTCAAACAATTGCAATATTCTCACAATAAGCTAATTAGCTCAATTGGAGCATTTCTAGCATGTTTAGTTGAAATTGGAAATATACATTTTTCAGTTTTGTCAGACGTTTGTAATATTCTCACAATAAGCTAATTAGCTCAATTGGAGCATTTCTAGCATGTTTGGTTGAAATTGGAAATTTACATTTTTCAGTTTTGTCAGACGTTTGTAATATTCTCACAATAAGCTAATTAGCTCAATTGGAGCATTTCTAGCATGTTTGGTTGAAATTGGAAATTTACATTTTTCAGTTTTGTCAAACAATTGCAATATTCTCACAATAAGCTAATTAGCTCAATTGGAGCATTTCTAGCATGTTTGGTTGAAATTGGAAATTTACATTTTTCAGTTTTGTCAGACGTTTGTAATATTCTCTCAATAAGCTAATTAGCTCAATTGGAGCATTTCTAGCATGTTTGGTTGAAATTGGAAATTTACATTTTTCACTTTTGTCAGACAATTGCAATATTCTCACAATAAGCTAATTAGCTCAATTGGAGCATTTCTAGCATGTTTGGTTGAAATTGGAAATTTACATTTTTCAGTTTTGTCAGACCTTTGTAATATTCTCACAATAAGCTAATTAGCTCAATTGGAGCATTTCTAGCATGTTTGGTTGAAATTGGAAATTTACATTTTTCACTTTTGTCAGACAATCGCAATATTCTCACAATAAGCTAATTAGCTCGATTGGAGCATTTCTAGCATGTTTGATTGAAATTGAAAATTTACATTTTTCAGTTTTTTCAAACGTTTGTAAAATTCTTACAGTAGGCTTATTTCGCAATTCGAGCATTTCTAGCATGTTTGGTTGAAATTGGAAATTCACATTTTTCAGTTTTGTCAGACGTTTGTAATATTCTCACAATAACCTAATTAGCTCAATTGGAGCATTTCTAGCATGTTTGGTTAAAATTGGAAATTTACATTTTTCAGTTTTGTCAGACGTTTGTAATATTCTCACAATAAGCTAATTAGCTCAATTGGAGCATTTCTAGCATGTTTGGTTGAAATTGGAAATTTACATTTTTCAGTTTTGTCAGACGTTTGTAATATTCTCACAATAAGCTAATTAGATCAATTGGAGCATTTCTAGCATGTTTGGTTAAAATTGGAAATTTACATTTTTCAGTTTTGTCAGACGTTTGTAATATTCTCACAATAAGCTAATTAGCTCAATTGGAGCATTTCTAGCATGTTTGGTTGAAATTGGAAATTTACATTTTTCACTTTTGTCAGACCTTTGTAATATTCTCACAATAAGCTAATTAGCTCAATTGGAGCATTTCTAGCATGTTTGGTTGAAATTGGAAATTTACATTTTTCACTTTTGTCAGACAATTGCAATATTCTCACAATAAGCTAATTAGCTCAATTGGAGCATTTCTAGCATGTTTGGTTGAAATTGGAAATTTACATTTTTCACTTTTGTCAGACAATTGCAATATTCTCACAATAAGCTAATTAGCTCAATTGGAGCATTTCTAGCATGTTTAGTTGAAATTAGAAATTTACATTTTTCAGTTTTGTCAGACGTTTGTAATATTCTCACAATAAGCTAATTAGCTCAATTGGAGCATTTCTAGCATGTTTGGTTGAAATTGGAAATTTACATTTTTCAGTTTTGTCAGACGTTTGTAATATTCTCACAATAGGCTAATTAGCTCAATTGGAGCATTTCTAGCATGTTTGGTTGAGATTGGAAATTTACATTTTTCAGTTTTGTCAGAGGTTTGTAATATTCTCCCAATAAGCTAATTAGCTCAATTGGAACATTTCTAGCATGTTTGGTTGAAATTGGAAATTTACATTTTTCAGTTTGGTCAGACGTTTGTAATATTCTCACAATAAGCTAATTAGCTCAATTAGAGCATTTCTAGCATGTTTGGTTGAAATTGGAAATTTAAATTTTTCACTTTTGTCAAACAATTGCAATATTCTCACAATAAGCTAATTAGCTCAATTGGAGCATTTCTAGCATGTTTGGTTGAAATTGGAAATTTACATTTTTCAGTTTTGTCAGACGTTTGTAATATTCTCACAATAAGCTACTTAGATCAATTGGAGCATTTCTAGCATGTTTGGTTAAAATTGGAAATTTACATTTTTCAGTTTTGTAAGACGTTTGTAATATTCTCACAATAAGCTAATTAGCTCAATTGGAGCATTTCTAGCATGTTTGGTTGAAATTGGAAAATTACATTTTTCAGTTTTGTAAGACGTTTGTAATATTCTCACAATAAGCTAATTAGCTCAATTGGAGCATTTCTAGCATGTTTGGTTGAAATTGGAAATTTACATTTTTCAGTTTTGTCAGACGTTTGTAATATTCTCACAATAAGCTAATTAGATCAATTGGAGCATTTCTAGCATGTTTGGTTAAAATTGGAAATTTACATTTTTCAGTTTTGTCAGACGTTTGTAATATTCTCACAATAAGCTAATTAGCTCAATTGGAGCATTTCTAGCATGTTTGGTTGAAATTGGAAATTTACATTTTTCACTTTTGTCAGACAATTGCAATATTCTCACAATAAGCTAATTAGCTCAATTGGAGCATTTCTAGCATGTTTGGTTGAAATTGGAAATTTACATTTTTCACTTTTGTCAGACAATTGCAATATTCTCACAATAAGCTAATTAGCTCAATTGGAGCATTTCTAGCATGTTTAGTTGAAATTAGAAATTTACATTTTTCAGTTTTGTCAGACGTTTGTAATATTCTCACAATAAGCTAATTAGCTCAATTGGAGCATTTCTAGCATGTTTGGTTGAAATTGGAAATTTACATTTTTCAGTTTTGTCAGACGTTTGTAATATTCTCACAATAGGCTAATTAGCTCAATTGGAGCGTTTCTAGCATGTTTGGTTGAGATTGGAAAATTACATTTTTCAGTTTTGTAAGACGTTTGTAATATTCTCACAATAAGCTAATTAGCTCAATTGGAGCATTTCTAGCATGTTTGGTTGAAATTGGAAATTTACATTTTTCAGTTTTGTCAGACGTTTGTAATATTCTCACAATAAGCTAATTAGATCAATTGGAGCATTTCTAGCATGTTTGGTTAAAATTGGAAATTTACATTTTTCAGTTTTGTCAGACGTTTGTAATATTCTCACAATAAGCTAATTAGCTCAATTGGAGCATTTCTAGCATGTTTGGTTGAAATTGGAAATTTACATTTTTCACTTTTGTCAGACCTTTGTAATATTCTCACAATAAGCTAATTAGCTCAATTGGAGCATTTCTAGCATGTTTGGTTGAAATTGGAAATTTACATTTTTCACTTTTGTCAGACAATTGCAATATTCTCACAATAAGCTAATTAGCTCAATTGGAGCATTTCTAGCATGTTTGGTTGAAATTGGAAATTTACATTTTTCACTTTTGTCAGACAATTGCAATATTCTCACAATAAGCTAATTAGCTCAATTGGAGCATTTCTAGCATGTTTAGTTGAAATTAGAAATTTACATTTTTCAGTTTTGTCAGACGTTTGTAATAATCTCACAATAAGCTAATTAGCTCAATTGGAGCATTTCTAGCATGTTTGGTTGAAATTGGAAATTTACATTTTTCAGTTTTGTCAGACGTTTGTAATATTCTCACAATAGGCTAATTAGCTCAATTGGAGCATTTCTAGCATGTTTGGTTGAGATTGGAAATTTACATTTTTCAGTTTTGTCAGAGGTTTGTAATATTCTCCCAATAAGCTAATTAGCTCAATTGGAACATTTCTAGCATGTTTGGTTGAAATTGGAAATTTACATTTTTCAGTTTTGTCAGACGTTTGTAATATTCTCACAATAAGCTAATTAGCTCAATTAGAGCATTTCTAGCATGTTTGATTGAAATTGGAAATTTAAATTTTTCACTTTTGTCAAACAATTGCAATATTCTCACAATAAGCTAATTAGCTCAATTGGAGCATTTCTAGCATGTTTGGTTGAAATTGGAAATTTACATTTTTCAGTTTTGTCAGACGTTTGTAATATTCTCACAATAAGCTAATTAGCTCAATTGGAGCATTTCTAGCATGTTTGGTTGAAATTGGAAATTTACATTTTTCAGTTTTGTCAGACGTTTGTAATATTCTCACAATAAGCTAATTAGCTCAATTGGAGCATTTCTAGCATGTTTGGTTGAAATTGGAAATTTACATTTTTCAGTTTTGTCAAACAATTGCAATATTCTCACAATAAGCTAATTAGCTCAATTGGAGCATTTCTAGCATGTTTGGTTGAAATTGGAAATTTACATTTTTCAGTTTTGTCAGACGTTTGTAATATTCTCTCAATAAGCTAATTAGCTCAATTGGAGCATTTCTAGCATGTTTGGTTGAAATTGGAAATTTACATTTTTCACTTTTGTCAGACAATTGCAATATTCTCACAATAAGCTAATTAGCTCAATTGGAGCATTTCTAGCATGTTTGGTTGAAATTGGAAATTTACATTTTTCAGTTTTGTCAGACCTTTGTAATATTCTCACAATAAGCTAATTAGCTCAATTGGAGCATTTCTAGCATGTTTGGTTGAAATTGGAAATTTACATTTTTCACTTTTGTCAGACAATCGCAATATTCTCACAATAAGCTAATTAGCTCAATTGGAGCATTTCTAGCATGTTTGGTTGAAATTGAAAATTTACATTTTTCAGTTTTTTCAAACGTTTGTAAAATTCTTACAGTAGGCTTATTTCGCAATTCGAGCATTTCTAGCATGTTTGGTTGAAATTGGAAATTCACATTTTTCAGTTTTGTCAGACGTTTGTAATATTCTCACAATAACCTAATTAGCTCAATTGGAGCATTTCTAGCATGTTTGGTTAAAATTGGAAATTTACATTTTTCAGTTTTGTCAGGCGTTTGTAATATTCTCACAATAAGCTAATTAGCTCAATTGGAGCATTTCTAGCATGTTTGGTTGAAATTGGGAATTTACATTTTTCACTTTTGTCAGACCTTTGTAATATTCTCACAATAAGCTAATTAGCTCAATTCGAGCATTTCTAGCATGTTTGGTTGAAATTGGAAATTTACATTTTTCAGTTTTGTCAGACGTTTGTAATATTCTCACAATAAGCTAATTAGCTCAATTGGAGCATTTCTAGCATGTTTGGTTGAAATTGGAAATTTACATTTTTCACTTTTGTCAGACCTTTGTAATATTCTCACAATAAGCTAATTAGCTCAATTGGAGCATTTCTAGCATGTTTGGTTGAAATTGGAAATTTACATTTTTCACTTTTGTCAGACAATTGCAATATTCTCACAATAAGCTAATTAGCTCAATTGGAGCATTTCTAGCATGTTTGGTTGAAATTGGAAATTTACATTTTTCACTTTTGTCAGACGTTTGTAATATTCTCACAATAAGCTAATTAGCTCAATTGGAGCATTTCTAGCATGTTTGGTTGAAATTGGAAAATTACATTTTTCAGTTTTGTAAGACGTTTGTAATATTCTCACAATAAGCTAATTAGCTCAATTGGAGCATTTCTAGCATGTTTGGTTGAAATTGGAAATTTACATTTTTCAGTTTTGTCAGACGCTTGTAATATTCTCACAATAAGCTAATTAGATCAATTGGAGCATTTCTAGCATGTTTGGTTGAAATTGGAAATTTACATTTTTCAGTTTTGTCAGACGTTTGTAATATTCTCACAATAAGCTAATTAGCTCAATTGGAGCATTTCTAGCATGTTTGGTTGAAATTGGAAATTTACATTTTTCACTTTTGTCAGACCTTTGTAATATTCTCACAATAAGCTAATTAGCTCAATTGGAGCATTTCTAGCATGTTTAGTTGAAATTGGAAATTTGCATTTTTCACTTTTGTCAGACAATTGCAATATTCTCCCAATAAGCTAATTAGCTCAATTAGAGCATTTCTAGCATGTTTGGTTGAAATTGGAAATTTACATTTTTCAGTTTTGTCAGACGTTTATAAAATTCTTACAGTAGGCTTATTTGCGCAATTTGAGCATTTCTAGCATGTTTGGTTGAAATTGGAAATTTACATTTTTCAGTTTTGTCAGACGTTTGTAATATTCTCACAATAAGCTAATTAGCTCAATTGGAGCATTTCTAGCATGTTTGGTTGAAATTGGAAATTTACATTTTTCAGTTTTGTCAGACGTTTGTAATATTCTCACAATAAGCTAATTAGCTCAATTGGAGCATTTCTAGCATGTTTGGTTGAAATTGGAAATTTACATTTTTCAGTTTTGTCAGACGTTTGTAATATTCTCACAATAAGCTAATTAGCTCAATTGGAGCATTTCTAGCATGTTTGGTTGAAATTGGAAATTTACATTTTTCAGTTTTGTCAGACGTTTGTAATATTCTCACAATAAGCTAATTAGCTCAATTGGAGCATTTCTAGCATGTTTGGTTGAAATTGGAAATTTACATTTTTCAGTTTTGTCAGACGTTTGTAATATTCTCACAATAAGCTAATTAGCTCAATTGGAGCATTTCTAGCATGTTTGGTTGAATTTGGAAAATTACATTTTTCAGTTTTGTCAGACGTTTGTAATATTCTCACAATAACCTAATTAGCTCAATTGGAGCATTTCTAGCATGTTTGGTTGAAATTGGAAATTTACATTTTTCAGTTTTGTCAGACGTTTGTAAAATTCTTACAGTAGGCTTATATGCGCAATTTGAGCATTTCTAGCATGTTTGGTTGAAATTGGAAATTTACATTTTTCGCTTTTGTCAGACATTTGTAATATTCTCACAATAAGCTAATTAGCTCAATTGGAGCATTTCTAGCATGTTTGGTTGAAATTGGAAATTTACATTTTTCACTTTTGTCAGACGTTTGTAATATTCTCACAATAAGCTAATTAGCTCAATTGGAGCATTTCTAGCATGTTTGGTTGAAATTGAAAATTTACATTTTTCAGTTTTGTCGAACGTTTGTAAAATTCTTACAGTAGGCTTATTTCGCAATTCGAGCATTTCTAGCATGTTTGGTTGAAATTGGAAATTCACATTTTTCAGTTTTGTCAGACGTTTGTAAAATTCTTACAGTAGGCTTATATGCGCAATTTGAGCATTTCTAGCATGTTTGGTTGAAATTGGAAATTTACATTTTTCACTTTTGTCAGACGTTTGTAATATTCTCACAATAAGCTAATTAGCTCAATTGGAGCATTTCTAGCATGTTTGGTTGAAATTGGAAATTTACATTTTTCAGTTTTGTCAGACGTTTGTAATATTCTCACAATAAGCTAATTAGCTCACTTGGAGCATTTCTAGCATGTTTGGTTGAAATTGGAAATTTACATTTTTCAGTTTTGTCAGACGTTTGTAATATTCTCACAATAAGCTAATTAGCTCAATTGGAGCATTTCTAGCATGTTTGGTTGAAATTGGAACTTTACATTTTTCACTTTTGTCAGACAATTGCAATATTCTCACAATAAGCTAATTAGCTCAATTGGAGCATTTCTAGCATGTTTGGTTGAAATTGGAAATTTACATTTTTCAGTTTTGTCATGCGTTTGTAATATTCTCACAATGAGCTAATTAGCTCATTTGGAGCATTTCTAGCATGTTTGGTTGAAATTGGAAATTTACATTTTTCAGTTTTGTCAGACGTTTGTAATATTCTCACAATAAGCTAATTAGCTCAATTGGAGCATTTCTAGCATGTTTGGTTGAAATTGGAAATTTACATTTATCAGTTTTGTCAGACGTTTGTAATCTTCTCACAAAAAGCTAATTAGCTCAAATGGAGCATTTCTAGCATGTTTGGTTGAAATTGGAAATTTACATTTTTCAGTTTTGTCAGACGTTTGTAATATTCTCACAATAAGCTAATTAGCTCAATTGGAGCATTTCTAGCATGTTTAGTTGAAATTGGAAATTTACATTTTTCAGTTTTGTCAGACGTTTGTAATATTCTCACAATAAGCTAATTAGCTCAATTGGAGCATTTCTAGCATGTTTGGTTAAAATTGGAAATTTACATTTTTCAGTTTTGTCAGACAATTGCAATATTCTCACAATAAGCTAATTAGCTCAATTGGAGCATTTCTAGCATGTTTGGTTGAAATTGGAAATTCACATTTTTCAGTTTTGTCAGACGTTTGTAATATTCTTACAATAAGCTAAATAGCTCAATTGGAGCATTTCTAGCATGTTTAGTTGAAATTGGAAATTTGCATTTTTCACTTTTGTCAGACAATTGCAATATTCTCCCAATAAGCTAATTAGCTCAATTGGAGCATTTCTAGCATGTTTGGTTGAAATTGGAAATTTACATTTTTCAGTTTTGTCAGACGTTTATATAATTCTTACAGTAGGCTTATTTGCGCAATTTGAGCATTTCTAGCATGTTTGGTTGAAATTGGAAATTTACATTTTTCAGTTTTGTCAGACGTTTGTAATATTCTCACAATAAGCTAATTAGCTCAATTGGAGCATTTCTAGCATGTTTGGTTGAAATTGGAAATTTACATTTTTCAGTTTTGTCAGACGTTTGTAATATTCTCACAATAAGCTAATTAGCTCAATTGGAGCATTTCTAGCATGTTTGGTTGAAATTGGAAATTTACATTTTTCAGTTTTGTCAGACGTTTGTAATATTCTCACAATAAGCTAATTAGCTCATTTGGAGCATTTCTAGCATGTTTGGTTGAAATTGGAAATTTACATTTATCAGTTTTGTCAGACGTTTGTAATATTCTCACAATAAGCTAATTAGCTCAATTGGAGCATTTCTAGCATGTTTGGATGAAATTGGAAATTTACATTTTTCAGTTTTGTCAGACGTTTGTAATATTCTCACAATAAGCTAATTAGCTCAATTGGAGCATTTCTAGCATGTTTGGTTGAAATTAGAAATTTACATTTATCAGTTTTGTCAGACGTTTGTAATATTCTCACAAAAAGCTAATTAGCTCAAATGGAGCATTTCTAGCATGTTTGGTTGAAATTGGAAATTTACATTTTTCAGTTTTGTCAGACAATTGCAATATTCTCACAATAAGCTAATTAGCTCAATTGGAGCATTTCTAGCATGTTTGGTTGAAATTGGAAATTTACATTTTTCAGTTTTGTCAGACCTTTGTAATATTCTCACAATAAGCTAATTAGCTCAATTGGAGCATTTCTAGCATGTTTGGTTGAAATTGGAAATTTACATTTTTCACTTTTGTCAGACAATCGCAATATTCTCACAATAAGCTAATTAGCTCAATTGGAGCATTTCTAGCATGTTTGGTTGAAATTGAAAATTTACATTTTTCAGTTTTTTCAAACGTTTGTAAAATTCTTACAGTAGGCTTATTTCGCAATTCGAGCATTTCTA
This sequence comes from Watersipora subatra, assembly GCF_963576615.1. Lineage (NCBI taxonomy): Eukaryota > Metazoa > Bryozoa > Gymnolaemata > Cheilostomatida > Watersiporidae > Watersipora > Watersipora subatra. Next base: position 30,914 of record NW_027045345.1, on the reverse strand, counting down.
GCATGTTTGGTTGAAATTGGAAATTCACATTTTTCAGTTTTGTCAGACGTTTGTAATATTCTCACAATAACCTAATTAGCTCAATTGGAGCATTTCTAGCATGTTTGGTTAAAATTGGAAATTTACATTTTTCAGTTTTGTCAGACGTTTGTAATATTCTCACAATAAGCTAATTAGCTCAATTGGAGCATTTCTAGCATGTTTGGTTGAAATTGGGAATTTACATTTTTCACTTTTGTCAGACCTTTGTAATATTCTCACAATAAGCTAATTAGCTCAATTGGAGCATTTCTAGCATGTTTGGTTGAAATTGGAAATTTACATTTTTCAGTTTTGTCAGACGTTTGTAATATTCTCACAATAAGCTAATTAGCTCAATTGGAGCATTTCTAGCATGTTTGGTTGAAATTGGAAATTTACATTTTTCACTTTTGTCAGACCTTTGTAATATTCTCACAATAAGCTAATTAGCTCAATTGGAGCATTTCTAGCATGTTTGGTTGAAATTGGAAATTTACATTTTTCACTTTTGTCAGACAATTGCAATATTCTCACAATAAGCTAATTAGCTCAATTGGAGCATTTCTAGCATGTTTGGTTGAAATTGGAAATTTACATTTTTCACTTTTGTCAGACGTTTGTAATATTCTCACAATAAGCTAATTAGCTCAATTGGAGCATTTCTAGCATGTTTGGTTGAAATTGGAAAATTACATTTTTCAGTTTTGTAAGACGTTTGTAATATTCTCACAATAAGCTAATTAGCTCAATTGGAGCATTTCTAGCATGTTTGGTTGAAATTGGAAATTTACATTTTTCAGTTTTGTCAGACGCTTGTAATATTCTCACAATAAGCTAATTAGATCAATTGGAGCATTTCTAGCATGTTTGGTTGAAATTGGAAATTTACATTTTTCAGTTTTGTCAGACGTTTGTAATATTCTCACAATAAGCTAATTAGCTCAATTGGAGCATTTCTAGCATGTTTGGTTGAAATTGGAAATTTACATTTTTCACTTTTGTCAGACCTTTGTAATATTCTCACAATAAGCTAATTAGCTCAATTGGAGCATTTCTAGCATGTTTAGTTGAAATTGGAAATTTACATTTTTCACTTTTGTCAGACAATTGCAATATTCTCCCAATAAGCTAATTAGCTCAATTAGAGCATTTCTAGCATGTTTGGTTGAAATTGGAAATTTACATTTTTCAGTTTTGTCAGACGTTTATAAAATTCTTACAGTAGGCTTATTTGCGCAATTTGAGCATTTCTAGCATGTTTGGTTGAAATTGGAAATTTACATTTTTCAGTTTTGTCAGACGTTTGTAATATTCTCACAATAAGCTAATTAGCTCAATTGGAGCATTTCTAGCATGTTTGGTTGAAATTGGAAATTTACATTTTTCAGTTTTGTCAGACGTTTGTAATATTCTCACAATAAGCTAATTAGCTCAATTGGAGCATTTCTAGCATGTTTGGTTGAAATTGGAAATTTACATTTTTCAGTTTTGTCAGACGTTTGTAATATTCTCACAATAAGCTAATTAGCTCAATTGGAGCATTTCTAGCATGTTTGGTTGAAATTGGAAATTTACATTTTTCAGTTTTGTCAGACGTTTGTAATATTCTCACAATAAGCTAATTAGCTCAATTGGAGCATTTCTAGCATGTTTGGTTGAAATTGGAAATTTACATTTTTCAGTTTTGTCAGACGTTTGTAATATTCTCACAATAAGCTAATTAGCTCAATTGGAGCATTTCTAGCATGTTTGGTTGAATTTGGAAAATTACATTTTTCAGTTTTGTCAGACGTTTGTAATATTCTCACAATAACCTAATTAGCTCAATTGGAGCATTTCTAGCATGTTTGGTTGAAATTGGAAATTTACATTTTTCAGTTTTGTCAGACGTTTGTAAAATTCTTACAGTAGGCTTATATGCGCAATTTGAGCATTTCTAGCATGTTTGGTTGAAATTGGAAATTTACATTTTTCGCTTTTGTCAGACATTTGTAATATTCTCACAATAAGCTAATTAGCTCAATTGGAGCATTTCTAGCATGTTTGGTTGAAATTGGAAATTTACATTTTTCACTTTTGTCAGACGTTTGTAATATTCTCACAATAAGCTAATTAGCTCAATTGGAGCATTTCTAGCATGTTTGGTTGAAATTGAAAATTTACATTTTTCAGTTTTGTCGAACGTTTGTAAAATTCTTACAGTAGGCTTATTTCGCAATTCGAGCATTTCTAGCATGTTTGGTTGAAATTGGAAATTCACATTTTTCAGTTTTGTCAGACGTTTGTAAAATTCTTACAGTAGGCTTATATGCGCAATTTGAGCATTTCTAGCATGTTTGGTTGAAATTGGAAATTTACATTTTTCACTTTTGTCAGACGTTTGTAATATTCTCACAATAAGCTAATTAGCTCAATTGGAGCATTTCTAGCATGTTTGGTTGAAATTGGAAATTTACATTTTTCAGTTTTGTCAGACGTTTGTAATATTCTCACAATAAGCTAATTAGCTCACTTGGAGCATTTCTAGCATGTTTGGTTGAAATTGGAAATTTACATTTTTCAGTTTTGTCAGACGTTTGTAATATTCTCACAATAAGCTAATTAGCTCAATTGGAGCATTTCTAGCATGTTTGGTTGAAATTGGAACTTTACATTTTTCACTTTTGTCAGACAATTGCAATATTCTCACAATAAGCTAATTAGCTCAATTGGAGCATTTCTAGCATGTTTGGTTGAAATTGGAAATTTACATTTTTCAGTTTTGTCATGCGTTTGTAATATTCTCACAATGAGCTAATTAGCTCATTTGGAGCATTTCTAGCATGTTTGGTTGAAATTGGAAATTTACATTTTTCAGTTTTGTCAGACGTTTGTAATATTCTCACAATAAGCTAATTAGCTCAATTGGAGCATTTCTAGCATGTTTGGTTGAAATTGGAAATTTACATTTATCAGTTTTGTCAGACGTTTGTAATCTTCTCACAAAAAGCTAATTAGCTCAAATGGAGCATTTCTAGCATGTTTGGTTGAAATTGGAAATTTACATTTTTCAGTTTTGTCAGACGTTTGTAATATTCTCACAATAAGCTAATTAGCTCAATTGGAGCATTTCTAGCATGTTTAGTTGAAATTGGAAATTTACATTTTTCAGTTTTGTCAGACGTTTGTAATATTCTCACAATAAGCTAATTAGCTCAATTGGAGCATTTCTAGCATGTTTGGTTAAAATTGGAAATTTACATTTTTCAGTTTTGTCAGACAATTGCAATATTCTCACAATAAGCTAATTAGCTCAATTGGAGCATTTCTAGCATGTTTGGTTGAAATTGGAAATTCACATTTTTCAGTTTTGTCAGACGTTTGTAATATTCTTACAATAAGCTAAATAGCTCAATTGGAGCATTTCTAGCATGTTTAGTTGAAATTGGAAATTTACATTTTTCAGTTTTGTCAGACGTTTATATAATTCTTACAGTAGGCTTATTTGCGCAATTTGAGCATTTCTAGCATGTTTGGTTGAAATTGGAAATTTACATTTTTCAGTTTTGTCAGACGTTTGTAATATTCTCACAATAAGCTAATTAGCTCAATTGGAGCATTTCTAGCATGTTTGGTTGAAATTGGAAATTTACATTTTTCAGTTTTGTCAGACGTTTGTAATATTCTCACAATAAGCTAATTAGCTCAATTGGAGCATTTCTAGCATGTTTGGTTGAAATTGGAAATTTACATTTTTCAGTTTTGTCAGACGTTTGTAATATTCTCACAATAAGCTAATTAGCTCAATTGGAGCATTTCTAGCATGTTTGGTTGAAATTGGAAATTTACATTTATCAGTTTTGTCAGACGTTTGTAATATTCTCACAATAAGCTAATTAGCTCAATTGGAGCATTTCTAGCATGTTTGGATGAAATTGGAAATTTACATTTTTCAGTTTTGTCAGACGTTTGTAATATTCTCACAATAAGCTAATTAGCTCAATTGGAGCATTTCTAGCATGTTTGGTTGAAATTAGAAATTTACATTTATCAGTTTTGTCAGACGTTTGTAATATTCTCACAAAAAGCTAATTAGCTCAAATGGAGCATTTCTAGCATGTTTGGTTGAAATTGGAAATTTACATTTTTCAGTTTTGTCAGACGTTTGTAATATTCTCACAATAAGCTAATTAGCTCAATTGGAGCATTTCTAGCATGTTTTGTTGAAATTGGAAATTTACATTTTTCACTTTTGTCAGACGTTTGTAATATTCTCACAATAAGCTAATTAGCTCAATTGGAGCATTTCTAGCATGTTTAGTTGAAATTGGAAATTTACATTTTTCAGTTTTGTCAGACGTTTGTAATATTCTCACAATAAGCTAATTAGCTCAATTGGAGCATTTCTAGCATGTTTGGTTAAAATTGGAAATTTACATTTTTCAGTTTTGTCAGACAATTGCAATATTCTCACAATAAGCTAATTAGCTCAATTGGAGCATTTCTAGCATGTTTGGTTGAAATTGGAAATTCACATTTTTCAGTTTTGTCAGACGTTTGTAATATTCTCACAATAAGCTAAATAGCTCAATTGGAGCATTTCTAGCATGTTTAGTTGAAATTGGAAATTTGCATTTTTCACTTTTGTCAGACAATTGCAATATTCTCCCAATAAGCTAATTAGCTCAATTGGAGCATTTCTAGCATGTTTGGTTGAAATTGGAAATTTACATTTTTCAGTTTTGTCAGACGTTTATAAAATTCTTACAGTAGGCTTATTTTGGCAATTTGAGCATTTCTAGCATGTTTGGTTGAAATTGGAAATTTACATTTTTCACTTTTGTCAGACGTTTGTAATATTCTCACAATAAGCTAATTAGCTCAATTGGAGCATTTCTAGCATGTTTGGTTGAAATTGGAAATTTACATTTTTCAGTTTTGTCAGACGTTTGTAATATTCTCACAATAAGCTAATTAGCTCAATTGGAGCATTTCTAGCATGTTTGGTTGAAATTGGAAATTTACATTTTTCAGTTTTGTCAGACGTTTGTAATATTCTCACAATAAGCTAATTAGCTCAATTGGAGCATTTCTAGCATGTTTGGTTGAAATTGGAAATTTACATTTTTCAGTTTTGTCAGACGTTTGTAATATTCTCACAATAAGCTAATTAGCTCAATTGGAGCATTTCTAGCATGTTTGGTTGAAATTGGAACTTTACATTTTTCACTTTTGTCAGACAATTGCAATATTCTCACAATAAGCTAATTAGCTCAATTGGAGCATTTCTAGCATGTTTGGTTGAAATTGGAAATTTACATTTTTCAGTTTTGTCATGCGTTTGTAATATTCTCACAATGAGCTAATTAGCTCAATTGGAGCATTTCTAGCATGTTTGGTTGAAATTGGAAATTTACATTTTTCAGTTTTGTCAGACGTTTGTAATATTCTCACAATAAGCTAATTAGCTCAATTGGAGCATTTCTAGCATGTTTGGTTGAAATTGGAAATTTACATTTATCAGTTTTGTCAGACGTTTGTAATCTTCTCACAAAAAGCTAATTAGCTCAAATGGAGCATTTCTAGCATGTTTGGTTGAAATTGGAAATTTACATTTTTCAGTTTTGTCAGACGTTTGTAATATTCTCACAATAAGCTAATTAGCTCAATTGGAGCATTTCTAGCATGTTTGGTTGAAATTGGAAATTTACATTTTTCAGTTTTGTCAAACAATTGCAATATTCTCACAATAAGCTAATTAGCTCAATTGGAGCATTTCTAGCATGTTTGGTTGAAATTGGAAATTTACATTTTTCAGTTTTGTCAAACAATTGCAATATTCTCACAATAAGCTAATTAGGTCAATTGGAGCATTTCTAGCATGTTTGGTTGAAATTGGAAATTTACATTTTTCAGTTTTGTCAGACGTTTGTAATATTCTCTCAATAAGCTAATTAGCTCAATTGGAGCATTTCTAGCATGTTTGGTTGAAATTGGAAATTTACATTTTTCACTTTTGTCAGACAATTGCAATATTCTCACAATAAGCTAATTAGCTCAATTGGAGCATTTCTAGCATGTTTGGTTGAAATTGGAAATTTACATTTTTCAGTTTTGTCAGACCTTTGTAATATTCTCACAATAAGCTAATTAGCTCAATTGGAGCATTTCTAGCATGTTTGGTTGAAATTGGAAATTTACATTTTTCACTTTTGTCAGACAATCGCAATATTCTCACAATAAGCTAATTAGCTCAATTGGAGCATTTCTAGCATGTTTGGTTGAAATTGAAAATTTACATTTTTCAGTTTTTTCAAACGTTTGTAAAATTCTTACAGTAGGCTTATTTCGCAATTCAAGCATTTCTAGCATGTTTGGTTGAAATTGGAAATTCACATTTTTCAGTTTTGTCAGACGTTTGTAATATTCTCACAATAACCTAATTAGCTCAATTGGAGCATTTCTAGCATGTTTGGTTGAAATTGGAAATTTACATTTTTCAGTTTTGTCAGACGTTTGTAAAATTCTTACAGTAGGCTTATATGCGCAATTTGAGCATTTCTAGCATGTTTGGTTGAAATTGGAAATTTACATTTTTCGCTTTTGTCAGACGTTTGTAATATTCTCACAATAAGCTAATTAGCTCAATTGGAGCATTTCTAGCATGTTTGGTTGAAATTGGAAATTTACATTTTTCAGTTTTGTCAGACGTTTGTAATATTCTCACAATAAGCTAATTAGCTCAATTAGAGCATTTCTAGCATGTTTGGTTGAAATTGAAAATTTACATTTTTCAGTTTTGTCAAACGTTTGTAAAATTCTTACAGTAGGCTTATTTCGCAATTCGAGCATTTCTAGCATGTTTGGTTGAAATTGGAAATTCACATTTTTCAGTTTTGTCAGACGTTTGTAAAATTCTTACAGTAGGCTTATATGCGCAATTTGAGCATTTCTAGCATGTTTGGTTGAAATTGGAAATTTACATTTTTCACTTTTGTCAGACGTTTGTAATATTCTCACAATAAGCTAATTAGCTCAATTGGAGCATTTCTAGCATGTTTGGTTGAAATTGGAAATTTACATTTTTCAGTTTTGTCAGACGTTTGTAATATTCTCACAATAAGCTAATTAGCTCACTTGGAGCATTTCTAGCATGTTTGGTTGAAATTGGAATTTTACATTTTTCAGTTTTGTCAGACTATTGCAATATTCTCACAATAAGCTAATTAGCTCAATTGGAGCATTTCTAGCATGTTTGGTTGAAATTGGAACTTTACATTTTTCACTTTTGTCAGACAATTGCAATATTCTCACAATAAGCTAATTAGCTCAATTGGAGCATTTCTAGCATGTTTGGTTGAAATTGGAAATTTACATTTTTCAGTTTTGTCATGCGTTTGTAATATTCTCACAATGAGCTAATTAGCTCAATTGGAGCATTTCTAGCATGTTTGGTTGAAATTGGAAATTTACATTTTTCAGTTTTGTCAGACGTTTGTAATATTCTCACAATAAGCTAATTAGCTCAATTGGAGCATTTCTAGCATGTTTGGTTGAAATTGGAAATTTACATTTATCAGTTTTGTCAGACGTTTGTAATCTTCTCACAAAAAGCTAATTAGCTCAAATGGAGCATTTCTAGCATGTTTGGTTGAAATTGGAAATTTACATTTTTCAGTTTTGTCAGACGTTTGTAATATTCTCACAATAAGCTAATTAGCTCAATTGGAGCATTTCTAGCATGTTTAGTTGAAATTGGAAATTTACATTTTTCAGTTTTGTCAGACGTTTGTAATATTCTCACAATAAGCTAATTAGCTCAATTGGAGCATTTCTAGCATGTTTGGTTAAAATTGGAAATTTACATTTTTCAGTTTTGTCAGACAATTGCAATATTCTCACAATAAGCTAATTAGCTCAATTGGAGCATTTCTAGCATGTTTGGTTGAAATTGGAAATTCACATTTTTCAGTTTTGTCAGACGTTTGTAATATTCTTACAATAAGCTAAATAGCTCAATTGGAGCATTTCTAGCATGTTTAGTTGAAATTGGAAATTTGCATTTTTCACTTTTGTCAGACAATTGCAATATTCTCCCAATAAGCTAATTAGCTCAATTGGAGCATTTCTAGCATGTTTGGTTAAAATTGGAAATTTACATTTTTCAGTTTTGTCAGACGTTTGTAATATTCTCACAATAAGCTAATTAGCTCAATTGGAGCATTTCTAGCATGTTTGGTTGAAATTGGAAATTTACATTTATCAGTTTTGTCAGACGTTTGTAATATTCTCACAATAAGCTAATTAGCTCAATTGGAGCATTTCTAGCATGTTTGAATGAAATTGGAAATTTACATTTTTCAGTTTTGTCAGACGTTTGTAATATTCTCACAATAAGCTAATTAGCTCAATTGGAGCATTTCTAGCATGTTTGGTTGAAATTAGAAATTTACATTTATCAGTTTTGTCAGACGTTTGTAATATTCTCACAATAAGCTAATTAGCTCAATTGGAGCATTTCTAGCATGTTTGGTTGAAATTGGAAATTTACATTTTTCAGTTTTGTCAGACGTTTGTAATATTCTCACAATAAGCTAATTAGCTCAATTGGAGCATTTCTAGCATGTTTGGTTGAAATTGGAAATTTACATTTTTCAGTTTTGTCAGACGTTTGTAATATTCTCACAATAAGCTAATTAGCTCAATTGGAGCATTTCTAGCATGTTTAGTTGAATTTGGAAAATTACATTTTTCACTTTTGTCAGACAATTGCAATATTCTCCCAATAAGCTAATTAGCTCAATTGGAGCATTTCTAGCATGTTTGGTTGAAATTGGAAATTTACATTTTTCAGTTTTGTCAGACGTTTATATAATTCTTACAGTAGGCTTATTTGCGCAATTTGAGCATTTCTAGCATGTTTGGTTGAAATTGGAAATTTACATTTTTCAGTTTTGTCAGACGTTTGTAATATTCTCACAATAAGCTAATTAGCTCAATTGGAGCATTTCTAGCATGTTTGGTTGAAATTGGAAATTCACATTTTTCAGTTTTGTCAGACGTTTGTAATATTCTTACAGTAAGCTAAATAGCTCAATTGGAGCATTTCTAGCATGTTTAGTTGAAATTGGAAATTTGCATTTTTCACTTTTGTCAGACAATTGCAATATTCTCCCAATAAGCTAATTAGCTCAATTGGAGCATTTCTAGCATGTTTGGTTGAAATTGGAAATTTACATTTTTCAGTTTTGTCAGACGTTTATATAATTCTTACAGTAGGCTTATTTGAGCATTTCTAGCATGTTTGGTTGAAATTGGAAATTTACATTTTTCAGTTTTGTCAGACGTTTGTAATATTCTCACAATAAGCTAATTAGCTCAATTGGAGCATTTCTAGCATGTTTGGTTGAAATTGGAAATTTACATTTTTCAGTTTTGTCAGACGTTTGTAATATTCTCACAATAAGCTAATTAGCTCAATTGGAGCATTTCTAGCATGTTTGGTTGAAATTGGAAAATTACATTTTTCAGTTTTGTCAGACGTTTGTAATATTCTCACAATAAGCTAATTAGCTCAATTGGAGCATTTCTAGCATGTTTGGTTGAAATTGGAAATTTACATTTTTCAGTTTTGTCAGACGTTTGTAATATTCTCACAATAAGCTAATTAGCTCAATTGGAGCATTTCTAGCATGTTTGGTTGAAATTGGAAATTTACATTTATCAGTTTTGTCAGACGTTTGTAATATTCTCACAATAAGCTAATTAGCTCAATTGGAGCATTTCTAGCATGTTTGGTTGAATTTGGAAAATTACATTTTTCAGTTTTGTCAGACGGTTGTAATATTCTCACAATAAGCTAATTAGCTCAATTGGAGCATTTCTAGCATGTTTGGTTGAAATTGGAAATTTACATTTTTCAGTTTTGTCAGACGTTTGTAATATTCTCACAATAAGCTAATTAGCTCAATTGGAGCATTTCTAGCATGTTTGGTTGAAATTGGAAATTTACATTTTTCAGTTTTGTCAGACGTTTGTAATATTCTCACAATAAGCTAATTAGCTCAATTGGAGCATTTCTAGCATGTTTAGTTGAAATTGGAAATTTACATTTTTCACTTTTGTCAGACCTTTGTAATATTCTCACAATAAGCTAATTAGCTCAATTGGAGCATTTCTAGCATGTTTGGTTGAAATTGGAAATTTACATTTTTCACTTTTGTCAGACAATTGCAATATTCTCACAATAAGCTAATTAGCTCAATTGGAGCATTTCTAGCATGTTTGGTTGAAATTGGAAATTTACATTTTTCAGTTTTGTCAGACGTTTGTAATATTCTCACAATAAGCTAATTAGCTCAATTGGAGCATTTCTAGCATGTTTAGTTGAAATTGGAAATTTACATTTTTCAGTTTTGTCAGACGTTTGTAATATTCTCACAATAAGCTAATTAGCTCAATTGGAGCATTTCTAGCATGTTTGGTTGAAATTGGAAATTTACATTTTCAGTTTTGTCAGACAATTGCAATATTCTCACAATAAGCTAATTAGCTCAATTGGAGCATTTCTAGCATGTTTGGTTGAAATTGGAAATTCACATTTTTCAGTTTTGTCAGACGTTTGTAATATTCTTACAATAAGCTAAATAGCTCAATTGGAGCATTTCTAGCATGTTTAGTTGAAATTGGAAATTTGCATTTTTCACTTTTGTCAGACAATTGCAATATTCTCCCAATAAGCTAATTAGCTCAATTGGAGCATTTCTAGCATGTTTGGTTGAAATTGGAAATTTACATTTTTCAGTTTTGTCAGACGTTTATATAATTCTTACAGTAGGCTTATTTGCGCAATTTGAGCATTTCTAGCATGTTTGGTTGAAATTGGAAATTTACATTTTTCAGTTTTGTCAGACGTTTGTAATATTCTCACAATAAGCTAATTAGCTCAATTGGAGCATTTCTAGCATGTTTGGTTGAAATTGGAAATTTACATTTTTCAGTTTTGTCAGACGTTTGTAATATTCTCACAATAAGCTAATTAGCTCAATTGGAGCATTTCTAGCATGTTTGGTTGAAATTGGAAATTTACATTTTTCAGTTTTGTCAGACGTTTGTAATATTCTCACAATAAGCTAATTAGCTCAATTGGAGCATTTCTAGCATGTTTGGTTGAAATTGGAAATTTACATTTATCAGTTTTGTCAGACGTTTGTAATATTCTCACAATAAGCTAATTAGCTCAATTGGAGCATTTCTAGCATGTTTGGTTGAATTTGGAAAATTACATTTTTCAGTTTTGTCAGACGTTTGTAATATTCTCACAATAAGCTAATTAGCTCAATTGGAGCATTTCTAGCATGTTTGGTTGAAATTGGAAATTTACATTTTTCAGTTTTGTCAGACGTTTGTAATATTCTCACACTAAGCTAATTAGCTCAATTGGAGCATTTCTAGCATGTTTGGTTGAAATTGGAAATTTACATTTTTCAGTTTTGTCAGACGTTTGTAATATTCTCACAATAAGCTAATTAGCTCAATTGGAGCATTTCTAGCATGTTTAGTTGAAATTGGAAATTTACATTTTTCACTTTTGTCAGACCTTTGTAATATTCTCACAATAAGCTAATTAGCTCAATTGGAGCATTTCTAGCATGTTTGGTTGAAATTGGAAATTTACATTTTTCACTTTTGTCAGACAATTGCAATATTCTCACAATAAGCTAATTAGCTCAATTGGAGCATTTCTAGCATGTTTGGTTGAAATTGGAAATTTACATTTTTCACTTTTGTCAGACAATTGCAATATTCTCACAATAAGCTAATTAGCTCAATTGGAGCATTTCTAGCATGTTTGGTTGAAATTGGAAATTTACATTTTTCAGTTTTGTCAGACGTTTGTAATATTCTCACAATAAGCTAATTAGCTCAATTGGAGCATTTCTAGCATGTTTAGTTGAAATTGGAAATTTACATTTTTCACTTTTGTCAGACCTTTGTAATATTCTCACAATAAGCTAATTAGCTCAATTGGAGCATTTCTAGCATGTTTGGTTGAAATTGGAAATTTACATTTTTCACTTTTGTCAGACAATTGCAATATTCTCACAATAAGCTAATTAGCTCAATTGGAGCATTTCTAGCATGTTTGGTTGAAATTGGAAATTTACATTTTTCACTTTTGTCAGACAATTGCAATATTCTCACAATAAGCTAATTAGCTCAATTGGAGCATTTCTAGCATGTTTAGTTGAAATTAGAAATTTACATTTTTCAGTTTTGTCAGACGTTTGTAATATTCTCACAATAAGCTAATTAGCTCAATTGGAGCATTTCTAGCATGTTTGGTTGAAATTAGAAATTTACATTTATCAGTTTTGTCAGACGTTTGTAATATTCTCACAAAAAGCTAATTAGCTCAAATGGAGCATTTCTAGCATGTTTGGTTGAAATTGGAAATTTACATTTTTCAGTTTTGTCAGACGTTTGTAATATTCTCACAATAAGCTAATTAGCTCAATTGGAGCATTTCTAGCATGTTTTGTTGAAATTGAAAATTTACATTTTTCACTTTTGTCAGACGTTTGTAATATTCTCACAATAAGCTAATTAGCTCAATTGGAGCATTTCTAGCATGTTTAGTTGAAATTGGAAATTTACATTTTTCAGTTTTGTCAGACGTTTGTAATATTCTCACAATAAGCTAATTAGCTCAATTGGAGCATTTCTAGCATGTTTGGTTGAAATTGGAAATTTACATTTTTCAGTTTTGTCAGACAATTGCAATATTCTCACAATAAGCTAATTAGCTCAATTGGAGCATTTCTAGCATGTTTGGTTGAAATTGGAAATTCACATTTTTCAGTTTTGTCAGACGTTTGTAATATTCTCACAATAAGCTAAATAGCTTAATTGGAGCATTTCTAGCATGTTTAGTTGAAATTGGAAATTTGCATTTTTCACTTTTGTCAGACAATTGCAATATTCTCCCAATAAGCTAATTAGCTCAATTGGAGCATTTCTAGCATGTTTGGTTGAAATTGGAAATTTACATTTTTCAGTTTTGTCAGACGTTTATAAAATTCTTACAGTAGGCTTATTTTGGCAATTTGAGCATTTCTAGCATGTTTGGTTGAAATTGGAAATTTACATTTTTCAGTTTTGTCAGACGTTTGTAATATTCTCACAATAAGCTAATTAGCTCAATTGGAGCATTTCTAGCATGTTTGGTTGAAATTGGAAATTTACATTTTTCAGTTTTGTCAGACGTTTGTAATATTCTCACAATAAGCTAATTAGCTCAATTGGAGCATTTCTAGCATGTTTGGTTGAAATTGGAAATTTACATTTTTCAGTTTTGTCAGACGTTTGTAATATTCTCACAATAAGCTAATTAGCTCAATTGGAGCATTTCTAGCATGTTTGGTTGAAATTGGAAATTTACATTTATCAGTTTTGTCAGACGTTTGTAATATTCTCACAATAAGCTAATTAGCTCAATTGGAGCATTTCTAGCATGTTTGGTTGAATTTGGAAAATTACATTTTTCAGTTTTGTCAGACGTTTGTAATATTCTCACAATAAGCTAATTAGCTCAATTGGAGCATTTCTAGCATGTTTGGTTGAAATTGGAAATTTACATTTTTCAGTTTTGTCAGACGTTTGTAATATTCTCACAATAAGCTAATTAGCTCAATTGGAGCATTTCTAGCATGTTTGGTTGAAATTGGAAATTTACATTTTTCAGTTTTGTCAGACGTTTGTAATATTCTCACAATAAGCTAATTAGCTCAATTGGAGCATTTCTAGCATGTTTAGTTGAAATTAGAAATTTACATTTTTCAGTTTTGTCAGACGTTTGTAATATTCTCACAATAAGCTAATTAGCTCAATTGGAGCATTTCTAGCATGTTTGAATGAAATTGGAAATTTACATTTTTCAGTTTTGTCAGACGTTTGTAATATTCTCACAATAAGCTAAATAGCTCAATTGGAGCATTTCTAGCATGTTTAGTTGAAATTGGAAATTTGCATTTTTCACTTTTGTCAGACAATTGCAATATTCTCCCAATAAGCTAATTAGCTCAATTGGAGCATTTCTAGCATGTTTGGTTGAAATTGGAAATTTACATTTTTCAGTTTTGTCAGACGTTTATAAAATTCTTACAGTAGGCTTATTTTGGCAATTTGAGCATTTCTAGCATGTTTGGTTGAAATTGGAAATTTACATTTTTCAGTTTTGTCAGACGTTTGTAATATTCTCACAATAAGCTAATTAGCTCAATTGGAGCATTTCTAGCATGTTTGGTTGAAATTGGAAATTTACATTTTTCAGTTTTGTCAGACGTTTGTAATATTCTCACAATAAGCTAATTAGCTCAATTGGAGCATTTCTAGCATGTTTGGTTGAAATTGGAAATTTACATTTATCAGTTTTGTCAGACGTTTGTAATATTCTTACAATAAGCTAAATAGCTCAATTGGAGCATTTCTAGCATGTTTAGTTGAAATTGGAAATTTGCATTTTTCACTTTTGTCAGACAATTGCAATATTCTCCCAATAAGCTAATTAGCTCAATTGGAGCATTTCTAGCATGTTTGGTTGAAATTGGAAATTTACATTTTTCAGTTTTGTCAGACGTTTATATAATTCTTACAGTAGGCTTATTTGCGCAATTTGAGCATTTCTAGCATGTTTGGTTGAAATTGGAAATTTACATTTTTCAGTTTTGTCAGACGTTTGTAATATTCTCACAATAAGCTAATTAGCTCAATTGGAGCATTTCTAGCATGTTTGGTTGAAATTGGAAATTTACATTTTTCACTTTTGTCAGACGTTTGTAATATTCTCACAATAAGCTAATTAGCTCAATTGGAGCATTTCTAGCATGTTTGGTTGAAATTGGAAATTTACATTTTTCAGTTTTGTCAGACGTTTGTAATATTCTCACAATAAGCTAATTAGCTCAATTGGAGCATTTCTAGCATGTTTGGTTGAAATTGGAAATTTACATTTATCAGTTTTGTCAGACGTTTGTAATATTCTCACAATAAGCTAATTAGCTCATTTGGAGCATTTCTAGCATGTTTGGTTGAATTTGGAAAATTACATTTTTCAGTTTTGTCAGACGTTTGTAATATTCTCACAATAAGCTAATTAGCTCAATTGGAGCATTTCTAGCATGTTTGGTTGAAATTGGAAATTTACATTTTTCAGTTTTGTCAGACGTTTGTAATATTCTCACAATAAGCTAATTAGCTCAATTGGAGCATTTCTAGAATGTTTGGTTGAAATTGGAAATTTACATTTTTCAGTTTTGTCAGACGTTTGTAATATTCTCACAATAAGCTAATTAGCTCAATTGGAGCATTTCTAGCATGTTTAGTTGAAATTGGAAATTTACATTTTTCACTTTTGTCAGACCTTTGTAATATTCTCACAATAAGCTAATTAGCTCAATTGGAGCATTTCTAGCATGTTTGGTTGAAATTGGAAATTTACATTTTTCACTTTTGTCAGACAATTGCAATATTCTCACAATAAGCTAATTAGCTCAATTGGAGCATTTCTAGCATGTTTGGTTGAAATTGGAAATTTACATTTTTCACTTTTGTCAGACAATTGCAATATTCTCCCAATAAGCTAATTAGCTCAATTGGAGCATTTCTAGCATGTTTGGTTGAAATTGGAAATTTACATTTTTCAGTTTTGTCAGACGTTTATATAATTCTTACAGTAGGCTTATTTGCGCAATTTGAGCATTTCTAGCATGTTTGGTTGAAATTGGAAATTTACATTTTTCAGTTTTGTCAGACGTTTGTAATATTCTCACAATAAGCTAATTAGCTCAATTGGAGCATTTCTAGCATGTTTGGTTGAAATTGGAAATTTACATTTTTCAGTTTTGTCAGACGTTTGTAATATTCTCACAATAAGCTAATTAGCTCAATTGGAGCATTTCTAGCATGTTTGGTTGAAATTGGAAATTTACATTTTTCAGTTTTGTCAGACGTTTGTAATATTCTCACAATAAGCTAATTAGCTCAATTGGAGCATTTCTAGCATGTTTGGTTGAAATTGGAAATTTACATTTATCAGTTTTGTCAGACGTTTGTAATATTCTCACAAGAAGCTAATTAGCTCATTTGGAGCATTTCTAGCATGTTTGGTTGAATTTGGAAAATTACATTTTTCAGTTTTGTCAGACGTTTGTAATATTCTCACAATAAGCTAATTAGCTCAATTGGAGCATTTCTAGCATGTTTGGTTGAAATTGGAAATTTACATTTTTCAGTTTTGTCAGACGTTTGTAATATTCTCACAATAAGCTAATTAGCTCAATTGGAGCATTGCTAGCATGTTTGGTTGAAATTGGAAATTTACATTTTTCAGTTTTGTCAGACGTTTGTAATATTCTCACAATAAGCTAATTAGCTCAATTGGAGCATTTCTAGCATGTTTAGTTGAAATTGGAAATTTACATTTTTCACTTTTGTCAGACCTTTGTAATATTCTCACAATAAGCTAATTAGCTCAATTGGAGCATTTCTAGCATGTTTGGTTGAAATTGGAAATTTACATTTTTCACTTTTGTCAGACAATTGCAATATTCTCACAATAAGCTAATTAGCTCAATTGGAGCATTTCTAGCATGTTTGGTTGAAATTGGAAATTTACATTTTTCACTTTTGTCAGACAATTGCAATATTCTCACAATAAGCTAATTAGCTCAATTGGAGCATTTCTAGCATGTTTAGTTGAAATTAGAAATTTACATTTTTCAGTTTTGTCAGACGTTTGTAATATTCTCACAATAAGCTAATTAGCTCAATTGGAGCATTTCTAGCATGTTTGAATGAAATTGGAAATTTACATTTTTCAGTTTTGTCAGACGTTTGTAATATTCTCACAATAAGCTAATTAGCTCAATTGGAGCATTTCTAGCATGTTTGGTTGAAATTAGAAATTTACATTTATCAGTTTTGTCAGACGTTTGTAATATTCTCACAAAAAGCTAATTAGCTCAAATGGAGCATTTCTAGCATGTTTGGTTGAAATTGGAAATTTACATTTTTCAGTTTTGTCAGACGTTTGTAATATTCTCACAATAAGCTAATTAGCTCAATTGGAGCATTTCTAGCATGTTTTGTTGAAATTGAAAATTTACATTTTTCACTTTTGTCAGACGTTTGTAATATTCTCACAATAAGCTAATTAGCTCAATTGGAGCATTTCTAGCATGTTTAGTTGAAATTGGAAATTTACATTTTTCAGTTTTGTCAGACGTTTGTAATATTCTCACAATAAGCTAATTAGCTCAATTGGAGCATTTCTAGCATGTTTGGTTAAAATTGGAAATTTACATTTTTCAGTTTTGTCAGACAATTGCAATATTCTCACAATAAGCTAATTAGCTCAATTGGAGCATTTCTAGCATGTTTGGTTGAAATTGGAAATTCACATTTTTCAGTTTTGTCAGACGTTTGTAATATTCTTACAATAAGCTAAATAGCTCAATTGGAGCATTTCTAGCACGTTTAGTTGAAATTGGAAATTTGCATTTTTCACTTTTGTCAGACAATTGCAATATTCTCCCAATAAGCTAATTAGCTCAATTGGAGCATTTCTAGCATGTTTGGTTGAAATTGGAAATTTACATTTTTTAGTTTTGTCAGACGTTTATATAATTCTTACAGTAGGCTTATTTGCGCAATTTGAGCATTTCTAGCATGTTTGGTTGAAATTGGAAATTTACATTTTTCAGTTTTGTCAGACGTTTGTAATATTCTCACAATAAGCTAATTAGCTCAATTGGAGCATTTCTAGCATGTTTGGTTGAAATTGGAAATTTACATTTTTCAGTTTTGTCAGACGTTTGTAATATTCTCACAATAAGCTAATTAGCTCAATTGGAGCATTTCTAGCATGTTTGGTTGAATTTGGAAAATTACATTTTTCAGTTTTGTCAGACGTTTGTAATATTCTCACAATAAGCTAATTAGCTCAATTGGAGCATTTCTAGCATGTTTGGTTGAAATTGGAAATTTACATTTTTCAGTTTTGTCAGACGTTTGTAATATTCTCACAATAAGCTAATTAGCTCAATTGGAGCATTTCTAGCATGTTTGGTTGAAATTGGAAATTTACATTTATCAGTTTTGTCAGACGTTTGTAATATTCTCACAATAAGCTAATTAGCTCAATTGGAGCATTTCTAGCATGTTTGGTTGAATTTGGAAAATTACATTTTTCAGTTTTGTCAGACGTTTGTAATATTCTCACAATAAGCTAATTAGCTCAATTGGAGCATTTCTAGCATGTTTGGTTGAAATTGGAAATTTACATTTTTCAGTTTTGTCAGACGTTTGTAATATTCTCACAATAAGCTAATTAGCTCAATTGGAGCATTTCTAGCATGTTTAGTTGAAATTGGAAATTTACATTTTTCACTTTTGTCAGACCTTTGTAATATTCTCACAATAAGCTAATTAGCTCAATTGGAGCATTTCTAGCATGTTTGGTTGAAATTGGAAATTTACATTTTTCACTTTTGTCAGACAATTGCAATATTCTCACAATAAGCTAATTAGCTCAATTGGAGCATTTCTAGCATGTTTGGTTGAAATTGGAAATTTACATTTTTCAGTTTTGTCAGACGTTTGTAATATTCTCACAATAAGCTAATTAGCTCAATTGGAGCATTTCTAGCATGTTTAGTTGAAATTGGAAATTTACATTTTTCAGTTTTGTCAGACGTTTGTAATATTCTCACAATAAGCTAATTAGCTCAATTGGAGCATTTCTAGCATGTTTGGTTGAAATTGGAAATTTACATTTTTCAGTTTTGTCAGACAATTGCAATATTCTCACAATAAGCTAATTAGCTCAATTGGAGCATTTCTAGCATGTTTGGTTGAAATTGGAAATTCACATTTTTCAGTTTTGTCAGACGTTTGTAATATTCTTACAATAAGCTAAATAGCTCAATTGGAGCATTTCTAGCATGTTTAGTTGAAATTGGAAATTTGCATTTTTCACTTTTGTCAGACAATTGCAATATTCTCCCAATAAGCTAATTAGCTCAATTGGAGCATTTCTAGCATGTTTGGTTGAAATTGGAAATTTACATTTTTCAGTTTTGTCAGACGTTTATATAATTCTTACAGTAGGCTTATTTGCGCAATTTGAGCATCTCTAGCATGTTTGGTTGAAATTGGAAATTTACATTTTTCAGTTTTGTCAGACGTTTGTAATATTCTCACAATAAGCTAATTAGCTCAATTGGAGCATTTCTAGCATGTTTGGTTGAAATTGGAAATTTACATTTTTCAGTTTTGTCAGACGTTTGTAATATTCTCACAATAAGCTAATTAGCTCAATTGGAGCATTTCTAGCATGTTTGGTTGAAATTGGAAATTTACATTTTTCAGTTTTGTCAGACGTTTGTAATATTCTCACAATAAGCTAATTAGCTCAATTGGAGCATTTCTAGCATGTTTGGTTGAAATTGGAAATTTACATTTTTCACTTTTGTCAGACCTTTGTAATATTCTCACAATAAGCTAATTAGCTCAATTGGAGCATTTCTAGCATGTTTGGTTGAATTTGGAAAATTACATTTTTCAGTTTTGTCAGACGTTTGTAATATTCTCACAATAAGCTAATTAGCTCAATTGGAGCATTTCTAGCATGTTTGGTTGAAATTGGAAATTTACATTTTTCAGTTTTGTCAGACGTTTGTAATATTCTCACAATAAGCTAATTAGCTCAATTGGAGCATTTCTAGCATGTTTGGTTGAAATTGGAAATTTACATTTTTCAGTTTTGTCAGACGTTTGTAATATTCTCACAATAAGCTAATTAGCTCAATTGGAGCATTTCTAGCATGTTTAGTTGAAATTGGAAATTTACATTTTTCACTTTTGTCAGACCTTTGTAATATTCTCACAATAAGCTAATTAGCTCAATTGGAGCATTTCTAGCATGTTTGGTTGAAATTGGAAATTTACATTTTTCACTTTTGTCAGACAATTGCAATATTCTCACAATAAGCTAATTAGCTCAATTGGAGCATTTCTAGCATGTTTGGTTGAAATTGGAAATTTACATTTTTCACTTTTGTCAGACAATTGCAATATTCTCACAATAAGCTAATTAGCTCAATTGGAGCATTTCTAGCATGTTTAGTTGAAATTAGAAATTTACATTTTTCAGTTTTGTCAGACGTTTGTAATATTCTCACAATAAGCTAATTAGCTCAATTGGAGCATTTCTAGCATGTTTGAATGAAATTGGAAATTTACATTTTTCAGTTTTGTCAGACGTTTGTAATATTCTCACAATAAGCTAATTAGCTCAATTGGAGCATTTCTAGCATGTTTGGTTGAAATTGGAAATTTACATTTTTCAGTTTTGTCAGACGTTTGTAATATTCTCACAATAAGCTAATTAGCTCAATTGGAGCATTTCTAGCATGTTTGGTTGAAATTGGAAATTTACATTTATCAGTTTTGTCAGACGTTTGTAATATTCTCACAATAAGCTAATTAGCTCAATTGGAGCATTTCTAGCATGTTTGGTTGAATTTGGAAAATTACATTTTTCAGTTTTGTCAGACGTTTGTAATATTCTCACAATAAGCTAATTAGCTCAATTGGAGCATTTCTAGCATGTTTGGTTGAAATTGGAAATTTACATTTTTCAGTTTTGTCAAACGTTTGTAATATTCTCACAATAAGCTAATTAGCTCAATTGGAGCATTTCTAGCATGTTTGGTTGAAATTGGAAATTTACATTTTTCAGTTTTGTCAGACGTTTGTAATATTCTCACAATAAGCTAATTAGCTCAATTGGAGCATTTCTAGCATGTTTGGTTGAAATTGGAATTTTACATTTTTCAGTTTTGTCAGACGTTTGTAATATTCTCACAATAAGCTAATTAGCTCAATTGGAGCATTTCTAGCATGTTTGGTTGAAATTGGAAATTTACATTTTTCAGTTTTGTCAGACGTTTGTAATATTCTCACAATAAGCTAATTAGCTCAATTGGAGCATTTCTAGCATGTTTGGTTGAAATTGGAAATTTACATTTATCAGTTTTGTCAGACGTTTGTAATATTCTCACAATAAGCTAATTAGCTCATTTGGAGCATTTCTAGCATGTTTGGTTGAATTTGGAAAATTACATTTTTCAGTTTTGTCAGACGTTTGTAATATTCTCACAATAAGCTAATTAGCTCAATTGGAGCATTTCTAGCATGTTTGGTTGAAATTGGAAATTTACATTTTTCAGTTTTGTCAGACGTTTGTAATATTCTCACAATAAGCTAATTAGCTCAATTGGAGCATTTCTAGAATGTTTGGTTGAAATTGGAAATTTACATTTTTCAGTTTTGTCAGACGTTTGTAATATTCTCACAATAAGCTAATTAGCTCAATTGGAGCATTTCTAGCATGTTTAGTTGAAATTGGAAATTTACATTTTTCACTTTTGTCAGACCTTTGTAATATTCTCACAATAAGCTAATTAGCTCAATTGGAGCATTTCTAGCATGTTTGGTTGAAATTGGAAATTTACATTTTTCACTTTTGTCAGACAATTGCAATATTCTCACAATAAGCTAATTAGCTCAATTGGAGCATTTCTAGCATGTTTGGTTGAAATTGGAAATTTACATTTTTCACTTTTGTCAGACAATTGCAATATTCTCCCAATAAGCTAATTAGCTCAATTGGAGCATTTCTAGCATGTTTGGTTGAAATTGGAAATTTACATTTTTCAGTTTTGTCAGACGTTTATATAATTCTTACAGTAGGCTTATTTGCGCAATTTGAGCATTTCTAGCATGTTTGGTTGAAATTGGAAATTTACATTTTTCAGTTTTGTCAGACGTTTGTAATATTCTCACAATAAGCTAATTAGCTCAATTGGAGCATTTCTAGCATGTTTGGTTGAAATTGGAAATTTACATTTTTCACTTTTGTCAGACAATTGCAATATTCTCACAATAAGCTAATTAGCTCAATTGGAGCATTTCTAGCATGTTTAGTTGAAATTAGAAATTTACATTTTTCAGTTTTGTCAGACGTTTGTAATATTCTCACAATAAGCTAATTAGCTCAATTGGAGCATTTCTAGCATGTTTGAATGAAATTGGAAATTTACATTTTTCAGTTTTGTCAGACGTTTGTAATATTCTCACAATAAGCTAATTAGCTCAATTGGAGCATTTCTAGCATGTTTGGTTGAAATTAGAAATTTACATTTATCAGTTTTGTCAGACGTTTGTAATATTCTCACAAAAAGCTAATTAGCTCAAATGGAGCATTTCTAGCATGTTTGGTTGAAATTGGAAATTTACATTTTTCAGTTTTGTCAGACGTTTGTAATATTCTCACAATAAGCTAATTAGCTCAATTGGAGCATTTCTAGCATGTTTTGTTGAAATTGAAAATTTACATTTTTCACTTTTGTCAGACGTTTGTAATATTCTCACAATAAGCTAATTAGCTCAATTGGAGCATTTCTAGCATGTTTAGTTGAAATTGGAAATTTACATTTTTCAGTTTTGTCAGACGTTTGTAATATTCTCACAATAAGCTAATTAGCTCAATTGGAGCATTTCTAGCATGTTTGGTTGAAATTGGAAATTTACATTTTTCAGTTTTGTCAGACAATTGCAATATTCTCACAATAAGCTAATTAGCTCAATTGGAGCATTTCTAGCATGTTTGGTTGAAATTGGAAATTCACATTTTTCAGTTTTGTCAGACGTTTGTAATATTCTCACAATAAGCTAAATAGCTTAATTGGAGCATTTCTAGCATGTTTAGTTGAAATTGGAAATTTGCATTTTTCACTTTTGTCAGACAATTGCAATATTCTCCCAATAAGCTAATTAGCTCAATTGGAGCATTTCTAGCATGTTTGGTTGAAATTGGAAATTTACATTTTTCAGTTTTGTCAGACGTTTATAAAATTCTTACAGTAGGCTTATTTTGGCAATTTGAGCATTTCTAGCATGTTTGGTTGAAATTGGAAATTTACATTTTTCAGTTTTGTCAGACCTTTGTAATATTCTCACAATAAGCTAATTAGCTCAATTGGAGCATTTCTAGCATGTTTTGTTGAAATTGGAAATTTACATTTTTCAGTTTTGTCAGACGTTTGTAATATTCTCACAATAAGCTAATTAGCTCAATTGGAGCATTTCTAGCATGTTTGGTTGAAATTGGAAATTTACATTTTTCAGTTTTGTCAGACGTTTGTAATATTCTCACAATAAGCTAATTAGCTCAATTGGAGCATTTCTAGCATGTTTGGTTGAAATTGGAAATTTACATTTATGAGTTTTGTCAGACGTTTGTAATATTCTCACAATAAGCTAATTAGCTCAATTGGAGCATTTCTAGCATGTTTGGTTGAATTTGGAAAATTACATTTTTCAGTTTTGTCAGACGTTTGTAATATTCTCACAATAAGCTAATTAGCTCAATTGGAGCATTTCTAGCATGTTTGGTTGAAATTGGAAATTTACATTTTTCAGTTTTGTCAGACGTTTGTAATATTCTCACAATAAGCTAATTAGCTCAATTGGAGCATTTCTAGCATGTTTGGTTGAAATTGGAAATTTACATTTTTCAGTTTTGTCAGACGTTTGTAATATTCTCACAATAAGCTAATTAGCTCAATTGGAGCATTTCTAGCATGTTTTGTTGAAATTGAAAATTTACATTTTTCACTTTTGTCAGACGTTTGTAATATTCTCACAATAAGCTAATTAGCTCAATTGGAGCATTTCTAGCATGTTTAGTTGAAATTGGAAATTTACATTTTTCAGTTTTGTCAGACGTTTGTAATATTCTCACAATAAGCTAATTAGCTCAATTGGAGCATTTCTAGCATGTTTGGTTGAAATTGGAAATTTACATTTTTCAGTTTTGTCAGACAATTGCAATATTCTCACAATAAGCTAATTAGCTCAATTGGAGCATTTCTAGCATGTTTGGTTGAAATTGGAAATTCACATTTTTCAGTTTTGTCAGACGTTTGTAATATTCTCACAATAAGCTAAATAGCTCAATTGGAGCATTTCTAGCATGTTTAGTTGAAATTGGAAATTTGCATTTTTCACTTTTGTCAGACAATTGCAATATTCTCCCAATAAGCTAATTAGCTCAATTGGAGCATTTCTAGCATGTTTGGTTGAAATTGGAAATTTACATTTTTCAGTTTTGTCAGACGTTTATAAAATTCTTACAGTAGGCTTATTTTGGCAATTTGAGCATTTCTAGCATGTTTGGTTGAAATTGGAAATTTACATTTTTCACTTTTGTCAGACGTTTGTAATATTCTCACAATAAGCTAATTAGCTCAATTGGAGCATTTCTAGCATGTTTGGTTGAAATTGGAAATTTACATTTTTCACTTTTGTCAGACAATTGCAATATTCTCACAATAAGCTAATTAGCTCAATTGGAGCATTTCTAGCATGTTTAGTTGAAATTAGAAATTTACATTTTTCAGTTTTGTCAGACGTTTGTAATATTCTCACAATAAGCTAATTAGCTCAATTTGAGCATTTCTAGCATGTTTGGTTGAAATTGGAAATTTACATTTATCAGTTTTGTCAGACGTTTGTAATATTCTCACAATAAGCTAATTAGCTCAATTGGAGCATTTCTAGCATGTTTGGTTGAATTTGGAAAATTACATTTTTCAGTTTTGTCAGACGTTTGTAATATTCTCACAATAAGCTAATTAGCTCAATTGGAGCATTTCTAGCATGTTTGGTTGAAATTGGAAATTTACATTTTTCACTTTTGTCAGACAATTGCAATATTCTCACAATAAGCTAATTAGCTCAATTGGAGCATTTCTAGCATGTTTAGTTGAAATTAGAAATTTACATTTTTCAGTTTTGTCAGACGTTTGTAATATTCTCACAATAAGCTAATTAGCTCAATTGGAGCATTTCTAGCATGTTTGGTTGAAATTGGAAATTTACATTTTTCAGTTTTGTCAGACGTTTATAAAATTCTTACAGTAGGCTTATTTTGGCAATTTGAGCATTTCTAGCATGTTTGGTTGAAATTGGAAATTTACATTTTTCAGTTTTGTCAGACGTTTGTAATATTCTCACAATAAGCTAATTAGCTCAATTGGAGCATTTCTAGCATGTTTGGTTGAAATTGGAAATTTACATTTTTCAGTTTTGTCAGACGTTTGTAATATTCTCACAATAAGCTAATTAGCTCAATTGGAGCATTTCTAGCATGTTTGGTTGAAATTGGAAATTTACATTTTTCAGTTTTGTCAGACGTTTGTAATATTCTCACAATAAGCTAATTAGCTCAATTGGAGCATTTCTAGCATGTTTGGTTGAAATTGGAAATTTACATTTATCAGTTTTGTCAGACGTTTGAAATATTCTCACAATAAGCTAATTAGCTCAATTGGAGCATTTCTAGCATGTTTGGTTGAATTTGGAAAATTACATTTTTCAGTTTTGTCAGACGTTTGTAATATTCTCACAATAAGCTAATTAGCTCAATTGGAGCATTTCTAGCATGTTTGGTTGAAATTGGAAATTTACATTTTTCAGTTTTGTCAGACGTTTGTAATATTCTCACAATAAGCTAATTAGCTCAATTGGAGCATTTCTAGCATGTTTGGTTGAAATTGGAAATTTACATTTTTCAGTTTTGTCAGACGTTTGTAATATTCTCACAATAAGCTAATTAGCTCAATTGGAGCATTTCTAGCATGTTTAGTTGAAATTGGAAATTTACATTTTTCACTTTTGTCAGACCTTTGTAATATTCTCACAATAAGCTAATTAGCTCAATTGGAGCATTTCTAGCATGTTTGGTTGAAATTGGAAATTTACATTTTTCACTTTTGTCAGACAATTGCAATATTCTCACAATAAGCTAATTAGCTCAATTGGAGCATTTCTAGCATGTTTGGTTGAAATTGGAAATTTACATTTTTCACTTTTGTCAGACAATTGCAATGTTCTCACAATAAGCTAATTAGCTCAATTGGAGCATTTCTAGCATGTTTAGTTGAAATTAGAAATTTACATTTTTCAGTTTTGTCAGACGTTTGTAATATTCTCACAATAAGCTAATTAGCTCAATTGGAGCATTTCTAGCATGTTTGGTTGAAATTGGAAATTTACATTTTTCATTTTTGTCAGACGTTTATAAAATTCTTACAGTAGGCTTATTTTGGCAATTTGAGCATTTCTAGCATGTTTGGTTGAAATTGGAAATTTACATTTTTCAGTTTTGTCAGACGTTTGTAATATTCTCACAATAAGCTAATTAGCTCAATTGGAGCATTTCTAGCATGTTTGGTTGAAATTGGAAATTTACATTTTTCAGTTTTGTCAGACGTTTGTAATATTCTCACAATAAGCTAATTAGCTCAATTGGAGCATTTCTAGCATGTTTGGTTGAAATTGGAAATTTACATTTTTCAGTTTTGTCAGACGTTTGTAATATTCTCACAATAAGCTAATTAGCTCAATTGGAGCATTTCTAGCATGTTTGGTTGAAATTGGAAATTTACATTTATCAGTTTTGTCAGACGTTTGTAATATTCTCACAATAAGCTAATTAGCTCAATTGGAGCATTTCTAGCATGTTTGGTTGAATTTGGAAAATTACTTTTTTCAGTTTTGTCAGACGTTTGTAATATTCTCACAATAAGCTAATTAGCTCAATTGGAGCATTTCTAGCATGTTTGGTTGAAATTGGAAATTTACATTTTTCAGTTTTGTCAGACGTTTGTAATATTCTCACAATAAGCTAATTAGCTCAATTGGAGCATTTCTAGCATGTTTGGTTGAAATTGGAAATTTACATTTTTCAGTTTTGTCAGACGTTTGTAATATTCTCACAATAAGCTAATTAGCTCAATTGGAGCATTTCTAGCATGTTTGGTTGAAATTGGAAATTTACATTTTTCAGTTTTGTCAGACGTTTGTAATATTCTCACAATAAGCTAATTAGCTCAATTGGAGCATTTCTAGCATGTTTGGTTGAAATTGGAAATTTACATTTATCAGTTTTGTCAGACGTTTGAAATATTCTCACAATAAGCTAATTAGCTCAATTGGAGCATTTCTAGCATGTTTGGTTGAATTTGGAAAATTACATTTTTCAGTTTTGTCAGACGTTTGTAATATTCTCACAATAAGCTAATTAGCTCAATTGGAGCATTTCTAGCATGTTTGGTTGAAATTGGAAATTTACATTTTTCAGTTTTGTCAGACGTTTGTAATATTCTCACAATAAGCTAATTAGCTCAATTGGAGCATTTCTAGCATGTTTGGTTGAAATTGGAAATTTACATTTTTCAGTTTTGTCAGACGTTTGTAATATTCTCAGAATAAGCTAATTAGCTCAATTGGAGCATTTCTAGCATGTTTAGTTGAAATTGGAAATTTACAATTTTCACTTTTGTCAGACCTTTGTAATATTCTCACAATAAGCTAATTAGCTCAATTGGAGCATTTCTAGCATGTTTGGTTGAAATTGGAAATTTACATTTTTCACTTTTGTCAGACAATTGCAATATTCTCACAATAAGCTAATTAGCTCAATTGGAGCATTTCTAGCATGTTTGGTTGAAATTGGAAATTTACATTTTTCACTTTTGTCAGACAATTGCAATGTTCTCACAATAAGCTAATTAGCTCAATTGGAGCATTTCTAGCATGTTTAGTTGAAATTAGAAATTTACATTTTTCAGTTTTGTCAGACGTTTGTAATATTCTCACAATAAGCTAATTAGCTCAATTGGAGCATTTCTAGCATGTTTGGTTGAAATTGGAAACTTACATTTTTCATTTTTGTCAGACGTTTATAAAATTCTTACAGTAGGCTTATTTTGGCAATTTGAGCATTTCTAGCATGTTTGGTTGAAATTGGAAATTTACATTTTTCAGTTTTGTCAGACGTTTGTAATATTCTCACAATAAGCTAATTAGCTCAATTGGAGCATTTCTAGCATGTTTGGTTGAAATTGGAAATTTACATTTTTCAGTTTTGTCAGACGTTTGTAATATTCTCACAATAAGCTAATTAGCTCAATTGGAGCATTTCTAGCATGTTTGGTTGAAATTGGAAATTTACATTTTTCAGTTTTGTCAGACGTTTGTAATATTCTCACAATAAGCTAATTAGCTCAATTGGAGCATTTCTAGCATGTTTGGTTGAAATTGGAAATTTACATTTATCAGTTTTGTCAGACGTTTGTAATATTCTCACAATAAGCTAATTAGCTCAATTGGAGCATTTCTAGCATGTTTGGTTGAATTTGGAAAATTACTTTTTTCAGTTTTGTCAGACGTTTGTAATATTCTCACAATAAGCTAATTAGCTCAATTGGAGCATTTCTAGCATGTTTGGTTGAAATTGGAAATTTACATTTTTCAGTTTTGTCAGACGTTTGTAATATTCTCACAATAAGCTAATTAGCTCAATTGGAGCATTTCTAGCATGTTTGGTTGAAATTGGAAATTTACATTTTTCAGTTTTGTCAGACGTTTGTAATATTCTCACAATAAGCTAATTAGCTCAATTGGAGCATTTCTAGCATGTTTAGTTGAAATTGGAAATTTACATTTTTCACTTTTGTCAGACCTTTGTAATATTCTCACAATAAGCTAATTAGCTCAATTGGAGCATTTCTAGCATGTTTGGTTGAAATTGGAAATTTACATTTTTCACTTTTGTCAGACAATTGCAATATTCTCACAATAAGCTAATTAGCTCAATTGGAGCATTTCTAGCATGTTTGGTTGAAATTCGAAATTTACATTTTTCACTTTTGTCAGACAATTGCAATGTTCTCACAATAAGCTAATTAGCTCAATTGGAGCATTTCTAGCATGTTTAGTTGAATTTGGAAAATTACATTTTTCAGTTTTGTCAGACGTTTGTAATATTCTCACAATAAGCTAATTAGCTCAATTGGAGCATTTCTAGCATGTTTGGTTGAAATTGGAAATTTACATTTTTCAGTTTTGTCAGACGTTTGTAATATTCTCACAATAAGTTAATTAGCTCAATTGGAGCATTTCTAGCATGTTTGGTTGAAATTGGAAATTTACATTTTTCAGTTTTGTCAGACGTTTGTAATATTCTCACAATAAGCTAATTAGCTCAATTGGAGCATTTCTAGCATGTTTAGTTGAAATTGGAAATTTACATTTTTCACTTTTGTCAGACCTTTGTAATATTCTCACAATAAGCTAATTAGCTCAATTGGAGCATTTCTAGCATGTTTGGTTGAAATTGGAAATTTACATTTTTCACTTTTGTCAGACGTTTGTAATATTCTCACAATAAGCTAAATAGCTCAATTGGAGCATTTCTAGCATGTTTAGTTGAAATTGGAAATTTGCATTTTTCACTTTTGTCAGACAATTGCAATATTCTCCCAATAAGCTAATTAGCTCAATTGGAGCATTTCTAGCATGTTTGGTTGAAATTGGAAATTTACATTTTTCAGTTTTGTCAGACGTTTATAAAATTCTTACAGTAGGCTTATTTTGGCAATTTGAGCATTTCTAGCATGTTTGGTTGAAATTGGAAATTTACATTTTTCAGTTTTGTCAGACGTTTGTAATATTCTCACAATAAGCTAATTAGCTCAATTGGAGCATTTCTAGCATGTTTGGTTGAAATTGGAAATTTACATTTTTCAGTTTTGTCAGACGTTTGTAATATTCTCACAATAAGCTAATTAGCTCAATTGGAGCATTTCTAGCATGTTTGGTTGAAATTGGAAATTTACATTTATCAGTTTTGTCAGACGTTTGTAATATTCTCACAATAAGCTAATTAGCTCAATTGGAGCATTTCTAGCATGTTTGGTTGAATTTGGAAAATTACATTTTTCAGTTTTGTCAGACGTTTGTAATATTCTCACAATAAGCTAATTAGCTCAATTGGAGCATTTCTAGCATGTTTGGTTGAAATTGGAAATTTACATTTTTCACTTTTGTCAGACAATTGCAATATTCTCACAATAAGCTAATTAGCTCAATTGGAGCAATTCTAGCATGTTTGAATGAAATTGGAAATTTACATTTTTCAGTTTTGTCAGACGTTTGTAATATTCTCACAATAAGCTAATTAGCTCAATTGGAGCATTTCTAGCATGTTTGGTTGAAATTAGAAATTTACATTTATCTGTTTTGTCAGACGTTTGTAATATTCTCACAAAAAGCTAATTAGCTCAAATGGAGCATTTCTAGCATGTTTGGTTGAAATTGGAAATTTACATTTTTCAGTTTTGTCAGACGTTTGTAATATTCTCACAATAAGCTAATTAGCTCAATTGGAGCATTTCTAGCATGTTTTGTTGAAATTGAAAATTTACATTTTTCACTTTTGTCAGACGTTTGTAATATTCTCACAATAAGCTAATTAGCTCAATTGGAGCATTTCTAGCATGTTTAGTTGAAATTGGAAATTTACATTTTTCAGTTTTGTCAGACGTTTGTAATATTCTCACAATAAGCTAATTAGCTCAATTGGAGCATTTCTAGCATGTTTGGTTGAAATTGGAAATTTACATTTTTCAGTTTTGTCAGACAATTGCAGTATTCTCACAATAAGCTAATTAGCTCAATTGGAGCATTTCTAGCATGTTTGGTTGAAATTGGAAATTCACATTTTTCAGTTTTGTCAGACGTTTGTAATATTCTCACAATAAGCTAAATAGCTCAATTGGAGCATTTCTAGCATGTTTAGTTGAAATTGGAAATTTGCATTTTTCACTTTTGTCAGACAATTGCAATATTCTCCCAATAAGCTAATTAGCTCAATTGGAGCATTTCTAGCATGTTTGGTTGAATTTGGAAAATTACATTTTTCAGTTTTGTCAGACGTTTGTAAT